>NC_138807.1:3016200-3319108 GCF_965178545.1 Coloeus monedula | reverse complement strand
TTCACTTCTCTTCTTTCATCTCACTCTTCACCACCACCCAAAACTTCATGGTTGAATCAGCCCTGACAAACCACTCCTGAAGAGAGCAGAGAGGGAGTGGTGGCACAAAATGGGGTGAAGAATTCAGCCAGAAGTGGGAACCCCAAAGGGAAGCTCCCCAAAAGCCATTGTTACAGCCTGTATTATTTATTTAATTTCCTTGCATCTTTGATAACTTGTTTTAATATCCTAGAGTTGCAAGAAGGACGAAGTTTAGCAAGAGTACCAAAGGTGCAATTTGAAATGGACAATCTAAATTTTTGTTGAAACTGGCTGGATTTGTTTAGTCAGGATTGCTAGGAACTAAACAACAGCAAAGTGTCGGTGAAGACTGTCAACATGAAGGGGTTGCTTTTGTCTCATAAATTAATTATCATAGCTTTAATTTAGTTGTAGCTTCACTTTTGGTTCTGTTTCAGCCTGATTTATACCTTGTGGAATTTAATACAAAGGGTTAATGTCTATATGTCATTCGTCTGCCACATGAAAAAATCAAAGCTGTTATTGTGTTAAATCTTTTTATATTCTCAGTGAACATCTTCACTTACAGTTAATGCTATAGGATAGGAAAAATCTGATTCATTTTGGACTGAAAGTTTGGTCTGTATGTGTAAGAATATTGTATTTTTTCCTATAGCAGAAAGATTTGCAGCACAGACCTTCTGGATCTCCACAAAGTTCGCCCCAGTGCATTTCCCCAGGTTTGTACTAAAGAATGATTTCTGTGCTCAAGGCTTATCTGTTCGATTGTATTTTTTTTCTTTAATATGTTTTAAAGGCTATACACAGTGTATTATTGAAGTATAGAGAAGGTCTCTTTTAATAAGATGGTTTCATTTTTTTTTCTATTGGGAATGGCTTAGAGGCTCCTAGCAATCTCCTGTGTGTTTTTATCTTTTTATCTTTTTATTTTTCTTTATACCTTCTTGCTGTGTAACCTCAAAATATCATGGTGAAAAGGGATCAATAAGCTCGTTTTTCATTGATTGTCTATTCTCTGGCCTCTGAAAAGACTAGAACTGTGAACTTTGTTTTACATCAGATTTTCATAATTGTCTATTTAAAACTTGCCTGCAGCTAGTGGTTGCTAGAAATCTCTAAGACAAGCTAGCACTAATGGTCTGAACATAAGTCTTTGTTGAAACAAAGTGAGGAAAAAGGATCTGGGAGAAAAAAAAAAGCAAGAAGAAAGAACATCTGTATTGCAGCATAGGCTTTGAAATATCTTTTTGTTCCTCTAAAAGACCATCCCAGTCACAGGTGTATTAAATGGCATTTTAATTTGTAGATGGTACAAGGTCTGCATTAACAGAGCAGGTGAGTGTCAGAACACAGCTGACTTGGGTGTCTGAGCATCACTCTGGGTGTTTCAGGTACCATTTGCATTGCAAGGTGTCTTCTTCATGCAATGATTCTTCCCAAGAGGCAGCACAGGGGATAATTGTTACAAGGAGATAAGTGGCTGTTTGCATTACCAAGAATGGGTCAGTGCATTTAGGAGACAGTGCAGAGACTAAAATAGGAAGCAATAAGGGCTAATGAAAATGGGAGAGGTTGTCTGTAGGGCTGGTTGGCGAGGAGCTCTGTGGTACCCAGGCTGGCCTGTGTGAGGGGAGCAGCGATCGATGTGGGGCACAGCAGTGTGCAGACAGTGCTAATTGAACTCAGAAAATGGCTTTTGGGCCATGCAGGCTCTGCTAGGCAGACAGTACTCATTTTCCTTAGTCAAAAGCAGAAGCTGGAAATTAAAGGAACAGCTAATAGCCTGGGCATTGTATGTTCTTAGCCACAGCATAATCCTGCAGACTGCAGTGCCCAGCAAAAAATCCCAAAGATACTGTATCAATGTAAAAGAAAAATTAATTTTAAGAGGGGTATAAACTGTGTTGTATGTTCTGATCCCTCTCCCCTTGTTTCGCCTCTGGAGATTTTTTAGATCTGGCCTATCCTTGTGTAACAGAACTTTATGTTCCTGCCTTGTGGAGCACAGAAAGATAACTTGATGGCCAATAATTTCAATGGTTCCCCAAATGGAAACAGAGGGACATTGGTTATTAAGCCTTTGTTTAAGATATCTGACTTGGCAAGTCTTGCAAATATCTAATTAGTCTCCTTTTGGGGGTTGGAGGTGATGGAAAGGACTCAGTTTACCCAGTCTCTTGTAGACTGACAATGCACCGTGTGTGTAGCCAGGAGGTTTTCAAACCCAAACAGGTTTTGGGAAAGGTATTTTCAGCAGCAAAAGATGTGGTGATATAATTTCTATTAAATGTCATTGATGAAACCTCCCTTGCAGCCCCAAAACATCTTCGTCAATGAAGATGAAATGAGAGACAAGCAGGCATAGAGCAAGGGATATGAAAAAATGTGGAAAAACCTGTTTCATTACAAGAACCACAAATACCTTGATTTAACTGCTTCACTGAGCAAGGCAGAAGTGGGAGAGATAATTATTAGTGAAGGTACACTAAGGAGGGCAGGCTGAAAAAGGGGAACTTTTAGGGATGGGTGGACACCAGTGTTTTTAGTAGAAAAGTGATGCATAAACCTTGTCTGGGCATTGGAGACCCCCTTGAACTGCTACAGCAGCAGCCCCCTGGTCCTGGAGCAGCCTCCTGAACATGGGACTGGGAGGGGGCTGGGTCTGTCCCTGCAGTGACAGAGCCCTGGGTTCAGGATATCCGTGAGATAGCTCCCACTCCATGTCCTTAAAAGCTCTTTGAGAAAGGGCAGCTACAGACCTTGTCAGGGATCAGTTCTAAAGATTGTCTGGCTGAGTCTTCGTCTTTGACTTCCCTGAAGTTCCTTTTTTAAAAGGATGTATTTTGTCTCCCGTTCCTTATCATTTATTACAGACATTAGTACTAAATAATTGTATCCATTTTTTATAAGTCTATTACAGGCTTCCACGTATTGTCTAATAGTGGTTAAAGTTTCAAATATCTTTCCAGTTCACAGTCTGTCTAGATTTAAAAAGCATTAAAAAGCTGCAGTATTAAAATTAAATTTAGCTCTGGTATCTATTATGTGCAGTGTGTGTGCATGCAGATATAAATCACTGTGAGCAATAAGCATTGCAAAGAACTTGTGGGTTTTTTTCTGTGATCTCTGATTTTTCTTGTTTGCCATGAAATGTTCTGTGCCCTTATACGGTGGGGTGTGAATAATTGTGTGTAGGTTCTGGTGTTTTACTAAAGGAGAAGATACTTTGCAATTTCCACACTAAATGGGCACAGTAGGGACCAATTTCCTGCACTTCAGACCTGCTGATTTAGCCAATACAGTAAGTTAAGTGGCAGCTTTACATTTCTAGAAGGATCACAGGTAGTATAAAAACAGAGCATCTCTGGGGCCACTTTACTGTGCCAGGTCTGAGGGCAGCCAGTGGTGAGCATGGGGAATACAAATTCAAAAAGCAGCGGCAGAAGCAATGCGATACCAGCTCACCCCGAGCTGTCTTTTTGTGGTTCCTTTTCAAGAAAATGGAATGAGAATGTTTTTTTGGACAATGAGCTCCTGACATCCAAGATCCTGTCAGTTCTCCGTCCGCATTCCGAGCGAGGGCTGAGAGCAGGCGAGCTGCAGTGCACGCCTCATTTTCTGAGTACCAATTCCATTTTTGCTTCTTTAGCCACTTCTCTGAAGGAGCAGCCCCGAAGTCTTCTCCTGGGACCGGATGGCACCCCAGCACTGTCCCGGAACCTCGGGATGACTATCGCCCAAAGAGGACATTCCCAGCCTTCACTGAACACTGCTGGAGCTGTTAATAAATTTGGGTGAGTAAAATGCTTCTTTTCTAATCCAGCAGCTTCAGCTGCCCCCCACGTCCGCAGCGTGAAAAGAAAAACGAGAGCTCATGTTGTGTTTCCAAGCTCAAAAGAGTTTTATTGAGCTTTTAATGCTGAAAGTTATTTCCCTGAACTATATGCTTTTTTTTTGCTTTTATTTTTTGTCTTTAGTGCCTCTGCCCTGTGTCACAAAAGATAATGTATAAAATAGTGCAGTATTTGAGTGTTTCTGTATAGATTATGGTTTTCATGGATATATTTGTCTTGAGAATTGTTGTCAAATTCAGTGGTCTCGTCTGAGTTCAGCTATTCTAGGTTGGGCTGGTGCTGACTGGTGTAGGAGGCAGCAGTATTTTAAATTGCAGAATACCTTCATTAAAATAGTAGGCAAACTCAAAGCTATCTGCTATTTTAAGCAGCTGTTTACTTTTGATGTGCCCCAGTTATGTTCCCTTCCCAGTGAAAGTGCCCTTTGTACTCTGAACTGGCTGTGGCTTGTCACCAGGTGATGTCCTTGTAAACTGTCATACCAGAAGTTACAAGCTTTGCTCATGCTGCTCTAATTAAACTGCAGTATTTCAGTGTTGGAGTTGCTAAATTGATTTAACTGTTTATAGAGTGCAGTGATATCTTTTATTTATTTATTGCAAGATAGTTGTACTATAGTTTAGGAAAGATGCTTGCTAAAGAAGTTGGATTTTAAAAAAAAATTTATTGTTCTGGTCTAATTTCTTTGGCCATTTAGGCTAATTTCAGGAGACATGGATGAAGGGGATTCAGGCTTTATAAAATTTAAGCAGACTTCAGATGACGTTGTCTCACTTGCACCTTCAACAGCAGACTCCATTTTTCTGGAAGGTATGGAATTTTTGTGCTTTTCAGGATTGTTATGCAACTTCTCCCATGGCTTTTAAGGCAGCACCGAGGTGTTTTTACTCTTGTTGTTGTTACTGATGGTAAAGAGGGATATGGCGAGAAGCAGTTTAATAATAGTTGAAATTGAATGTGCTTTTGCTCTAGATGCATATTCTGTGTCCCTCCGGAGTGAAATAGAAACAGATGCTCATGAGTTTGAGGCAGAGTCTTGGAGTGTTGCAGTGGAACAGCCTTATGCAAAAAGGCAAAGGAAAGACGTTATAAAGAGGCAAGATGTCATTTATGGTAAGAGTATTTGTTATTCTTAAAACTTCTTCTGTTTCACAGTGCCACTGTTGTGAAACAAAGCAGAAATAATTTTTGTTGGTTTCCATTTTGACTTGTGCTTGAAAACTAAAATTGAATGAAGATTTTCGCGTCTGTTACCTGCATTAGCGTGTGTAATTCCTTGTGTGAATGCCTTTAAGCATGCCACGGGTTTCAGTAGGGCTTCCTAAGCAGCAAAGCCCAGCTGTACAATTAGGGAACAGCTCAACTGCTACTGGGAGATGTCCTTAAATAAGTAGGGTCAGTCACTGCTGGGTTGGGACATTAGCAAGGCAAATTTAAGAGCTTCACATGAGTGATGCAAAGACTGTGGTGCAGAAGATGATCATGGCTTTCAGAGCCTGCTCTTCAGTCTCACTGCACAGCATATAAATGACTTTTGATTTTATTTTTGTATTTCCCCTTGCCCAGAGCTAATGCAGACTGAAATGCACCATGTTAGGACACTGAAAATAATGCTGAAGGTGTACTCCAAAGCCATGAGAGAGGAACTGCAGTTCCCAAATGCAATCATCAACAAGCTCTTTCCCTGTGTGGATGAGCTGCTGGAGATGCACGGGCAATTCCTGCTCCAGTTAAAGGAGAGACGAAAGGAATCCTTGGAAGAAGGCAGTGACCGAAATTATATCATCCAGAACATTGGAGATCTCTTGGTAAAACAGGTGTGAATTAAATCCTACCAATGATGTTGACACTACAAAGCTTCTAAAAAGCTACCTGTAAGGCTAGAGTTATGTGATGTAAAGATTTATTTCATCCTGGGTTTGTGGTTATCTTCCCAGTTAATGTGAGAGCTTGACTCCCAGGAGTATATCTAGTCACAAATAACATGAAATGGTCATTCAATGTTCTTTGGGCATGTACATATACATGTTGTGGGATATGTGACTTGTTTGGTTCTATTTTTCTTCTATTCCAAGAGTAAAGTAACATGTTCCTGGTGTCCATTCCAAATTTGGCTCTCCTTCAGATAATGCCAAACTTCTTTATTCTGATCTTTTAAAAATACAGTCAGGATCCTTTGAACTCATGGCAGCTTTAGCACTATTCTGGCACGGAGCAGATGCAACAATTTCTATCACATATCATGACCTTTTTTTTTGCCCTTCAACTTTTACAGTTCACAGACTTTTTAAGTGCAGAGGTCCAGAAATCCTTTTTAAAAGTTCTCATAATGACAACCATCATTTAATATTTGGTTATCTTGTGGTATTCCAAGCCCCCACATGTCACACTGCATAAATCTCTCATTTCTGGTACAGAAGAAATTGAAATACAGGAGAGATGTCTCAGAAATCAGTCACCAAAAAATCATGTTAAACCTGGGGTTTATAGTGGAGTTAGGTTTACTCTGAATGATTAATGTATTTCATCCTTATATTTCCAATTAGTTTTCAGGTGAAAATGGGGAGAGAATGAAAGAAAAATATGGTGTGTTCTGTTGTGGACACAATGAAGCTGTTAGCCATTACAAAGACCTTCTCCAAAGCAATAAGAAGTTCCAAAACTTAATAAAGGTAAACAGTAACCAGAAGTCTCCTATTCTGACTGTGCAAAATATACTTCACTGCTTTGGGCTTTGTTTTGTACTTGAAGATCCCTCAAATGTGAATGAGCAGGATTAGAGGCTTATTCTTATTATTTGGTGGGTTGTGAGCTTCTTGTATTTTAGATCTTTTGAGCTATGTGGAGACAAAACCACAATTAGCAAGTGTTCCATTTGAGGCAGGCTCTTGAGAGCACCTAGGACTGGGGAGTAGAGTATTTGTTCTATTCAGGGCTCTGTCCTGCTGTGTGGCCATCAGGGTAAATTGGTTTGTTAATAAATTAAATCAATGATAAGTGCTGTTGATGAGCTACTGTAGAAAAAGCAGGCACTCTTAGGTTTTGCTCACACCATCATCTTTCCAAACCCAGAAGATTGGCTCCAGCGTGGTTTGCTGATCTGCTGCACACTCTAACGTGCAGTTAATAGGAAGGGCTGAAGAGACACGGCCCAAGTGGAAGCTGTAACCTGAATCTCAGATGGCTTTGCAGAGGCCTAAATATTCTCATTTTCCAGTCACCAGTAAGTGATACTGTGTGAACTTTCCAGCATAGCTCTATGCTTATAGCTCGTCTTAGCCAGGCGCCTTTAAAGTGAGAGCCCTTCACTTTCAAGGAACTAAATAAGTGACCAGTTTTAAAATATGTAGTCTCAATCCCTGTAGAGAAAGATCTTGGTACTGTGTTCTCCTGCTGCCAGGTGTGTGCTGTAGCTGCAGTCAGATTAACTTTACAGTCCTCCATTTCTAAACAGGAATGGGTTTCTGTAGGCCAGGCTACTGGGGAACATACAATGGTAAAATAAACATTTAATTTCTTCGTTACTGACCTAATTTGACTGGTAGATGTTTGGGTCTAGTTTTAAAAACACAGTACTTTTCTATGTATTTAAGGTCTGACCCTGTTGTAAAGGTCAGTCAGTTAGCAACAGGCAGTTACACAGTTCAGGTTTGGAAGTTTCCCTGATTGACTCCACATTTATTTAACAGTCATTGAAAACAATACCTAAGATATTTTCCAGTAATAAAAGCAATTTTTTGAATGCTGTCAGCGGTTTTGCTTTAGTAGAAGAGTGCAGCTAATTTCATGGTGCTGTGTCTAGTCTGCAGAAGTGTTTTGGGACAGAAAATACGTGAATGGAGAGGGAGTTAGAAGCACTCTAACCCGTTAGATGCACAGTGGGTGTGATGAGTTTGTCTTGTTTTCTAGAAAATTGGGAACTGTTCCATTGTGAGGAGATTGGGTGTTCAGGAGTGCATCCTCCTGGTCACCCAGCGCATCACCAAGTACCCGGTCCTGGTGGAACGGATCATTCAGAACACAGAAGGTGGGATGGTTCCTGGAAGCCTCACATTTGTCTGTTGATCCTTATTCTGCCATGTTTTGCATGTTCTTACCTCAGACAGTCTGGTACCTGCTTTCTCACTTCTCTGGTGGCTGATGATGCTAAATCAGTCTCATCTCAGAGGGTCAGGAGAAGCACAGAATCACAGAATGGTGTGGGTTGGAAGGGAACTTAAAGCCCATCCAGTCCCACCCGCTGCCATGGGCAGGGACACCTTCCACTGTCCCAGGTTGCTCCAAACTCCAGTGTCCAGCCTGGCCTTGGATGCTGCCAGGGATCCAGGGGCAGCCCCAGCTGCTCTGGGTAACCTGTGCCAGGGCCTCCCCACTCTCACAGGGAAGAATTTCTTCCCAATATCCCATCTAACTCTGCCCTCCTTCAGCTTAAAGCCATTCCCCTTGTCCTGTCACTCCAGGCCCTTGTAGATAGTCTCTCTCCATCTTTCCTGTAGGCTCCCTTCAGGCCACATTTAGGTCACCCTGAAACTTCCTTTCTCCAGACGGAACAATGCCAATTCTCCCAGCCTTTCCTCAGTGGAGAAGAGCAGCATTTAAAGTCTGCAGCCACAAACCCATAGTAGTTAAACCTGTTGGTTCATTAGGTTTTCAGAGCTTTAGGTTATTATATTTCATTTTTAAACTTAAGCTCTCAGGAAATACTGTTAG
Source organism: Coloeus monedula (assembly GCF_965178545.1). NCBI lineage: Eukaryota > Metazoa > Chordata > Aves > Passeriformes > Corvidae > Coloeus > Coloeus monedula. The sequence goes on along the minus strand of NC_138807.1, from coordinate 3,310,523 downwards.
ATCATCAGTGTGGAGCCCTCACGCTAAAATATGTTTGGATGTCTCATGTCTTTCAGAGTTGGAAATGTGACTGACTGCTTCTCTTTTCCTTTAGCTGGAACTAGAGATTATGAAGAGCTTACCCAGGCCCTTGGTTTAATTAAGGACACCATCACCCATGTAGATGCCATGGTAAATGAGTGTGAGAAGGGGCAGCGACTCAAGGAGATCATGCACAAAATGGAGCTGAAATCATCTGGGAAATTCAAGAATGGGCTTTTGTTCCGGAAAGATGACATGAGCCAGAGGCGGCTCCTCCTGGATGGGATGCTGTACTGGAAAGCTGCATCAGGGCGGCTCAAAGGTAAAGCACCAGCAAGGGGAAAAACACAACTGGGAAACAAGATTTATGTTGGTTTTGGTTTTTTTTAGTAACTGTTTATTACTGATCGATTGGGTATAAAATAAGATGACAATAACCTGCTTGTTTAATAGGATATTGGAGGAAATAGCACTTGTTCTATTCTTGGCTTGTCCAATAAGCATCTCTGTAATGGTGCATGATAAGTTCCTTATGCTGTTCGCTTATTAGCTGGCTGATCTGCTTCCCAATCAAGAGGGAGGTCTTCAGATGGATGACAAAGCTTTGAGTCATCCTGACTTAGTCTCCTGTGGAAAGGCATTATCTTGTGCGAGCTCTCCTTCACACTTTGCAAAACCTGTGTCATGTCAGCCCCATGACACTTAATTCTGCATTTGCCAGAAAATCAAAGCAGTGGCCATCAGGGAATATTTGAGCAGTTTCATTGCTCAAGTTTTTAAGGAGACGCTTCAGTGGCACACAAAACACAGCCAAGAGTAGGTGGGAACGTGAATGGCTGCAGTTCCAGAAGAATCTGCTGTTGAGGGAGACATGTTCCCTCTGGAGTGCTGGAGTCCTTGTGTAGGATGTCTGTGTGGGTGTTTTCAAGCTTTAAATGAGCTCTGTTTAAATCAGCTGCTTCTGCATGGTGCAGTCTGGCTGGGGACAGCCCAAGTGGAAGGCAGTAGCAGACCCAGTATTGCAAATGTTGACATGCTATTCCCTGGCCTGCAGGAAACATAAGAGATTTTTGCATCTGGACTAGTCTTTCTGCTTTAAAATATGACTTGCTTTCTTTTTTTTTTTTTTGTCTCTTTTGTTACTGTAGATATTCTGGCAGTCCTGCTTACTGATGTACTTTTGCTGTTACAAGAAAAGGACCAAAAATACACATTTGCCTCAGTGGTAGGTATTGTTCTCCTTATTTAACACATGCACTTAGAGGATTTATGAAAGTGACAGTAACTACGGAAGAAGCATGATTGGGGATGTTAGATACTTGTTACAGGAGGTTCAGAAAGAAAATTAGGTGAATAAACTAGCCAGTTATTATAGAATCACTTTTTCTGAAGCCATTCTGGTACTTGTTGAATGAATCCCTTTCTCACTCTCCCAGTGCAAACCAGTATTTCCTTGCACTGGCCAGTTGTAGCTGCCACATCTCCCATGGTTTTCCCTGTTTCTCTTCTTGTGCTGTGGCTTTGCCTTTCACTGAACTGTTAGGCTGAGATTTTATACAAGTCATGGACAATTCACATGCTAGAACTGTGCTTTGAAAAACATTTGCAGATAAATGGAATAATCAAACACTTCTGTTTGATGTGCAGGGAAAGAATCTGCCATCTTGGTTAGGGACGTGGTAACTGTGTTCACAGTGCCCTGAGATTTACTGGGGGCAGAGAACTTTCCTGAAATACATGGAATAAGCACTAAATGCACATGTTATTACTGCAGCACTCTAGAACATTCAGTGGATTCACTTGCTTTTCTAGGGTATTTCCACAGGTGTCCTCAGAGAAGTTAATTTGTACATTTTGTCCTGGTCTAGTTCACTGATGGCTGCAGTAGAACCTGTAACAGAGAAACTCTTTTATGTAATTGTTTTCTTGGATGTATTTTTTTTTGTCAAGACATTAATATTAGAACTGAATTCTAATGGCAAAAGCTATTTTGGTGACCTCAGGGCTGTACAAACAACTGCTTTTCAAATTACCCTTCTAATGCAGAACAGAGTGCTGTGTGGTGGATTTTTTTCCCCCTGGAAACGTGCTCTACACTTAGAGTCGGACCAATTTTTTTGCATCTTTGTATGTATACAGCTCATTTGAAATTTAATATCACTTCTCCATAAATAAATCAAGTGAGAGGAGCAAATGGATCTGCTCAGTGATTCTGTTTTTCCAGTGACCTGTGTTCGTGGCTGGAATTGCAGTACAGCTGCTCAGAGAAGCTGGCAGAAGTGGTGTTCCTGGTGTTTGCTTCTTATCGTGGCTCTAGATTATCCTGTGAAGGTTCAGCAGTCAAGAAGAGCTGCTTTATCCTGGGAAGGAACTTTCTAGGCTGCATATGTTGGAGCTATGCTGTAGGAAGCCTAGAGAGGTTTTTAGTAACTAATACCCCTCCTGTAAATGTGTTTTCACTGCAAAGGCTGACAGCTAATCCTCATTATACAATACACTACCTGTCACCTGGTGTCATTTTTATCAGGGCCTGACACTCTCCAACACCTCTGTTTTATTTCTTTGGTAGTCAACTTAAAACCTCTAACACTTCCTCTTGTTCTCTCCTTTCACTTCACTATGTGTCATTAAGGTTTTGTTTTCTTTTTCAAATTTTGGGTTTGCCTCCTTTTGAGCAAAATTTTTTAAACCTGTTCTTGACTTCTGGGGCCCAGTGGGAATCTTTAAATTGACACAGGCTTTAATATTCAATCAGGTATCCAGACCTCTTGGTTTTCACATGTACATTCTTCATTCCATGTTTTCATTGATGGTAAAAAAAATAACAACATCAGAAGTGCCATGTCAAAAGGTCAGAGTTATCTCATGATGTAACAGCTCCTAGTGGCTCTGGATAAATAGGAAGTGCGGGGAGCTAGGAAACACAATTGCTAAAATACACATATAATGTCCTGCAGTAAATGGTATTTTATTTTACAGGACTCTAAGCCACCAGTTATCTCACTGCAAAAATTGATTGTGAGAGAGGTAGCTAATGAGGAAAAGGCGATGTTCTTAATTAGCGCTTCCTTAAAAGGACCAGAAATGTATGAAATTCACACCAGCTCCAAAGAGGAGAGGAATTCCTGGATGGCACACATCCGCAGGGCTGTGGAGAGGTAAGGGAGGAGGGAAAGCAGGAGGGCCTGATTTCTTGCTTGTCTTCTCTTCACAGGACTCACAGGTGTAAATTTGTCTTAAAAATCCATTTGACTCTCCCTAAACTTTCTTTGTAAGACTTCAGTGTGCAATTCTGTTTGTGTTCATTGGGAAGAAGCCATGATAAAGATGAAATAAAAACCAGTCAAAGGCTTTGTTTTGCTTTTATTAAAAAAAAAAAAAAATTGGTTCACTGATGTCAAATGCAACAGGGCTTTGGAAAAGGGAGAAGATTGACACCCAGGATAAACCACAACTGAGGCAAAAGCTTCAGGTTGAATCCTGAGATGGTTTTAAATTATCTAACATGCAAATCAAACATAGATCTGTCTTTGCCTTTGGACAGCTGTCCTGATGAAGAAGGAGGAACATTTAATGAACCTGAAGCAGAGAGGAGGCTGGCTGAAGCAAGAGCTGCGAAGTTAAAAGATTTTCAAGGTAATGACTTAGTTATATATTCCACAAGCTGCTTCCCAGCATTATTTGTGATTTATGACTGTCAAATTCTTTATCAAGATATGACCGAGTTTCTCCTTCATAAGTCTTTCAAGGTGTTGTAAGACTCTGTAGAAATAGTGGCTAAAGAAGTCTAATAAGCTTTGTCTGCTCCATAAGTTTCTCCTTAACTGTTAATTATATCTCTGCATTTGATGCTCTGACCATAAAATGAATGATAATCTCCCAAATTGAACATGGTGCTATGACAGTGACAAGGAAGGCAGGACTGAATTTGTTTCTTCCTTCAGAGCGTTTGAACATGAAAGATGACCTGATTCTGCAAAGTCTCACTGAGAAGCAACAGATTTATCTGGAAATGTCTGAAGTGAATGGCTTTGAAGACCATTCCCAAGGATCCCGAGCCAGGCTGCTTCTTCGGGGGGATATCTCAGAGAATCTGCAAGGAGAGGCGATTTTGAAGTCTGCAGTGACTGAAGGTGAATGGAATGTGGGAATGTGTGGGCATTCACTCAGGTGCTGGGGTGGGGATAAGCACCCAGGATCTAAATACAGGCCCTGAAAATCATCCTGTAATAACATAATGCTTTTATGTAACACGGTTCAGACTTCCTCGTTCTCAGAACCAATCTGCAACAAAGGTGAAGTGCATTTGTGGGTTTAGGTGGAAGACCTGCACAGCTTGGATTGCTTTATTTTTAAGGATCAACCAGTGGAATCTTAGGATGAGTCTGTTCAGAAAGGGTAACACAGTGCTCTAATAATACACAGTCCTGAAATGTAATATTATAGGAGGGTTATCTATTAAAAACAGCCTATCTAAAGATAGCATGTTTAGAAAGAAAATAAGCCCAAACATAATTTCTATTTAAAAAAAAAAAAAAAAAAGAGAAACACTTAAGGCTTGATAATCAAACTTGCAATTAAGGAAGAGCTCATCTTTATATGAAGAGCCTGTCATCCAGAGCTACTCACAAAGGAAAATTCATCTGTACTGCAGGACATCTCTCAGACTGCCTGAACTTTTAGTGGACTTGATGGTTGAAATGTTTTTTTAAACTCAGTAGTGTGATAACTTCTATTGCTGCATAGACATGGCTGTTTACATGACGTGTTCTCCTCTTCCCCAGCTGAAAATCTCCAGAACTTTATCTTCACTCACTTTGGCAGTGCATCCTGTCAGCCTGAGGATGGCTCTGGGTCAGGACTGCCCCGGAGAGGAGAGACCTTTGGAGGATATGACAGTAGTCCCTCAGTTTCAAGTAAAAGTAAGAAAGGGAATATTCAGCATTTTTATGAGCTTTTTACTGTACAGAGAATAAGAACGAGGAATTGAGGCTCTCATATAAGGAAGCTTCAGAAGGAAGATCAGAGCAAATCTCCAAGAGCAAATCTCCAGCATGTGGTAGTAGCATGTTGGATCTTTTGCTCCTGATACCAACACTAGAGAGCAGAGTAGGGCTCTCAGTGTTATGCTAAGGGCACCACTTTAAGCTGTTCTTTTTAATTACCACAATTCCACACAGATTTCTAATTTTGTTTAAAAAAATAAGCTTGACCTGAAAGCTGTCTGCTTTCCTTATTGAGTCATGAACACTTTTTTCCACTTTGTATCTGCACAGTCACTAGAGGTTTGCTGAATCCTTAGATAATAGAAATTGTCCTTTTGGCACAGATGATTTATCAGTTAATTCATGAAATAAGAGAGAAAACCAGATACTATTTATCTCCATTTTTGCTTCATGCATTAATTGAAAAATTGAATGGCCTTTATTTCACTGGTTGTTAATCTCTAGAATACCTTCTGTTGTCTCTGAAGGCTCCATACATCTGTCATGTACTTTTTACAACAGGGGGTCCATCTCCCCTTACCTCCTTTCACACAGTGGTGCTGCTGTGACTGGAATATTCCTGCTAACCAGTATTCCATGTCATGAGCTTGCTGATTATTTTCATGCAGACATTGTGGTTGCTTCACTTAAAATAGTGTAACGTAATTTGAACTTACCCTCCGTATTTATCTTAACCCGGTCTTCTCAAGTTTTTAAACTTTTTTGAGCAGTCCTATGTGTCACTGTTGCCTGATCATCCACTTGGGATCAGCATGGAGAAGCCATGCAGTTGCGTTTTGGTTCAAAATCACCATGTTTTTCTGCTTGCTGTGTCACTCACTGAGTTATCCCAAGCCCTGTGCTGATGTGAGCTCCTCATATTCCTCTCCTCTTTCAGGTGGCAGGAAGAACAGTAGTGGTGACCAGAGGCAGTGGGACTGGAGGGGCCCTGCACTGAGTTCAGATGTGCAACTTCATGACCCCTCTTCTGATGCAGAAGAAGGATCTCAAACCGTATGTTGAGCTTATGAGGGATTTAAATGCTTTTCCTTGTGTTCCTCATCATGATAGTGGTGCAGAATAAATCTCACAGAGTTAAAAGTTGTAATAGCTGGCAGGGCTGGACTGAACAGTTTTGTCTGTAAAATTACTTGACTCTATTAAGGATGTATTGTGGGGTGAGTTGGTAGCTCAGCACTTGAGAGGCAAGAATTCAGTTTTCCATTTGCTCATTTGCTGCTGTACCATTAACACAGGCTTTAATCACCACGCTCCTGTTTCCGCTTGGCTTATGAATTCAGTATTTTTGATGTATGTCCTTCAGTGCATGAGAGCAATCCCAGCTTGTTCTGGCAGCACTGCCAGTGCCCAACAAGTGTCCCTAGCACAAATTTTGGTTTTGTCTCCCTTACAGAGTGATGGGACAAGGCTGGATGACAGCAGTGGTTTTCAGCCCACCATAGAGTCTCAGGTATGTTATTTCTGCTGTTAAGAAATCCAGTGGCAGATAGCCATAGTATAATAATAGCAAACCAAACCAAACCACCAAAAACTCAGTGTTTGTAATGTCTCTGGAACCCAGCACATTAACAGCTCACTGGCCAAACTTGCCTCTGAATCCCTGTGAGGGCTGTACCTGTGTAGTGATTCAGTGCTGGGGCATGGGAGGAAGTGATGGTTGAATAGCTCAGGTGAAGAGAAGATGATGAGGACTTCTCTGTGGAATCCCAGGGAGATTTGCTGGGCACTGATTCACATCTGCACAAGGATAATATACTGAAATTCCTTGTGCCTGCATATTGGCTTTTGCTATGTTAGAGTATTCTGGTGGTCATGCTTCCATTGTGCATGTTTTTGTACAGATACCATGGATTATTTTCACTGCTTAAAAGTTTAAAAAGCCAGTCGAATGCCTCAAAACAGAGCTCTGCTCAAGTGCCTAATGTTTGTTTTTCTCCTCTTCAGCTTGTCCAAAGGATACAGACACTGTTACAGTTGCTCTTCAGTCTTCAGGTAAACCCCTGTTTACTATCCAAGAGATTTGTTAGGCAGTAAACATAATAAAATTTATGCAGGTGTGGAGAGGAGCTACCTTGAGAATATCCCCTAAAGCTGGAGTGAAGTGCAGAATTTAGACCTGAGACTCAAGGAAACTGTGCCTGGTATTTTGGAGGAAGTGTTAGAGCTGTTGTCTTAAGTAATGATTTCCTTTTTCCTGCTCACTTAATTCTTTTGCTGCTTTGAGCTCCATCTGCTCTCCGTGCTCACTGTTCATACACGTGTATATGAATTAGTTGGTTTTGCTTTTACCTTGTAGTCAGCAGTATTTTGACTGTTTTGATTCAGGGTAACAATTCTAGGTGCAAGAAATGTCCAGTTTGACACACATAAACATAATTTATTTCCTTGACCATCTTCAATGTCATGTCAGTCACCATGGGCTGTACGAGCTGGAATTTAGATCTGCTCTGGAAAACAAAAGACTCTGTGACATAACCTGGTAGATGCTGTTGTCCCCTACTTAGCTGTGCATGTTTTTTGAACCTGGGTGCCTCATGCTGGACTTTTCCCCCCTGCAGGCCGTGATATCTCAGCAGGACAGCTACATCGAGGTGCAGCGAGCCACCATGGCAGACCGGGAGAAGCAGTACCGGCTGCAGTCCACCCGAGGGAATCTGCTGCTGGAGCAGGAGAAGCAGAGGAACTTCGAAAAGCAGAGAGAAGAACTGATGAATGTCCAGAAGCTCCAGAGCCAGCTGAAGCTGGAGCAGCAGCGCCTGGAGCGGGAGAGGAGCCGGCAGCAGAGGGAATTTGAACTCACGGAAGCGCGGCTGCAGGAGCGCGCGGAGGAGATGCGGCAGCTGCAGGAGAGGCTGAGCCAGGACAGGGAAGAGCTGGAGAGGCAGAGGGAGGCCTATCAGCATGACCTGGAGAGGCTGCGGGAAGCCCAGAGAGCTGTTGAGAAGGAGAAGGAGCGCCTAGATCAGCAAAAGAAGCTGAAAAAGCAGAACACGGTGTCAGGCACCTTCTCTCCAGAAATGGGACAGGTGAGGGATTGGCTTTCTCAGAGTTTTAGTCCTATTAATCCTCTTGCTTCTGGATGAAGGTTGCTCTTGTTGCAGCACCAACCTGTTTTTGCCTTTTCACTGGGCTCCTCGAACCATCAGCTGAAGTAGCTGGTGATGGCTGCTCTGAGAGATCAGAGCTTGGCAGTTTCCCAGTGTCTGTGAAGTTCCACCCAAATGTCTGGCAATGAGAATACTTTTTAAAAAGATAGAAATGGAGAATAACGAGAATAATTATTCCCCAATAAATGGAGAATATTTTCAGTTGTGGCTGACTGAGCAGTTTTCAAATTCAGGAGCTGTCCTGTTGCAGGCAAGTGATTGCAGAAGCTGTGCTTTATCAACAGCATTTTGTACAGTTGATTTCTAAAAACATTTCTTGTATTTGAAAATAGAAATTTGGAGGTCTGATTAAATTGGTTCATTGAAACTTTCTGAAAGTCCTGCTTTCTCTCTGCACTGTTACCACCCAGTGCAGTCTGCTCTTTCCTAGGTGCAATATTAAGCAGTTTGGAGCTCCTGAGGTTCTTTTCTGTGTCCAGGGACTTACACTCTTGCTCTTCTTTCTGTTCCCCAGCAAGCTTTAAGCTTTGTCTGCCCTGTTCTGCTTTGCACTAGGAAGTGCTTCATGCTCTCAGGGCTGGGGGTGGTCTCTCCTCATTTTGCTGGAGAGGATGAAAATCCCTATTTGATTTAGAATGCCTTTTTCCTCTTGCAGAGCCAGATGATCAGTCATTCCATCAGCTTCAACGGAGAAGGGGTGGAACCATCTCCAGCTGGCTCCAAATCCTCAGTGAGAGTGAGCTCGGTGGCCGGGCTGGAGTACCTGGAGCGGCCGGACCTGGTCCGCAGGGACAGCACCAGCCTGGAGAACCGGCCCTCCCTGAAGAACGAAGTGCCAATACATCTCCTGAGTGCAACCAACCAGATACAGAAACCAGCTGCAGTCCAGCAGCAGATCCCCACCAAGCTGGCCACCTTCACAAAAGGAAGCAAGGAGAAAGGTGGCAAGAACAAAGCATCTCATAGGACAGACAGTTCAGGTATGTGTGATTTTAAGTCTGTTTAAATGCATTTGTGATCTCCACCAGGATCACAGGGAGACAGAACACTGCAGTTACACCTCTGCATGGAACCCAGAAATTAATATGCTACAAGTTACTAGTGTGTTTGCTGCAGTTAAAATCTCTTAACCCTTTAAAATCCTGTTAGGAGTTAACATGTCTGTGCTATTTAAACTGGAAACATAACCCAAAGGGATAATGTTGAAAACAGAGTCGTGTATTCCAACACAACAGAATGGTGGTGAGAGGTTCTAAACCTGGATGTAAAATCTTCTTGTCTAACTGTAGTGTTAAAGGAAAAGAGCAAAAGCAAAAAAAAAAAAAAAAAGCTGTTGTGCATGAGTAAAATGTTTTTGAGGCTGGCTTAGCCTTTTCTTACTGTCTGTCCATGGTTGTAGTGACATTGAATGCAGTGCTTTTCTTAGCACCAGTCAGTCATTAAATACAGATCTCCAGGCCAAAACTGAGATGCTGTGTGTGTTGTAGACTTAAAAGGGGATAATTTTGTCACAAATAGAAGCAAGTAAAAATGCAGTCACCCTGTCCTGGTGTAAATTCTGCTTCTAATTGCTGGGTACTGGAGTAGTGATCTTTGCCAGTGACAGACACACTAAAAGCCACTTTATCTCTACCACTTAAAGTAGCCCCACTGCCAGCTATGGGGAATGGCCTGTAATTTTAAGTTACAAAATTATCTTTTTAGCATTTTGCTGGATTCAGACTTGGCAGGCTTGTCCATCACTCTGCACTGCTGCGGAGGACTCGGGGCCAAACCTGACAGAGAGAGCAGGGGGAGTGGCTTTGGCACTTTGCAGAAACATCTGTCTCTGTCGTGCTTAAAGTTTAGTGCCTTTGCAAACTTGCTTATGGTTTTGCACATAAATGAAGCCTGTTTCCTCTTACCCTGCATACCAAATGCTGGTAAAATAAAGTTCTAATACCACATCTCCCCATGTTTATTTTTAATAGCTCTTACATAATGGTCTCTGCAGTGGAAATGGACTTAATAGTGTTTTTCTGTAATTTATATGAAAGGTATAAACCACAAATATATTGGTCTCTATTCTCTTGTGAGCATTAGTGGGCTTCATGCTTGTTATGCCCATGTGTAGATCTTAGAATAAAATGGAACAAAACTTTCTGTACCAGAGGCAAAATGCTGTGTATTGAATTTGGGGTTTGTGACATGTAAGGAATGTGTACTGAAGGAGAGTTCTTTAGATCCAGAATAGCCATTTCATGAACTGCTTTTATTGTTGAAACTAAGAAACTGAGAGGCTGTAACACCAGAATCAGTGGGCTGTGCTGCTGAGCAGCTGTGAGACAGATGGAGAGCAGAGACAAAAGTTCATCACAACTCTGTGTGTTAGAAGTAGCACAAATGGTCATTTGCTATTTGAATGCTGCAGACAAAGATTTATTTTTTCTCTCTGCTGTGCTTGATACTGGGTTTTAAGTCTGAGATTGTCAGGGTCTGCCAGTAACTGAGCTAGAAGTCTCAAGGAAGAAAAAAGTATTCATAATTTAAACAGCTGAAGAGAAAATTTAAGTAGGACCAGCTCTTTGTGGTTTTGCAGCTTTCTTGAGTGTGTAAAGGTGTCAGTACAGTGGCCCCAGCATGAAATAGTGATGTTTGTGAAGTGCTGCTTGCCTCAAATACTAATTTATAAAATATTTTCTTTAGCCTCTGTTGATCAGAAGCAGCTGCTTCCCCCCAGGCTTGTTGGACGAGAGGAGGCTGTCCTGAGAGGCAGACGGTCAGCAAGTCCATCCCTCCCAAGCAGCCAGACCCCTGCATTCCAGCCAGGTATGCCTTGGCCAACTTGCCTGTCCATAGGTATGCCTCAGGCACTCTCTGCAGTGTCATGAATATGTCTTCTTCCATTTTTTTCCCCTCTAGAATTGTATGGCCCTATAGATGCTCAGCCAGAAGCACTTTCATCTGCCTCAGCGAACCTCTTCAAGCCCAATAACGTTCAGGTTCAGCCCCTGGTGCCCTCTCAGCCCAGTCTGTTGAATGTGCAAGATGATACCAGCAAAGAAGATGTCATTTTCTTCTGATTGTTTCCATTTGAAGATGAATCTCCTGACACACTGTTTCAAGAACTCAGGCCCCAGTGTGCACCGTGATGGAGACCCGACACGGATGTCTTCTGATCCCTGCCCAGTTACTACTAGCAAGGACCAGACCAGGAGTACTGTCCTATTTTGTTGGCTTCTCTGCCAACAGCTCAGAATGAGGGCACAGTAGTAACAATTTGCATTTAAATTCTCCAGTGTGTTGACACATGGCATGGGTGTATCAATTCAGAGCATGTTAAAATTCTGACATTTATTGTAATGTGCTCTTTTTGGAGAATGTAACTGTTCATGGGCACCATCTTGTAAATTGTTATTGGTGATGTTGAACCACCCAGATTTTTATGTAAAAAGTTTTAGTAGTAGGCCCAAAAATGGCTGCAAATTTTTAAATCTGTTTTCCCGGTCCAGGTCAGTAATGGGTTGTGTGTTGGTAACCAGGTGTCAGCGAGCCAATCCCCTCCCAGCCAGGTGTGCCAGGCACTGTGAACCCAGTGGCACAAGCCCCGTGGCGAGGTACAGTGGAAGAGAAGGTAAGGTGAGCTTCTGACAGTGTCTTCAAGGGGCAGGAGCTCCACCTTTTCGTGAAGGAGAAGGGTTGGACGTGTGAGAATTCACAACGATGATGAAGAAGTGGACTGAATGCACATTTCATTGGCCACCAGCGTCACTGGGATCCTGTCTCCTTGTTGGGGACAGCAGTACAGGTTCCCAAACTCATGAGTTGGTTCAGAATGAACTTAGAGACTTGGATTTTGTTCTTTGCTGAAGACATGTCTAAGAAGCATTTGAATGCAGTAATTTATTGTCTTGTTTAATCCTGTTTTCTGCATCTTTTGTTCGTCTGTTAATTTGTTGGGACTTTACTCCCAGTACCAGAAGATATCAAAGCTGCTGTTACTGCAGAGACTTCTCTGCAGCATCGTGTTAGGAAGGAAGGGAATAAGAACTGTTTGGTTTTAAAATTAAAAATAACTATTAAAAAAAATACTCTTAGCTAAACCTGTGTTTAGCTGCTTTCAGCTAAACCAGCTTTGATACCTCTTGTGAAATGGGTCAGTTCTTGATCATGGAATGGTGATGACATTAAGTGTTCTGCTGAAAAGGCATTATTTCCCTTTGTAGTAATTTGCACAGTTGTTTTGTGTTGTGTTTTTCACTCTGTGTCTTGGATTCTTTTCCCACCCTCACCCAAGGATGTGTGTTCTGGTGTTATGTTGAATGTGACTGGTCAGATAATGATGCACAGGAGAGATTGTTTAGGGGTATTGTTAAAGAATTAAAGAAATCAGGATCTTGAAGCTTAAAAACTTGGATTAATACCTTTCAGGACATGATTGATAATAGCTTTTTTTAATATGTTGAACTGATTTAAAGTGATTTTAGAAGCAGTGGATGGAAGGCCTGGTCAGTTCTCCATCCAGTCTCATGGCAATGGATCCAGTGGCTGTTTGCCAGTCTCCTCAAATCACTGAGTTGTCCCTGTGATTAGGCCCTGTGTGATGTTAGTGTAACTTCTCTTTGCTTGAGAGTTTTAAAATTACTTCAATAGTTACAGTGCAAGAAACTTTATCAATTTTCAGCAGAAAACACAGCAGTTTATATTTTCAAGTGGTGATAATTTGGGTTATTGCTTTCAGACGAGAAATTGAAAAACCCAAATTTACTGGTTGGGAAATATAAGCTACAAAATACTGAATAGGTCTTGGGGACAAGCACTCCTGCTGGAACAGTTCTTGGATTTAAGGGTCTTTTTCTTAGCTGAGTGGTGCTGGTGCAAACCTGAGGCAGTGGCACTGAGTTCAGTGAGAGGAAACTCCAAACTGTCTGGCTTGTTACCAGATTGGGGATGCTCTCCCAGCCCCCAACAAGTGAAATTGGACACATTTCACTTTAATACCAAAGGACTGCTTGGTAAATCATCAGCATTGCAGAACCTGGAGTGATTGTCAGCAGGAAAGAGTGTGGGACTGTTCCACGTGGTGATTTGGTGTTGTTGGGATACCGTATCTTCAGTGGTTAGAACAGAGTTCCACTCCATATTCAGTTTTTGCATTCCAAAAAGTTAGTTTGGAATGGAGGGGACTTCTTAAAATCAGTGTAATTCCTGATCAGTGCAGCAGTGTGGGATCCAGCAGCTCTGTAGGACTGGCACTGATTTTTCCGTCGGGTGATGTGCAGACTCCAGCCACCTCTGAGCCCCTGTAATTTCCCCTGGAAGCATACAGCGAAGCAGCAGGAATGCACAGTATGTTCCTTCTTTTGTGCTGTGGTTTGGGCCACTCCTCATGAAAACTATGCCCCCATTGCCTTAAATTACCAGGTTTTTAGGAGTTTTAGCCTAAAGCTAAGTTGCATCAGTGGAGTAAACCATCTCGGCCAAAAAGGGATGTCAGTTGGGGTGCTTGGAAGCAATTTTTGGAAACATTTATTTAGGTTTATTTTGTGCCTGTCCTAAAGTATGGGAGGGAGTGTTGGAAGGGCTGGAGCAGCTCGTTGGCTGCTTTCTTCTTCTGTGCAATGGACGAATTTGAATATAGAACAGTAACGTGTGGAAAATAAAGTCTGCAGTGAGGTCCCATTTATTTTAATGTTTTAACTTAAACATAACTTTTTTAATACTTCTTGTCAGCAGTGCTTGAAATAAGTTTTGGCTGTTAACAAGTGGACCCAAGCCCGTGACAGGCCAGGCTGTTGGTCCAACACCCCAAAAGCTCCTTGGAATATGGGTCTTCAATCTGTAACTGAGAAATGACCTTAGAAGTCATTCTCTGTCCTCGGCACACGTGTCTGGCTGCAGCTGCCTTTATGAAGCCTGTTTGCACCCTGAGTAGAGATGGTGTCTTCTGTCACTTGGGTCAGCCTGGAGAAGGTTTTGGAATTAGCAGGTGCTGTGATACCTCACTGCTAGTGCAGGGTCACCCTACCAGAGTGTGGGCAGGGGATCTGTAGAAGGCTGAGGGAAGCAAGTGAATTACTTTATTTTAATGAATATGACTTTCTTTAAGTGAATCATGGGTCTCTTCACTTGTGCAAAGCTGAATCTGTGAAATTGTTACTGAATCACTCCAGTTGAGTGAACTGGTTTTGGACTCTTCACTCAAATCTTGTTCCTAGAAAAATAACTGTTCTCGGTGAATTAGTTTGCAAAGTACTGCTGTGTCCTAAGTAACCTGCTCTTGATTCTGAGTCACATCCTTCCTATTGGACTTTTTGATCACTTCAGATAAAACTTTCCTTTTAAGTGATTTCTGAGGATTAGACAGTTCAAAATTCTGTGCCTCCCAGGTGCCTTTTTGGCTTCTCTCTGAGCTGGGGTGTGGAGGAAATGCCAGCACGAGCTTTGAACTGCCGCCGTGTTTGCTTGGTGTCACAGCCTTAAAATTATCAGCATGTTTGTCCTTCAGTATTGTGATGTTGCAATGTAGAGGCTGTTTCTATGGTTCTGATTTCCATTTGAACTCTGGTGTTAAGGAGGCTTCCTCTTTCTCTTCCCATCTGGAATGTGGTCACTCCATACTCCAGGCTGAGGATGCCTCCGTGGCCACTAGTGCTGAGCACAGCTGCCCTGTGTGTGTCGTGGATGCTTCCCTAGTTTTAAACTGTGCTGTCTGTGGGTTGTAGCTGTGGCATGTCCCACGAATTGAGATCGCTGATCATCCCCCAGCGTGAGGCAGAAGAATTGGTGTTCCTAGAGACGCTTGCTCATCCAGGTACTCGCCTTCCTGCACAGCTAGGAGTCATTCTAAATAATTTGCAGGCAGTTTTGTCTTTCTGAGTAGTAGTCAGATGATTCTGCATACATGGAGCTTGGTGTTTGTCATTTGCATTTACAATGAGAGTCGAAACTTAAACTAGGAAAGGGTTAAAAATACTTATTTCATTTTAATTCTAACTCTGCGGAATGGGAGCTGAGGCTCCCCGGTGCTGCTCAGTGGAGTCCCTGTGTGTTGTGCCCCCCCATGCAAGGGAGTTTGGAGATTTTGTTGTCTTCCCCAGCAGTTCTCACATTTACCAGGAAACAGATCTGCATGCCAGGTTACACAAGTGCTGTAGGCAAAGCAAAGCCTTTCCCCTGCTCTCTCTTCGAGACCAGACCCAACATCTTCGTAACCACTGGCGACTTCATCATCCACCATCAGCACGTTCCTCTTCAGACAGCATCTGTGCGAGCTCTGGTTCATAACATTTGTGCCATGTTTATAAATCAGTTTTTTATATTTTTGTACTGAAAGAAATTGGAGCACTTTAGAAAAGTTGATTTCAAATTCCATTTCTGTCTGTACCCAGAAGGAGATCTCTCATGGGTGTAGATCCTGTTGGCATAACTGCGTGCATCTCACTCAGAGCTGTGAACTCTCTTGACACTCTTTAGTCTTAGGTCTGGTTTCTAGGCCCACCTTGCACTGTAAAGATTTAATAAATAATCATGGTCCATGGTTAAATTGACCATTTTGTTGGGGAAGAGTTTGGTTTTGTTTTTTCGTTAGGGTGTAAACATTGTAAATATTTCCTTTACTGTTGATACTGCAGTAGCAACATCTTTGTAGTCTTTATTTTATTTGTAAAGTTGATGGTTAAATGTTAATATTCTGTTGAATTGTGCACTCTTGATTAATTGTAAACATGATCTTAGCACACCAAATGATGATTTTTACAATGATTGCAATGTTTCTCCACTGAAGGATTTCAGAGCTGCAATAGGACTGAAACCAACTTCTAGCAATAAAAAAAAAGAACATTTAAAAGCTGTCTACATTTATATCTATATAATTATTTACTGTTTTCTATTTGAATGAAGATCAAAGCAGCTGCCACTTCTCACGTGCTGCTCATTTTCTAACCTGGACAGAAATATGTGCCACAGGAGCAAAACTCTGACAGCTTTCCAAAAGAGAGGACGGAGCACAGGAGGTGTTCAGTGCAGAGTACAAATAGCTGCAGCCCTTGGCAGTGAGTGAGGTGAACACCTGAGGGAAAGATCAGCTGCTCCCAAACATCTGAACTCCGCTGGTGAGAGCGAGAACTTGGTTAAGTTGCTTTCATTAGCGTGGAGGTGCTTTGCATGGTGCCAGCCTGAGACATGCCTGGCTCTGTCCCAGGCAGTATCGGTTCCCACTTGGAACAAGGATAACAAAAATAGAAACTTTCTCCCTAGTGCTCGTGCCAGTTTGGCAGCCCTCGCTGCCAGCACCATCCCATAGCCTCTGGCTGGGGCTGCTCTTCCCAGCTCTGCAGCAGGCTGAGCTTCCTGGTGAAATCCCCACTGGTGGCACAGCTGGCAAGTGAATCCAAGAGCTGCAACCTCCAATCATTTCTAGAGAGGAGAACAGATGCAAAAACAGGGAGACAGTGGGAGAACTGGGCCTTGGATTGGTGCTTTCAGGGAAGAGGGGAGGGTTTCATCATCGGAATCCTGCGCTGCTGCCAGGGGTGAGGAGAACCCTGAGCCAGGGCTGGTGGCCGTGCCAGTGGTGTGGTCTGCCTGTCACTGCCTTTGGGGCTTATCAAAGCAGCTTGGGGGGACCCTGGGTCTTTGTGTGCAGGAGTCAGTAAAAGAAGCCAGCATTTGTCAGCCTCTGAAGTGCATGTGACATCTGGGTTGCGACACAAACTGGAACTCCACTGGAAAAACAAAATTTTTTCTACTTTTCCACATACATAAATAATCAAAGACTTCTAGGCAGACCAGTGTTTAGAATTTGGTCTTTATGGGAACTAACAGGCTGTCATGTGAGAGAATGACGTCTCAAATGTGTGTGTGTACAAGCTTTTGCTTGTGCTCCTTTTAGGAAAATATTTCTTCCATCTGTGGAGCTCCCGGGAGCCAAGCCACAGTGTCCGCTGGAGATCAGTCACTGCCTCTGTGCTTCCAGACCTCGTGTCTGTGTCACCACAGCAAGGCCAGTCACTCCAGGTCCATTTCTAAATATTTTTTGGCAGCAAGAAATGGAATCAAAGTGGTTTGGTGGGGGACAGTCTAGAAGAAAAGCTAAGAGGAGCTGCCTTTTTCATGTCAGACCTGTAGGAATTGTTTCTAGGAAGACAAGAAGAGCCTGGACCAGGGAGATCCAGGGTTAACATGGCCAAGAGGGATCCCTGCAGCACAGATTCCCACTGGGAACTACCCAGCTGCAGCGGCCCAGAGCTCAGCAGAGGCAAGTTTAAATCCTGGGCAGAATTTGAATCTGTTAGAAGTTTGGTGCTGCTGCAGCTATCAGTGTTCAAAGGTGTGTAGGTGTTGCTGTGTTCAGTTTTTGCCACAATAGCAGGGCAGACATTCCTTGGGGATTGCAAACACCTTGCCTGGCAGTGGCACTGATAAGGCTGTCACTCCTGTGTGAGACACGGAGGGTGTGATTTCAGGGAGGGTGTGACTTCAGGACATGGCTGGCGGTGCCTTCAGAGCTGGTTACTTGCTCCCACCAATATTCCAGCAGCTCCACCCTGCCTTGTCTCTCTCTCCAATCTGTAGCTAATTAACCCGAAACCCAAACCACATTCTTTCTGTGGATGAATCACGACGAGGCCATCGGCAATGACCAGCTTTATGCTAAACCTCCCTCTTTCATGTGGGTGAGACAAGGCTGATGGTTCCCATAAGTGCATCTGAGATTCATCTGTGAGCCAGATGCTCGAGGACAAACATGCACAAAGGATATTGGCTCCACAGTGTGCTCCGGCACTGGGAATGTGCTGCTTGCTGCCTTTCCCTTTCCTCAGCCCTGTGACTCAAATCCGGTTTCATTTCTCATCCCAACAATGGGGCCAGCCCAAGGCTCAACAGGCAAGGGATGTGGGGCCTGTTCTACATTGTTTGCTCCTGCTGTGCCCGTGGGATCTGGCAGAGGATAAAAGCCAAACCCTCCAGGAGCTGGCAGGGCTGGCACATGTGACACAGGGTCCCCAGTTCTGGGACTGTCACAGACACCAGAGGCTCAGACAGGGCAGGATCACTTTGTTATGGGGCTCCTTGACTTTGCACAAGGGCTGGAGGGACAGGACACAGGGAATGGCTTCCACTGCCAGAGGGCAGGGATGGATGGGATCTTGGGCAGGAATTGTTCCCTGGGAGGGTGGGCAGGCCCTGGCACAGGGTGCCCAGAGCAGCTGGGGCTGCCCCTGGATCCCTGGCAGTGCCCAAGGCCAGGCTGGATATTGGGGCTTGGAGCAGCCTGGGACAGTGGGAGGTGTCCCTGCCCATGGCAGGGGTGGCACTGGATGGGCTTTAAGGTCCCTTCCAACCAAAACCATTCCATGATTCCCTGTGCACAGGACCATGAAAACTCCTCGCTGACAGCAAATGTGGATGTGCCTCTCCCGTGTCAGAGCAGCAGCTGATATCATTTCACTGTGTGGAGCACAGTGTCTTGCTAGACCTGAAGCCATCCCAGATGACTGCACATGAAATGCAGATCTGCCAGGGAATTTCAGGTGTGCAATGTCCCTTTTCCCTTCTGGAACATTGGAAGTCATGAACAAAATCACACTGGGTGTAGTTAAAACTCTTTTTCCTGGGCTGCCATGAATTACCATTGTAACAGTTCCTTACTAGATGTGTGGTGGGTGTGCTGCAGATCATTTGAATGATCCATGTCCCATCTTAACCAGAAAGGGGAATTTCTCAGCTACTGCTGTGCTTGGAAGGAAGAAAGGCCATGTGCTCTCTTGGTGCTCTGGCAGCAGGAGTTGCTGAGCAGGAGGCACCTACGAACCCAAGCAACAATTCTCTTAAAATCAACCCTGACTGTCTTGTGGCCAGGAGGGAGGTTGATCAGTCTGATCCCAAACTTCTCTGGATGTGGTGGCTTGTAGGCTTTGTGGGAGAAGAGGAACATCCCATGGGACAGCCATGTCTCACTTGGATTGTCTTGCCTTTGAGCCTAGTGATGTCTTTGAGCCACGTGTGTTGCCTCTTCAAGATGTGATTGTGAGCTGGGGTCTGACTCCTGCAGCTGGAGGTGCAGACACGAAGTAGGGGTCTGAGCTAGGAGAGGCCTAGGTCTGAGCTACGCTGAGATTCTAAATCAATTCTATTAATTCACGAGGATTTCTACCCCAGCAACCAAATTCACCTCTAAACCAAATTCACCTACGGCTCAGTTGGCCTGAACCTTCTGGCCCTGGCGCTGAAGCAGCGAGTGGATCCAGGCATGGAAATGTCAAACTGGGAAAACAGGTCTGCTGGGACGAGTCAGGCACGCACCAGGGAAGTGCTCTCTTCTCCCCAGGGTACTCCGGGAGCTGGGAGCTGGCTCCTGCCAGGAGGAGGTGGAGCTGGAGGGACAGCACGGGGCCCTCTGCCAGGTGAAGGAGGATGAACCGATGCAATGCAGCCCGGGCTGGCTTTGTTGCTGGCTTTGTTGCCGGCAGCACGGAGCCACCGCGGAGCAGCCCAGCCCAGGTGTGCTTGGAGTGCCGGCTTTCCCGGAGAGGGGGTTGGCTTGAAAGAAGGGAACAATGCCCAGTCCCTGCAAAGGCTGCAGCAGCAGCAGAGCTGGGGCTCGCTCCCCAGCTGAGAACACACCGAGCCTGGCTCAGATAACACCCAGGCAGACGGATCCGTGCTGCTGGAAGCTGCTCCATCCCTGGAGTGGGAGGCGGATGTGGCGGGGAGCCAGCGTTTATTGCTTGGCAGCATAAACAAAACAGCTGCTGCTGCTCAAACGGCCCTGAATGAAACCTCCGCTCCTCTGACTCGCTGAGCACAGTCGGACTCTGTCCAGCCCTCAGGAGTACCTGGAGATGTAACAAAGGTGAAGCAGCTCCTGGCTGGGTAACAGGGTTGGAGACACTTCCAGACAGCTGCTGGTGCCAGCAGAGTCCTGTGCAGTGACTTTCCCCTGCTTGCGAGGCACAGCCAGGCTGGGAGCTGCTGGATGGTTGGATCCCATGATCTTAACAGCCTTTTCCCATCAAAACGAGTCTGTCTCCCTGCTGCTGCCTGTGGGCTCCAGGCAGGCTGTGGGCTCCTCTCCCTGCAGCCTGATGAGCTCCCGTTGGGCTCAGCCAGCGATGGAGAGGAGGCACAAAAAGGGTGTATGAAAAAAGGCCCAGCCTGGGGGCTGAAAATGGCAAAAGCATCAGAAAAGGGGGTGGAAAGGAAGCTGGTGCATCTGCTCCAGCCCCCAGAAGCAGGGCAGCTCCCTTCCTTCCCATCCTACCAGCTCTTGCCTGTGCAAGCAGCTCGGAAGAGCTGTGACATTGATTTATTTAATTCTGAAGCAATGGATCACACCCAAACCATGCTTCTGTGGTGAGACAGTTGGTTGTACCTTTGGTGCCTGTTTCCTCTGACCATGCTGGTTCCTGTCTCACCTCTGCCCCATAACAGAGCTTTTCTTTCCCAGGCACTGCCTCCCCTCACCTGGAGCAGGGCCTGGAGCACACAGCCCTTTGGGACAGAAGGGCCAGCACTTTATCCCATTTTTTTGGATAGTGAGGAAACCCAGCTCCATGGAGAGTGACCAGGTAAGGGCAGAGAATACCTTAATCTTTAAAGTTTTGAAGAGATTTGTGTCTCCTTCAAAGCTAGAAAGCAGTGTGAGATCTGAGCTTTCCTCAGTCCCAAGTTACAAAGATACAGGAAGATCTGAGCCCTCGATTTGGACTCAAGCAGGGAATGCTCCTCACTGTTCTACTAAATACGGTCTCAAGAGTGGGCTGGGAAAACCTGCACCTTAAGCACACAGAGCAGGCAATGGACACAGTGGATTTTATTCAGATTTATTGAAGCAGCTCCAGGCTGAGTAATAAACACACAAAACTGCTGTATAAAAAAAGAAATAAATGTACAGAACCAGCCCGTGGGCAAAGTACTGTCACATGTTCTGACAGTCCAGGCCACTGCTTGGGTGCTGCGAGTCCCAGCAGTGCAGTCCAGAGCCTGCAGCAGGTCAGGAGTGTCCTTCCTCCTTTCTAGTAAGTATCACTGAAACCAAAATAATCCCTCTGGTTCCTGCTCTGAGATCACACAAGTTAGGAGGAAACTTGGAAACCTTTTGCTGTCTCAAGGGACAGCACAAGCTGTCAGCCCAAGGAAGTCCCTCTGTGCCTGTCCCCTCCCTGGCCTGACCAAGGGGATGGATTTGCAGAAGCGATTCAAAGCCAAAACCGTGCTGCCTTGAGCCCTGCTGGTGCTGACAGGATCCACGCTGGCACCCAGCTCACAGACTTGCCAGGAGGGACGAGGTTCTCCTGCTGCCTGCGTGTTCCATCTGGATCCTCAGTCAAGGGAGGCACTGGCAAAATCAGGTGTGAAGCCTGTGGTGCAGAGCAGAGTATTGTGAGACCAGTGCCCAGAAACCCCAACCCCACTCCTCAGGCCTCAAATCCCAGAGAAATCAGCAATGCCTGCTGATTTCCCTCTACAGACAGGAATTTTCTAAAGGTATCCCTGGCTATTTTATTACAGTATATAATTTTATTTAGACAGTACAACTCTTGCAAGGAGAAAAGAAAAACCCTGCAGGGTCTGTGATTCACTGGCATCGTTTCTGCCAAAAGCTTTTAGAAAGGTTTAATTCCAGTTGCAAATGTTGAAAGTCAATCTCTTTGTAGCAGCAAAGCAATGGCATGAAAGGGACACCAGGGAATAATTAGAAGCAGAGAAACCCTGTGTTTATACATAGACAAGGCTTGTCTTATAAATGCAATTACCCACCATTCTGGGACTAAATCCCAGCTATAATCTTGTTCTGGCACCAGCTCACAGCCCTGGCGTCCCACAAGACATTTGGGTGCCACTGGCAGATTAAGCGTGGCACCAGGAGGAGGAGGCTGTGCTAAAAGCAGCAACCAGAGCCGGTGGCACCACAGGGTCTGTCCCAGCTCCTGCAGACAGCCTGCCTGCAAAAACATCGACTCCTCCAGCCTCCTGACCCAGGGACGACACCCAATCCCCACACACAGCATTCCCCAAAATCTTTGCACGGGCCAAGATGCCAGGTTAAGAGTCTTGTTATTTATACTAATCTTCTCCCTGCAGCATTTCAGCACCGACAGAGACCTTCTCTCTCCTGCAGGGCTTTAGATCCCAAACTACCAGCCTGGAAGTTCTGGAGCTGATGTTCTCTAGGACAACTCCAGTCCAGAGCCACGTGCATCTGCCCCTCGAGGTTTAACCTGATGCAAAGGAGCTCTGGGTTGACCCACAACTATTTACCTTCCAGATCCTCCACCACACTCAGGCTGACAGGTACTTCCAGGTGCTGACAAAGGCGGTGGGGATGAGGGAATAAGGCACCGTGGTGACACTGCTCCAGGTGTCGGATGAGGGGTCGTAGCAGTCCAGGGTCTTGCAGCGCTGAGCCCCACAGTAGCCCCCCACCACGTAGAGCCTGTTCCCCGAGGTAACAGCGCGGCAGCTGATGCGCTTGGCGGTGACATCCCCAAACTTGGACCACTGGAAGGTGTCACTGTGGAAGCGGTAAGCGGAGCTGGCGGAGAACTCCGTGTCCCCACCAATGACGATGACGTGGCTGCCCACCACGGCGGCAGCCGTGTAGCGCCAGGGCTGGGGGCAGCTGGCGGGCACCGTCCAGCGGTTCTGGCAGGGGTCGAAGCACTGCACCTTGGGCAGCTTGTTCTGGTTGGCACTGGTGCCCCCGAAAACAAACAGCTTCATCTTGGCTCCCACCACAGCAGCGTTGCTCACGCCTTCCCGGAGAGGAGCCACCAGGGACCACTTGTCCAGCTGAGGGTCATAGTGCTCCACTTGCTTGAGGGACACGGAGGGAGAGGCCGGGAAGGCTCCGCTCATGGCCGTGTGACCGCCCACCACGTACAGGCAGTGGTCCAGCTCGGCGGAGCCATGGCCAAACCGTGCCACCAGCATGGGAGCAGCTTTGGCCCACTCGTCGTGGAGGGTGTCGTACACCCAGACGTCCCTGGAAGCGCCGTTCTCGGAGCCCTTGCCGCCGGTGATGTAGACCTTGCAGCCGATGGCGCAGGCACTGCACTCCTTGCGGGGGCTGGGGATGTCGGCACGAGGGATGATCTCGCTGGTTTTGTGGTCCAGCATGTAAATCTTGTCGCACATGAAGGTCTGGCCCCCGAGGAGCAGCAGGGCCTGACTGACCTTGCGGGGCCGGGCACAGCACCCCGTCACCAGGCCGTCGTTCTGCAGGATCTTCATTTTGCATCGGACGGCGTCGGCCACGATCTCCTCCCCCAGCTTGTGGCTGGTCACCAGCTTCTCACAGGCCACCTGCTTCCGCAGGTAGGACTCGGGCAGCAGGGCCAGGCGGACAGAGCGCAGCAGCTCAGGTAGGACTTCGTGGCGTCGGGGCAAATCATAGCGGATCCAGCCTATAACAGCTTCATAGACCAGCGTCTCATCCTCCACCTCCAGCTCCTCGCTCTCCACCAGCTCCAGCAGCTTGTCTTTGGGCAGTCGGAGGAAATCTTCAGTCTTGCAGAGCGAGGTGAAGTTGGCCAAGGCCATCCTCCAGGACAGCTCCAGCAGCCGCTCGCAGCAGTGGGCATCGGACAGCAGCAGCATGTTCAGGCAATTCCCAGGGTAGAGATTCTTCTCCAGAAAGTCAGCCGAAGCATCCCGGATATCCTGGAACTGCAGCATGTCCCCGGCCTCCAGCAGGGACTCTGCATTCTCCTCGTTGATCAGCACCCGGGCTGAGTAGGCATAGTCCAGCAGCAGCTCCAGCACCTCGGGGTGCAGGGAGTCGTGGAAGTTGACCTCGGCATCTCTGCTCTCCTTCAGGCCCCCGCTGAACATGGCGTTGAAGTAGCGGCTGCAGGCGGCCAGGACGGCTCGGTGGCAGGGGAAGCTCTGGTTCCCCGCCCGCAGCACCACGTCGGTGAAGAGGTTCTGCTGGCGGAGCAGGTTCAGCTGGGTGAGGAGGCTGTCGGCGTGGCCCGGTTTGTGGAAGAGGTGGATGTTCATGGAGCCGGAGCTCGAGCGGGATTTCCGGTTCTCGTGGCTGCTCACGGACATAGTGCTGAGGCCGCTCTGCGAGGCAAAACCGGCGAGTCAGCACGGGCAGCGCGGTCCCGGGCCCGGCACGGCCGGGGTGCAGCGCCGGGACGGCGGCCGCGGAGAGGAGCCGGTAACGGGAGCGCGGTGAGGGCGTCCCGCGTTCTGGGGCACGGACCAGAACGGAGCACCGGGAGCTCCCGGACCGAGCTCCGGTGCAGCGCACGGCTCCGCCGGGCCTCACGTAGTACCGGGGAGGGGGCGATGCGCGCTCCCGGTGATGCCCGCTCCCAGCCCGCCCCGCGGTCCCGCACCCAGCTCAGGGGTCGCGCACGCGGCCCCGCACCCGGCTCCGCGGTCCCGCACCCAGCCCGTGGTCCCCTACTCGGCTCCGCTGTCCCGCACCCAGCTCAGAGGTCCCGCATCCGGCTCCGCGGTGTCCCACCCGGCTCCGCTGCCCCGCGCCTGGCTCAGCTATTCTGCACCCGGTTCCGCGGTCCCACACCTGGTCCCACACCTGCCCCCGCGGTCCCGCAGCTGCCCCCGTTATCCCGTACCCGGTCCCGTACTCGGTGTCGCACCCGGTCCCGCACCCGGTCCCGCACGGGCCCCGCTCCGCTCCGGCTCTGCCGCCGCCCCGCCGCCGCCGCGTGGCCGCCCCGTGCCGGCCCCGCCCCCTCCCTCCCCGCAGCCAATCAGCGGCCGCGGCGCCCGGCGCTCGCTCTTTGTGAATGGGAGGCGGGGCCAGCCGTGCGCATGCGCCGCCCATTGACCCCGCCCTGCCCGGGGGCAGCGTGGCCGTGCCCCCTCCCCACGTGTGCGGGTGTCCCCCGGTGTCCCCCGGTGTCCCCCGGTGTCCCCCGGTCCGGACATCGCAGCACGGCCCGGACCGCGGCCAGCCCCGCTATGGGGCCGGGACGGCGGATCTGAGGTTCCCGAGCGCGGCGGAGCTTTGCGGACGGAGTCACCCCGCCATAAAGGGCCATAAACGGGGCAGCCGGGCTGGGATCAGCAGCGCCTGCCCGCGGCCTTTGGATCCCGGCCTGCTGACACAGGCAGGTCGCGACCGAACAAACCAGCCCTGCTCAGCAAATGTTTTCCTGCATGCAGCCCACCTCAGAAATTTGGAGCCCAGCCCATCATCTGCACCACCAACACCGGAGCAGGGTGCTTTCCTTGCCAAGGAAAGGAACTATCACCCTCTCTCAGGAGCAAGAGATGAGTTGGGCTGATGGCCACATCAGAAAAGACAAGAAAAACACCAAGTTTTGGGAGGATTGGGTCTGCCTGCACAAGGTCTTGTGCTAAAATCGAGCGAGTGCTGCCCTGGAGAGGCAGCAGCAGCCGCCACAGGTGGTTAAACACTGTGTGTCAGCAGGGATCACAACCACCTCAAGAAAAAATAGATTCCAGAAATTCTGAATGACCCAATTTTGATTTATCTCTGCACGTTCCAGCTTTACCAGCTGCAGTTTAAGGTCACTTGTTGAGGAACTGAAGCAAATGCACTTACAGCAGTTTACAGCTTTACATTAAAATTAATGCATGGGTAAGAGGTTTATTCACTTGGCATCAGAGGTTGTGTAGGGTTTTTTGTTTTGTTTTTTTTTAATTG
The DNA here is from genome assembly GCF_965178545.1 of Coloeus monedula. Taxonomy (NCBI): domain Eukaryota; kingdom Metazoa; phylum Chordata; class Aves; order Passeriformes; family Corvidae; genus Coloeus; species Coloeus monedula. The sequence goes on along the minus strand of NC_138807.1, from coordinate 3,284,760 downwards.
GTAGAGCTATGCCTTGTCCTGTGCTGAGCAGTACAGTGAGAATTGAAAGAATTATTTACTGGGGTTAAGAATACAAAATAAATCTGGTTTATTATTAAAAAACACTAAACTGCAGCTGTCCCTAAGCAGAAGGACCTGGGTGCTCCCCCTGTTCAAGCACAGGACTGAGAAACGTAGAGAAAAAACAAAGGTCTCCTCCAGGTAAGCCCTGAGTTGTACCAAAACCTGTCAATCTGGCAGCAAATTCCCAGCACAGCCAGGAAGGCATCCTCAGGGACACTCTGCAGGGTGAAGGTCCAGATAAACACCAACGACAGGGCAAAGGATAAGGAGTACCCAGACCTCATTCTGCTCTTTGAACACAGCCAGGACACAGCTCCCCGTGTCCAGGCCAAAACCAACAAAAACCAAGGTCAAACCTCCTGGAAACGCAGCATGTGCCGTGCTGGGGGGCAGGGACACGCAGACTAAGCAGAACTGTTTTCAAAGGATGCATTTCCATGGCAGTCAGGCAGGGGCTGGGAATTATTTCAGCAGGAGGAAGGCTGGTGACACATGTGGAGCTGCAGCTCACACAGCACTAATGCTTTGGAGCTTTCCAGAACCAAAGATAAAGAACTTCTCCCTGTTACCAGAAGGAATGATCACTCAAGGGCACCTTTGAAGCATTTGTGTCGTTTATTATTGGCAACACCCAGAACTGTAACTGCAAACCCCATCTCGGCATTGGTTTGATTGCTCCTTTGAAAGGTGGTTAATAAATTTCCTGCCCTTTTTTTTTTTTTTTTTTAAATAATAAAAAAAGGTCCGTTGGCAGCTGCCAAAGCCTGGTGGAAGAGCTCCACCCGGTGGCATTCCACAAAGGCACAGCTTGGAGCCTCAGCTCTGTGGGAATTCTCAACTTCCAACATTTCTCCTTAAATGAGCAAGGCAGGCCAGGAAGGTTCACGCTGCTTCCAGTTGCAATTTCCTGCCCCTCTCGCCTCTAAGGAAACGTAACTGTCACAAACAACACCACTGCTCGCTCCTGCCTGAGCTCTGGGCATCAGCTCTGAGCCCAAACCCCAAAATACCTGGGGAACTCCCAGGATAGGGGTCCCATCCCTGGCTTAGATGCAGCACCAAGCGCCGAGCCCGGAGTGTGAACTCGCAGGATTCATCCCTTACCCGTTCTGTGAGACAGAACTGTGGCCATTGTGCTCTTGTAAGTGACAGAAAACACTGGAAGGTTGCATTTCTCTTTTGGGACACATGGAAGCAGCTCTTTTCCCCTCAGTTTTACCCATTGTAGGAGATTCTTGATTTTCAGAGGATTCACCTGAATTATTTCTCTGATGAAGAGTGATAAAAATCGCCAATTACAAACAATCCCCTCTGCAACAGGCATCTTGATTCCAGTCCCGATTATGGGATATCTGGAATGACAATCATCGACCCAGGAAAGTTAAAATACACCCTGCCTCACTAAAGGCACTTCTACCATGTAGTAACTGGGCTCCTGAAGCTCAGTTATGGCTTAAGCAGCTTCAGAATTTGCTCCTCTTGATGCCTGGTAGATTCCAATCAGGGAGGAGATGGTCCCCAGGAGCCCTACTAACCATGGAGGGAACCTTCCTGCCCAGAGGAATCCTGGAGGCAGCCAGTGGATTGCGTTGGAGAGATCTGCTGTGTCCATGAGGATGCTCAGAACTTCAGCCTTCACCTGGGCTCTCAGCTTCTGCTCGCTCTGAGGTGAAGAAGTGCTGCTGGAAGAAAAGGTGATATTAGTGACAGCCCAGAATGTCCTAATAACTGTGATGGCTACAAGTGAGAACTGACAGATGTGGGTGGATTACAGGAGAGGGACTTTGGACAAGGGCTGGAGGGACAGGACCCAGGGAATGGCTTCCCAGTGCCAGAGGGCAGGGCTGGATGGGATCTTGGGCAGGAATTGTTCCCTGGGAGGGTGGGCAGGCCCTGGCACAGGGTGCCCAGAGCAGCTGGGGCTGCCCCTGGATCCCTGGCAGTGTCCAAGGCCAGGCTGGACATTGGGGCTTGGAGCATCCTAGGACAGTGGGAGGTGTCCCTGCCCATGGCAGAGGGTGGCACTGGGTTGGCTTTAATGCCCCTTCCAACCCAAACCATTCTGGGATTGCATGACTAGCTCCATAGCCACGGAGGGAAATCCTACCACTTGTGCTGGCTCAGTTTTCTTCTTAACTGGAACAAGATTCTCAGGGACCTGAAAAGAACAGAATTATTTCTCCTACAGCACCAAACAGGAGGGGTTTTTTTCCTCATGCACTAACTGCCTCAATGAGGAAGAGCACCTCCTACAGCTTTGGTGCCAGGGCACTGGGGTCATGCCCGCCCCTCCCGTGCCCATCCCGGCCGTACCTCAGGATGCCCAGGAGCAGGGCACAGCCCCACAGCGCCGTGCTCCGCGTCCACCACTTCTGGGAGCCGGCGCGGACGATGCCGACATCCGCCGCCCACGCCAGGTGCTCGCAGGGGTAGTAGAGCTGGTTGGCCACGTTGCAGAGCACCGAGAGCCCCCGCACCAGCGCGTCCTCGCCCTGCGGGGAGCCGCACATGGGGCACGCCCGCGGCGGGGCCGGGGGGGGCTGGCGGGGACCCCCGGCCCCCCGCTCACCTCGGGGCCCAGCCCGTAGCTGCAGCTGTGCCGGAGCATGGCCAGGTCGTCGAAGAGGCGCAGGGCGGTGCGGCAGGAGCTGAGCTGGGCAGAGGCGGCCAGGAGCCCCCCGGGCAGCCCCGCGGGCCCGGGCAGCGCTCCCCCCGCCAGCTGGCAGCCGTAGGACAGCGCCCGGACCTGCGGGGGCACGGCCCGGTCAGCGCCCGGCCCGGCCGCCCCGGAACCACCGGGTGCAGAGGCCGGGGGAAGGTGATGCTGGAACCAGGGCTGATTACCTCTTTTTCTCTCTTTCTCCTCTCTTTTTCTCCCTCTTTTCTTCTTTCTTTCTTTCTCTTTTCCTTTCCCTAATTCGCCTCTCCCTCTTCACCTCTCCCTCTTCACCTTCTTTTCCCTTTACCCAAACTCCATTGCCTTGTGCTCAAGGGCACTCCCATACCCATTTCCATCCCAAGCGCGAATAATTTACCGATAAAACTCTGATTGTTTGTGGACCTTTGTCCTTCCTTTCCACCAACGAACACTCACGAATCTCTCAGGTGCTTCTTTCCCCTTTAGGGTGGGTCGCCACAACGGAGTCGGGCCTCGTCGTTCACTGCCCGGGACCGGAGGGCTCAGACCCTCCCTCCTGTCACTCACCACCCAGGGCGGGTGGGTTCAGACCCTCCACTCACCGCCCGGTACCGGAGGGCTCAGACCCCTCACTCACCGCCCGATCGCGGCCCCGGTGCGTCTCCAGAGCGCCCACGAGCCCCCGGAGCGCGCCCGCCGCCATGGCAACACTTCCGGGTGTGGCGTCAGGTGCGGGCGCGGGGCACGCCGGGAAGGAGGCGGACCCGTCGCCATGGCAACGCGGCCTGGCTGCCCCCGCGGCCCGGCCGGGCCCTGCAGGGGATGGTGCCCGGCCGGGGATGAGTCCCGCTGTCCGGGCCCCTCACGACCTCCGCATCCCTCCACCGAGTCCCCCGTCAGCCCTTTTCTCACCCCCGGTTTCCCCGTTCTCAGGGGTTCTAGGCCGGCCCCGCCACTGGGGTGGTGCTGGGCCCGGCCGGGGGTGATTCAAAGAAATTTCAGAAACCCAACTTCAAGGGGCCCTTGTGGACAGTGGTCCCCATTGTCTGTCCTCTGTCCACTTGCACACAGATCACCGCGTCCCCGTTGTCACCTGGGAGACAGGGAGATCTTTCCTGTCCCACCTTTAGAGACCTCCCAGCCCCCGGCTGAGTGAGGGAAGGGGAACATTCTGTGTGGAGACAGAGGGAAATCGGGCTCTCTCCATCCTCCTACACCTTCCCGTATCCAGCACCTGGATCCCACCCGCTTCCTCCCGGGCTCCAGTGGGTCCAGTGGCTTGGCACAGCACAGAGTTGCACTCACACTGCTGTTAATTAAAGCTGTTAGAACTACTTGGATATTTTGCTTTCTCTTTTTATAGCCGAGTATCACAGAATCCCAGGATATCCTGATCTGGAAGGGACCCTCAGGGATCATCAGTGCAGCCCCTGGCCCTGCACAGACACCCCAACAACCCCAGCCTGGGCATCCCTGAGAGCGCTGTCCAAACGCTCCTGCAGCTCTGGCAGCCTCGGGGCCGGGCCCATTCCCTGGGGAGCCTGGGCAGTGCCCAGCAGCCTCGGGGGGAAGAACCTTTTGAGTAAATCAAGCTTTTGAGTAAATCATCCTTTGTAAATCAATCTGATTTCATAAAACAGGTTCATAGCACTAAACAGAGCCTCTCCCAGCCAAGCTTTTGCTGTGCAGCCTCACTCTGGGAGCTGGACTGGAGATCCTTGTGGGTCCCTTCCCACTGGAGACGTTCAGTGATTCTGATTGTTCTACACTTGCTGTATCCTCAGATGCTGCAGTTATCCCACCTGATGCACCACATCCGTGTTCCACAGTCTTGTGAGTCACCTCACTGCAATCTGCTGTCAATCCCTTTGGCATTCCATTACGTAAAGTGAATAAAATGAATGATTTCTGGGACATGAACCAGTGTCTCGATCTTTCTCCATCGCTACGTTTGTTTTTAGAAGTTGTTTTTCATTTATTTTTGGGAGGAAGGAGAGGATTTTGATCAAAAGCTGTGCTTGTGCAACCTCAGGAAGGGATGTGGTTAGAGCTGGTCATGGAAGGCATTAAGAAAATCCTCCTCTGACGCTGCCTCCTGTTTCTCCAGCAGTTAAGAGAGGTCCCTTCATGCCATGGATCTGTGTTCAAGCTATTTGATTTCCTAAATGTGGAATAGATCACAGCTGAATTGGTCTTTTGCTTGGCCCTAAACTTCTGGAGCAGCTCCATAACTACCATATGGAGTGATATTCCCGTAACTGCCATGTGAATTTCTTAATTTGCCTCCTCACCCTGAGAGCTGTTTTCTGTTTGGGCGAAGGTTTTGAGCAAAGTGCTGACGGCAGAGCCGGCCTTTTCCTGTCTGCAGGGGAAATGTACACAGATACCTGTGACTGCAGAGCTTTTCTGGTACTGCCTCCTAATTTACTGCCTCGAATTTAATTTTTATTTTGATTTCCATCTGTCAGCAGATGAAAGTTCTGTCACAACCACGCAAGCCGTGCTGGTGCCACACAGGCAGCAGAGTGACTCCCTAAAGATGTGCTATCCGGAATAGGCTTGGATTAACCACAGGGGAAGTGGGTTTATACCCAGCAAAGCTCCAGCCTCCCCTTAACTCCCCTGGGAGTGTGCTCCTGAGCCACTTGAGATGGGCCAGTGAGCACCAAACCCTGTCTGCTCCAGCCTAAGGTGGGAGCAGAGTCGTAGATGAGAAATATCTTGAAGGGAGAGGAAGGACAAGCAACCAAATCCCTAAGCAAGGGAAGGTCAGAGGGAGGTTGAAGGTGATCGGAGTCCCCCACAGAGGCTCAGAGGAGGAATATTGTCATGGCTAGAGGTGTCCAGCCATGGTAAACATCTCTGCACCCCCAGCAGAGAGGGCTGAGCATCTGCCAGAGACAGAAGCTGCTGCAGCTGCCCAGGGTGGGGTGACCCTTCAGGTAACAACACAGGGCTCAGATGTTGGGGCTGCCAGTTCAGTGGTGCCACCTGCCCCTTTCTAAGCCCCATCCCAGTGAGCTGAAAGCCGTTTTGTCTTCTCAGATGAAATGCTCACACTGGGGGCTGCCCAGGAGGGCGCAGAACCTCTGCCGGACTGAGCAGAGAGGCGAGTGCACGTCCAAGCCCAGAAGCCCAGCTGAAATCCTCAAGGCAAACTCCCAAGTGGGCCATGTCCCCATGGAGACCCTGGAAGGGTCCTGTCCCCAGAGGAAGGTGATGTCCTCCCTTCTCCAGCAACTGCTGACGCACTCTGAGCTGCCTACACGGCGTGGGATCTCGGAGCCGTCCTTGTGCTCTGCTCTTGGCCCGTCTGTGTGTTGTCACAGGGAACATCTATTTCTCAGATTGAATGAGGACACAAGGAGGTGTTGTGACAGCAAGAATAAACACGAGGAGATTAGCCCAAAGGCGTGGGTGACACATCCCTCAGGATTGCAGGACCCACGGAGCGCCTCTGGGCAGGCACTGGGGTGGAACAAAGCAGGTGGGGTAGGGGGAAGCACAGAGGAAGGCCAGGAGATCACACAGAGTGAGAGGCAGCATCAGGGCTGTGTGGGGGATGGAATATTCCCTTATTATCTGTTTGGATTTTGGTGTCAAGGCCTGCAACCAAAGGTCAGCAAACAGTAGGACAGCGAGGCAGCTCTGCCCAGCTTGTGATGAGTGGGCTGTTTTCCTAGAGGTGAGCCCTGTGTTTTTGTTGAGTTGGTCACTCACGTGGGTTTCCTGACTGCTGAGCTTGCACTAACTCTGTTTGGGATCTAGGTGTGTTCCAGAGGGATCAGTGGGGGCTGGTCAGCCCCCTCCCTTGGGGTTTGAGTGAGCAGGGTGGCACAGCTGCCACTTCAGAAGCTCTTCTCAGCCTTTTCATGCAGATGGGTTTGATTCCTCGGGAGCCAGCCCTGAAGCCTTTGAGCACGGGGCTAGTGAAGTTTCACAACAGCTTCAGTCTGTGTGTGAGCAGTGCCCGGGCCCACGAGCCTCGTGCTTTCCTTTATGGATTTGACTCTGTATTTCTCAGGAATGGGATGGTCTCTGCTCCACACGTGCTTCAAAGAAGCCGTGCACTCACATCTTCCAAGTGCACACAGCCACTCACATCAGTCCCTCATGCCAGCACGTTGTTAAACACCTCCAGTCAAACACCTCAATTGCATCATTTGGTGGAGTATCAGGGACTTGCATCTGCTCCAGGTCTGCCCCATTACTTTAATGTGACCCTGAGGTGGCACGGCCACCTGTGCTGCTGCAAGAACAGCCACACCACAGGGGTAAGTGGTGGAATCACTCTCGGAGGCACCAGCTGGCTGGGAGAGCTGTTGCCGGGACTCACTGTGATTATTCACTTTCTTTTTCATGTGGATTTTGGTGCAACTTCAGACAGGGAAAACAAAACTGGCTTTGGAGTGAGTATCTCTGCTTTCTGAACTCTTCTCCCACCCCTTCCAGTAGTGCCCCAGGAATGCCTGAACCGGGAAGGCCGAACAGGCTTTCTTTGATTCCCCCGCTGTGTGAAATCTGCCAGCACGGTTGGTGGTGTGTGACACCCCTCCCTGCCAGCGGAGTCACGTCCCGGTGTCACGTCGCCAGTGTCTGTGACTCAGAGATAAGATGAAGTCACGTTTTTTCTCGGTTGGTTTAAAAACACGTCCCTCGTCACCGCAGCCCCGTCCCGGGCATGTCGTCAGCCTCACGCACATGAGGTCAACGCTAAAGCATCGCTGCAAAACAGGGGCTCAGTCCAACCCCTGGGAAGGCCTGCAGGGTGGGGCCAGCTAAGAGCCAGGATAAATCCAGGGATTTTGGTGTAGCCTTTGCTCTTCCTCCTTTCTCCGGCAAGCTCCAGGCAGGCACCAGCCTCCTGGAGCAGCGGGGTCAGTGTGGGCAGCAGCCATGCAGCCCCTGGGGCGGGTACAGAGGTTGGTGGTGAGGCTGGAGGATGGCCAGGCCCACGGCAGCGGGGAGCTGCTGCACGGGCGGGTGCAGCTGGAGCTGCGCGGGGCACTGCGGGTGCGGGCACTGGAGGTGTGTGCCCGGGGCTTGGCCACCGTGCACTGGCTGGAGAGCCGCAGCATCGGCCTCAACGTCGTCTACCGGGACTACACAGCCTGCCAGACCTTCCTGTACCGCCGCTGCCAGCTCATCCCTGGTAAGGCCGCACCATGGGGCGCATCTGTGTGCCAGGGCGTGGGGTTGGGACCCCCTTGGATGGGTCTGTGTGCCAGGGCGTGGGGTTGGGACCCCCTTGGATGGGTCTGTGTGCCAGGGCGTGGGGTTGGGACCCCCTTGGATGGGTCTGTGTGCCAGGGTGTGGGGTTGGGACCCCCTTGGATGGGTCTGTGTGCCAGGGCGTGGAGTTGGGACCCCCTTGGATGGGTCTGTGTGCCAGGGCATGGGGTTGGGACCCCCTTGGATGGGTCTGTGTGCCAGGTTGTGGGGTTGGGACCCCGTTGGATTGGTCTGTGTGCCAGGGTGTGGAGTTGGGACCCCCTTGGATGGGTCTGTGTGCCAGGTTGTGGGGTTGGGACCCCCTTGGATGGGTCTGTGTGCCAGGGTGTGGGGTTGGGACCCCGTTGGATGGGTCTGTGTGCCAGGGTGTGGGGTTGGGACCCCCTTGGATGGGTCTGTGTGCCAGGGCGTGGGGTTGGGACCCCCTTAGGCTGCAGGCATCCCCTCTGAGGAGCCTCTGATCTGGTGGGTGTTGCTGACCCACGCAGGGCTGTTTGCCCCTCTTCTCACCTTGGCCGAGGGTTTCTCTCTCTGCTGCTGGTTTCCAGGAGGCTGCTGGCACACCCGGGGCTGGGGAGCACCAGAGATTTGTGGCTTTTGTTGTGTTTGCACAGGGAAGAGCAAACACGGGTGTCTGTCAGCAAGTGTGGAAAGAGCTCTTAGTGCTTCAGTCAATGTTTGTTTTCAGGTCCCTGATGCTGGGACTGCGTGCCCAGCTGACACGTTGCTTAGATCTGCTGCAAGAGGACAAGCCACTTGCATGCCACAAGCCATTCTTTGTGTGCTTGGGATGAAATGATCCAGAGCCAAGGGATATGGGATGTCTCAACTGTCCCTCCGCTCATTAACTCTGGTTTTTCTTAGGAACATGCATGTCTTTTATCCTCCCCTCCAATAACAGTGTCACAGCCATTCCCCTGTTGCTTTTCCTCCCCCTTTCCCTGTTTCTGATGGCCTTATTACTATCCAGCCCTGAAGATGGCTGTAGGACTTATGCTGAGGGCATTTAATTGTGTCAATGGCCAGGTGCAACCCAGAGAGTGGTGCCAGACCAATCTGGCAAACGTAGAGGTTGCAGGGAGGATGGAAAGAGGACCTGAGTTGCCTTCCTGGAGGTGTTCCTGTCTCTGGACTGCACTGGGGGGTCATTTTCTCTATTTCTGGATGACTGTACCCTGCCATCTGCTCCAAACACCTGCACTGCTTTGGAGTTCCTGTCTTTTGGCAGCAGCTCTTCCGTGCTGTGCCTAAGGATGTCCCCTTGGCAGCTGCACCTCTACAAAGTGTCCAAATTACAATTAAGCCCTTGCCCTGGAGTGAAGCAGCGCAGGTCCTGAGCACTTGGTTGTGCAGTACTTGGTCTGTGTCCCATTAGCCCTGAGGTGACAGGGTGAGTTTTATCCCCCATTATCCCTGCAGGGAATGTCTGTAGGGAAGGCACAAGCTGCTGCCAGCATGTTTGGATTCTGCTGTTGGGATTGTGTGCAATTGGAGCCCCTGGAGGCATCTGGGGAAGGGCACTTGGCCAAGGGCTGCAGGAACTGCACGAGCTGCTCGGCCTCTCTGGCACCCTGCACACCTGTAGCTCGGAGCTGATGGTTCCTGGCCCTCACTTACTGCGCAGGGAGTGCTGAGCTGGGCTGCCTGGGGGGCAGAGAGCCTCACCAGAACAGGGGGGATGGGATTTTATTGTCTCTGTCCGTACACAGATTCCTTTTCTGCCTTGTGAGTGGGACACGTGTGATCACCAGGGAGTTTTAAGGCAGTGAACGGCAGAAATAACTTCCTTTGGATCCCACTGTCCCCTGTTCTGTCCCCAACAGCAGCGTGAGGGCCTTCCTGATGTCAGCTGGTGAGAAACATGCCACCATCCGACAGTCCCTGTGACTGCTCCTTTCTTGTTGCTTCTCCATGAGATCAGCTGTGTCTGCGTGGTGTTTAAAAAATGCAGGTTTTGTCATGGTAACAAGGCAGTGCAGAGGAGGGAAGCCAGGCACAGATAAGCGCCCTCCCTTCTGCTCTCCCCTCAGCTGAGTTTATCTGCAGTTTCCTGGCAGGGTGGTGAGTGCTGGCACTGGGGTGCTGCGCTGAAAGACAAGAAAAAAGTGTGCAAAAAGGATGTTCAGGCAGGGCCTTGAAACGTGTGTTGTGTAATCATCTGAGAAGAGGGAGCAGGAGGAGAGGAAAAGACAGGGGGTTCATGGGCAAAGGCAGCACAAGGAGAGCCCTGGACTCTTCTGCGTGAGGTGACGGGAGGGTGCCCTAGGAAACATAAATAATTGATGTGCAGTGATGTTTTTTGTCCAAGGAACCTGCAGCACTTCCCAAAGGTGTAAGTTCTGCCCTGGTGAAGAGGCAAACATCCAGAAGCCATTTTATTTTCATGGAGACGTCCAGGAGAGTTATAGCATCCGGGCTCTCCTTCCATTGCAGGGTGGCCCTCAGTCAGCCCCTTAATCCTTGTCCATACACAACAGTCCCAAATCCAGCAGGGGTGGAGCTGGTTCCTCAGTCTGGGAGCACAAGCTTGTGCCAGGCTCTGTGTTGTCCCATCTCATCCCCATACTGGGCTGCTGCTTTACCTATTTACCTACTGCATTCCCTTCTCTCTGGCGTTCCAGGGCCCCTCGTGTGACTCCAGGGTCGGTGGGGAGAAGCCACCAGGTCCCAGCAGCGGGTCAGGGAAGGAGCAGCCTCCCCGTGAGCCGGACAGGGTGTCAGCTCCTGCTGGGAGCAGTTCCAGCCTGGCCAGACTCTAGATGGGGCTGAAGAGTTGGAGATTGTGCCCTGTGTGCTATGCTCGGCCTGGCCGGGGCTTTGCTTGGGCACCCAGGACCATTCCTGAATGGAAAACCCTTGGCTGTGCTCCCACAGCCCCTGCACCTGGAGATCCCAGGAGAGAGGAGAGACCCTCTCTGGGCGCTGGGGTCCCAGAGGGGTCGGAGAGGGGCTGCCCTCCCTCCACACTTGGAGGCAGCGAGGGACAGCCGAGGGCATCGCGTGCGCTGCCACGGGAGGGAGGCTCGAAGGGAGCCGCATCCCGTGGGCGAGGGCTGAGTCACGGCCCAGGGGTGTGTGCGAGAGGCGGGAGGAGGAGGAGAAGGATGCCAAGCAAAGAGGGGGGCCCAGCCAAGGCTCCAGCCCCTCTCACGAGCCTCCCCACCTCTAATGTCACTGCAGGGACACCAGGCGCCTTCCCAGAGCCAGTGTCACCAGTTAACTCGTGCTGTGACGTGCCTTCCTTCCTCCTTTCCCTCTCCCTCTGTAGTGTTTGCTATGATTCATGTTTGCCCGTTGCAGCAAATGGCGGTGCACATAAAACAAACCACAGTCCCCTTCCCCTGGGGAGGGAGACAGACAATTCCAGTCCAGCCTTGGAAACAACTAAAGCAGTGCCAGGCTTCAGCCCAGCTCATTTTTTAAGTGGCTGCCATCAACTGAGTTCAGCACAGCAGGTCCTGCCCGGCATGGCTGGGAGCAACTCAAAAATCCCCAAAACTTCAGCAGCCAAATGCTGAGTAACATTTTTAATGCCTGTTCTGTCTTATCCCCCGCCCGTGCTGGGGGTGCAGGGCTCTGGTGCTCCGCAAACGTGACAACCATCACTAAAGTGGAAGTTTCTAAGGCTGCATTAATCCTTGGGGGGGGCACAGATTCCTTTCTCCTCCCTTTTACAACATCTTGGGGCACTGCTAATGGTGATGTCCACCCTGGGAATCAGCAGTTCCCAGTTTCCACGCTTTCACCCCAGCTGAGCACCGGCAATCATGGATGCTGCCGACGGAGTGAGCCCCTGTGCTATTCCTGGCCATGCAGGTGAAATTTATCACTGGGTTTTGGACACCGATCCCAACAGGAGCTGGCGGAAAACTGGCGCTCGCCTGGTTAACAGGCACAGGGAAGAGGATTGCTCACCCTGTCGTTGCACAAGCTGAACTCCAGCCAGTTCTTGATTTCTTAGAACTAAGTGAAGTGATGTCCCAGACATCACCGCATTGCCAATTGGCCGGGCCGTGCTGTGTCAGGAGCCCAGATCCAGTTGTGGCCTGTTCCGAGCCCTGGGAACGGCTCTTGGGAAAGGAAGGATGTGGGTCAATGTGTGGCGTGGCCCCTGGCTCTGGCCTGCGGGCACTGGAATGAGAGAGGCCGCAACTCCAAGTGAGGAATCCCCCCTGGCCACAGCCAATGGCCGTGACCCTGGGAATGGGGATTCTGGACAAAGATGGGGTGGGGTGTCAGGATTGGAGCTGCAGGGGGAGCTTGAGGGGCAAGAATGGGGATTTTGGGGGGCAAGGATAGGGATTTTGGGGGGCAAGGATAAAGCTGGAGAGCGGGCTTGAAGGGCAAGGATGGGAGGTGGAGGGAGTTTTGGGACACAAGGGTGGAGCTGGAGGGGAAATTTGGGGGTCAAGGATGGAAGTTAGAGGAGGGCTTGGGGGTCAAGGATGGGGATTTTGGGGGGCAAGGTTAGGAGCTGGAGGGGAAGTTTGAGGGGCAAGGATGGGAGCTGGAAGGGGATTTTTGAGGGGCAAGGAATGGAAGCTGGAAGGGGATTTTTGAGGGTCAAGAATAGGAGCTGGAAGGGAGTTTTGAGGGTCAAGAATAGGAGCTGGAAGGGAGTTTTGGGGGGCAAGGATGGAGCTGGAGGGGAAATTTGGGGGGCAAGGATGGAGCTGGAGGGGAAATTTGTGGGGCAAGGACAGAAGCTAGAGAAGGCTTGGGGGTCAAGGACGAGAGCTGCAGGGAGTCTTGGGGGGCACTGAGCCACCCGGCAGCAGACAGGGGGTCACCACCCGAGCACTGGCAGCGCTCAGCCCCGTGCCCAGCACACGTTCCCGCGGCGATGTCCCGGTGCGGCACCGGGAAGGCTCTGAGGAGTCCCACTGGGGCTGAACGCGGCACCCCACACTCCAACCCCCCCGGGGTCCGTGCGGAGGGGCCGATCTGCACATGCTCCCTGCCTTGTTTTGCAGGGCCCGGCGGGGCCGCCCCGTCCCGGCCCGTCCCGCCCCGCCGGGGCCGCCCCCGGCCGCGCCGGGCGCTTAAAGCGGGGTCGAGCCGCGCCGGGCCGGGTTGAGCCGCATCGCGCCGGTTGGGGCTGAGCCGCGCCATGATTTTCGACCGTCTCAAACGCTTCTCGATCGTGCTGGAGGGCGCGGAGCGGGATGGCCCGGCCGCTTTCAGCCCCGGGCAGGCGGTGTCGGGCCGCGTGGTGCTGGAGCTGGCGGCGGCGGCGCGGCTCGGGGCGCTGCGGCTGCGGGCGATGGGCGCTGCCCGCGTCCACTGGACCGAGTCCCGCAGCGCCGGCTCCAGCACCGCCTACACGCAGAGCTACAGCGACCAGGTGGAGTTTCTGAGCCACCGCGACACGCTGATGGCACCCCCAGGTACGGCATCCCCGGCCCAAGGGGCACCGCCTGGGTGCGGTACCCCGCGGTCGGCGGCGACAGCGGGAGCGTGGGGGCACCGGGGGGCTGAAACAACGGGGGTATGGGGCAGCCTGGACACCCCGCCTGTTGGGTGCTCCAGACACCCCAGCCGGCTGAAATCTGGGTGCCTGAAGCAACCGCCGATGCTGGATGCGTGGCACCCCGAAACTGCAGAAATCTGAGTGCCAGGGACAGCTTGGCTGCTGAGTGCATGACACGCCAACAAGCTGAAATCTGGGTGCCTGGGGTGCCTTCGGGTCTGAGCGCTCTGGGGACGGGCTGTGTAGGTCCCTGCAGACACCTCACGTTCTGGGTGCACCCCGAAATCTTGGGGTGCCCAGCTGGACTCTCCTGCTGTGCGGGGCACCTCGGTTAGGGACGGCTTCCTGCAAGACTCCCCCTTTTCTCAGAGCTATTTGTGGTAGGGAAGCAGTGTTGGAAAACTGGAGGTTCAGGAGCTTGTTTTGAACAGGGGGAAGGGACTGGCCTAAATGATCCCCAGAGGTCCCCACCAACCCTGGGGTGCAAAGTCTCGAGGGGCACGGGGGCTTGGCTGGCCACTCTCCCTCCAGCTGGGCATCTTGGGCTCTCGCACCAAAGCTGTGGAGCAGAGCCCACCTGGGGAAGCTGCCCGGCTCTCCAAGGAGGTGCCCCTGGGTCGTGTGCGTGTCTGCAGACACATGGAATGCAGACAGTGCCCAGCTCCTGTGTCACAGCTGCTGCAGCTCAGCCCTGGCAGAAACATTGCTGTGCCCTCGTGCTGCTCCTTGCTGGGTGCTGCACATCTCTGTGACTCTCGTGGGAAGGCTGCAGGAGGGAGCTAATCCTCCTCAATCTGTTTTGCTCACAGACAATGGTGAAGCCACCGTCCTGCAGGCAGGAAGGCATGAGTTCCCTTTCACCTTCCAGCTCCCCGAGTAAGTTGGCATTTTTGGGGGGAAGAGGACATAATGAAAATGGGGTTTTTTTTAGCAAAACCCTTCTAAAATTGTTTGTTGCTCATGCCTAGGACCCTGGCCACCTCCTTCGAGGGGAAGCACGGCAGTGTGCGCTACTGGGTGAAGGCCAAGCTGCACAGACCCTGGTCGACAGTGAAGAAAGCAAAGAAGGAGTTCACTGTGATTGAACCCATCGACATAAACACCCCTGCACTGCTGGTGAGCTCCCCCTGCTCCACCCCGGGGCTCCGACATCCAAAACTTACCCAGGAAGCCCATGGGGAAGGTGTCTGCCTCCCCTTCAGGATTACAATGCAGGCCTGGTTTCCAGAAGGAGTATTTTCCCCCATGTAACTTGTGCCCTCCAGCATTACCTGGGCTGGGCAGAGGTCAGCTGCGCCTCTTTTTTTTGGAAACTTTAATGCATTGCAACAGCTTCTTGCATCAGATACCTGAGAAGTTGCTGATGCTCCCCGGCAGGTTCTTGGTGCCAGGGAGGCGATTGCTTTGAGTTTCATCCTTAGTTACTAAACAGCTTAAATATTTCCCTTTCTCCAGGCTCCCCAGGCAGGTGCTAAGGAGAAACTTGCTCGTGCCTGGTACTGCAGCCGTGGCCAGGTCTCTGTGACTGCCAAGATTGACCGAAAAGGCTACACCCCAGGTGAGACCAGGTGCTGGGGTCCTTGAACCTCGGTGGGCCCTGGGGCAGAGCCCAGAGGAGGGGGTTTGGGTGACTGTGAGCTGGCGTGAAATCGGAGAACTTTAGTGTGTGCACCTGATATGGGCAGCATCCTTGGGACGCTCCTCCTGGATGAACCCGTGTGCCTGCCCTGTCAGACAGCGTGGCCAGCCCTCGGTGGGCCTGTGCAGCAATCCCTCGAGGCAGGACTGGGCCCTGCCTCCCCTCCTCCAACATGTGTGTCTGTTCTGGCAGGTGAGGTCATCCCCATCTTTGCTGAGATCGACAATTGCACGAGCCGTGCCGTGGTGCCCAAGGCAGCCATAATCCAGACCCAGACCTTCATCGCCCGTGGCACCAAGAAGCAGAAGAAGTCAGTGGTGACCAGCATCACTGGGGACCCCATTCCGGCTGGGAAGCGGGAGGTGTGGCACGGGCGGGCGCTGAAGATCCCGCCCGTGGGGCCGTCCATCCTCCAGTGCCGCATCATCCAGGTGGAATACTCCCTGAAGGTGAGCGAGCTCTGCAGGAATTTCCTCCTGCCCAGCTCAGACTGGGAAAACACCACCAGCTGAGCTTCCCTGCTGCTCTCTGTCTCTGCAGGTTTGTGTGGATATTCCTGGGACATCCAAGCTGCTCCTTGAACTGCCTCTTGTCATCGGGACCATCCCGCTGCATCCCTTTGGGAGCCGCACCTCCAGTGTCAGCAGCCAGTACAGCGTCAACCTGGACTGGCTCAGCACCATCCCGGAGCAGCTGGAGGGTGAGCATCTCCTTCTCCCTGGGATAAACCCCCTGCTCAGGACGTTCAAAGTTCTCGACTGGGCCAGTTTTGCTTTGTTTTAATTTAATTTTTTGGTTGTGGTGCTGAATCTCCTGGGTTCCTTCCTAAGGGAACTGGAAGGGTTTGGGAAATAATGGGTTTGAAGCCCTTTTATGTGTGTGCCCCCCATTTATAGAGGGTGTTTCCTATTCCCTGATGGTTCTGCTTTCTCTTCAGCCCCCCCTGAGTACTCAGCAGTCGTGTCCAGCCCAGAGGCCGAGCAGAGCCTGGCTCCTCCGTGCCGCAGTGAGCTTGGGGACATCCTGGAGGGTCCCTTCTTCGCCTACATCCAGGAATTCCGCTTCCGACCACCTCCGCTGTATTCAGAGGTGATTAATCCCTCTGGGCTGGGAGGCTGGTGGAGATGGTTGGGGTCTGCCACTGTGGAGGTTTTTGACTCTGAACTTGGCTGTGCAGGTGGATCCAAACCCCGCGTCGGACAGCATCCGCCCACGCTGCATGACCTGCTGAGAGAAGCACACCAGCTGCGTGTGACAGAGTGACAATCCCTTGGGATGGCAGCTTGCACCCTCACAGCACTTTGGTCTGGAAACGGGGATGTGAGACCCTGACTCGGCTCGTCGCCCTCGGCCACTCCTGTCGTGATTGTCCCACGGGCCCAGAGCCAGCGCGGTGCCGTGGCCCCGGGCAGGGTAGGAGAACACAAGGGGCTGGTGGTGTGGAGCAGCTCTGTGTATGGCTGGGTAGGACACAGAGGGTTCATAACTGACCTGGGATTTTGGGATTAGAACAGGGAATACAAGCCGAGATTGCTCTTCCCTTGCCTGCAGTGCCGCGCTCCGAAAATTTCTGTCAGCTCCTGGTGTGGAAAACGGGAGCTTGAAGGCATTTCTCAGGATTACTGGAGAATGTTTGGACGGTGCTCAGGGTTGGGCCCGAGGGCAATGCAGGTGCAGCCCTTTGCCTGTGGCTCACCAGGACTGTAGGGTCCCCAAGGCAGTGAAAGGTCCTTTTCTGGCTGGATGAAGCAGAGGCCTCAGCCACTGCTGATAATCTTTGCCACAAGCCTGTGGGTGCCTGCGGGGGGAATGGTTTGAGCCACTTAACCAAACTCTGAAGGCCTCCAAGGACTGAGACAAGGACTTGGGGAATGAATTTATGGTCTGTGGCAGTGTTTTGGTGCCATTTACCAGGAACAGGAAAGCTGGTTCCTGAGTGTCAGCAGCGACCTTGCACAACCAGCAAACCAGCCCCCAAACTGGTACCAGCACAGAGGGTTGGAGCTGTGGCTGGTGGCCAAGGAAGAGAGAGGGAAGCCCAGTCCAAGGCTGGTGGCAGCCACAGGTGCTGATGGGAGATGTGGAGTTGGGATGAATCCTTCAGGGCTGGGAGTCCTTGATGCTGCGCCCATGGAGGGCTCGGGGGCCCTGGTGGGGTGAGGACACAGCAGCAACCTGTGCTCACTGGGGTGGGAGCCAGTGTGGGAATGGTGAGCTGGACGTTGTGAGGAGCCAAAGAGTGTGCCAGGGGCTGACCCCACTCGCTGCAGGGGGACCTGAGCAGGGTTTGGGTGCCGGGGACCTTTGCATTCCCTCACTGAGAATCCCTGGCCGTGCACAACCAAAGCCAGCATACCTTGGGCTCTGTGCTGGGGTTGCTCAGATGAGTCTTTTCTATCTGTGAACACTTTTGTAATGACCACTCTTTGTCTCTACTCTTTTTGTACGACTTTTTGGCGGGGAATTTTTTGTCTGAAATAAATTCTTTAAACCAAACTGTTGCCTGGATCGTTTTCTGTTCTTCTTCCTGCTTCCCGTTGTCTGGAGCCGTACTCTGGCTGCTGGGATGTGGGAGTCTTCCCTGCCCTCTGTTCACTGCCCTGGGCCCAGTCCTGCACTGGGATTAACTGGGTCACTTGGCCAGCCCGGCTCCCCAGCAGGATTGTCCCTTGAGCCTCCAGCTCCTCCACATCTGTGCACTTCTGGCACTTTCCCCTTACCTGGCATGCAGGGCTGCAAGCAAACCTGTTGTATTTTTCCACACTTGCTTCCCATTTGTGTCCAGGCTCTGGGAGGAGAGACACATTCTCCTCCATCCTGGAAGCCTGGCAGGGACCCAGCAGGTCCAGCTGGGAGCTGGGACACTCCTGAGCTGGCTCAGCCAGTCCCAAGGAGGGTTGGAATCAGCCCCATACTGTGCTGGCTGGGAACTGCTGCTGTGTGGGAAGAGCAGGGGAGGCTCCTTCACCTGCTTCCTGGGGCTGGAATTTGGTTTTTCACAGCATTTCTGTGCTCCACATCTCTGTTGGGTGTGGTAAATCTTGGTGCATGCGAGGCAGAGCTTGAATCAGGGCTTTAATTTTCTCTTCCACAGACTGTGCTGCTTATAAATATTGTCACTGGAATGTGATTCCCCCCCCCTTATTTATTTTTTTTGTTTGCTGAGCTGCTCAGCCCCACAGCTGCATCAGAGCACATGCTCCTGCCCTGGGCCATGGGAGACAACTTGCCCCTGTGTTTGCCTGCGAGAACCTGGTGCTCCTGCAACCTTTATTCAAATCTGGTTTTTATTTGGCATCCCCGGTGCTCTGATTAATTTTTCCTCGGGGAGGATTAACCGGCCTCACAGGGAATTTGTTTGGGGGGATCGTGTCTGGATCTGCCGCTGGCAGCAGCAGCGGGGGCCGGTGCTGCGTGGCCCCTTGGAGATTTTTTGGTGACATCAAAGGGGACAGGAAGCACAGCGCTGCACCCCTGTGACCAGGCTGATCCCAGCCAGCTCCAGCCTGGCACAAGGGAGCTATTCTGTGCTGAGCAGCAGGGATGGCCGGGGGCTGCTGGTCAGCCCCGGATCATCTGCCCCGGCTGCACAAGGGGGTGTTTACTCCCCGGGCCGGAGGGGGAGGTGAGTGCCCGGCACCCCGTGTCTTTCTGGGAAACCACGTCACCCAGCGACGGGGACAGGCCATGCCGGGCCGGGGAACCCAACGCCGGTGGGCAGCGCTCCCGGTGCCCATGAGGGAGCGATCACTCCAGCAGGGACTCTTGTAGACACCTCCAGGTTTTTCTTGTACAGTCGGGCAGTAGCGCAGAGAGGTGGAGAGGGCGGGGGGGGGGCATGGCCAGGCTGGGGCTCCTGCCAGGAAAGGGCTGCACTCCTGAATCCTGGAGGGGCTAAAAATACCTCGTCTGGACATTTGGAGCCGGGGCACGGTGCAGACCCTTGCAGGCAGTGCTTTCACAACTGCTGGCAGCGCTGCCGGTGCTCCCTCCAACCTTCTGTTGTTTATCTGCCCCGGCTCCAAAGTCCTGATTGAACAGCCCGGGCTGTTTCCCCGGGCACGGGGGGTTTGGGGCTCCCTGGGGGTCCGCTGAGCCGGAACGGCCCCGTGCCCTGCGCGGCGATGCCGCGGCAGCACCGAGACCCGACCCCGGGCAGGAGGCGCGTGATGCAATTACAGTGCCGGGATTATTTATAGCTCTTGGCTCCGTGCGCTGGAAAATGCTGCCCAGACCGCTCGGCAGAATCTGCTCCTTGCGAGGGGCACGGAAACCCACCCCCACCCCCTGCTCTGCTCCTCTGTCCTGTCATTTTTGCCTTTCAGTCCCGAAGTTGTGGGACCCCTCTGCCCCGGTCGCAGGCGTGCTGGGAACTCCCTCCCCACTGCAGCTCAGGGCTCTGCAGGGCGCTGAGACACCCCGCTCCTGCGGCCCCTTTCTGCAGCATTTTGGGGGGCTCTCCCCATCCCCGGATGATGCTCGGTGCCATCACGGTGGCCACAGCCTTCAGCTGAGGCTGTTGTCCTGTGGCCGGGGGGTCAGTGGCGGGGGCCAGCGCGGCCGTGCCACGGGGAGGGTGACACGCGAACCTTGTGGCCGTCCCGGCGCTGGCAGGGACAGAATGTGCCGGGGCTGGCGCAGCCCTGCGAGGGCCGGGATTAGCTGCGCCGCTGCTGCCTCCGGCCCGGGCGCCCGTCCAGCTCCCAAAACAAGCACTGCCTTCCCCCATCCCAGCTGGGCTGAGCCCTGCGGGGTGCAGCTCACCCCAGAACCTGCCGAGGGGCACCCGCCAGGGGCTGCTCTGTTGGCACGGTTGGTGATGATAAATCTGGATTTTGGCCGAAGGGGGATGCCCCGCTCTGTCTGTGCGCTGGGGTCGGGGTTCAGGCACTGCCCAAATTCAGCATCTTTGTGCCGGTGGGGTGCTGGACTCGCAGCGCTCGCACCCTGCAGAGCAGCAGTCGGTGCTGATGGGGGCTTAGGGACACGGCAACCTGCCCAGCCCCAGGTTACAGGGTCCCTGAGCACCGCGGGGACACTTACAGTCCCCAGCAACACCAGGCCTTGCTTTGGGTTTGCTCCAACCTCCGGCCCTGCAGAAGCACCAGGGCTGAGGGCGGCATGGCTTGGCCCTGGCAGCATCTTTGGCATCTGGGACTCTGAGGTTCCCGTTCATGCGTCAGAGCTGTGCCAGGGCTCCGGGAAGCAGCCGTGCACCCCGACATGCCGGGGCGGCATCGCGGCCGCCCTCCGCCCGCTGACTCAGCCGCCTGTTTGCCGGAGCTGCTCCCGCCCACGGAAACCGCAGGCAAAGTCCCCGCATCCCTGCGCCGGGGCTTTCCCCGCCGGCTCGACAGGAATCGCAGCTTTTCTCCTGCCTGGTGCGGGCAGCGAGCCCCTCCGGGTGCGGGGGAAAACTGCAGAGAAACCGCAGGTTTCTTTATTCCAAACCAGATTTTTTTAATGCCAAAACCCGGGGTCTGGAGCAGCCGGATGGCCGTGTTGTACGTGCCACATGTCCAGTCCCCTGTAAGCATCGTGCCAGCAACATGGTGACATCACCGGGACACCCCACAAACCCCGATGGTGGCCGGTGCTGCCGGTGTTGTCTTTTCAGCAAACCACTACCTTTATTTGCTATATCAAACCCAACCCCTTGTTTTTTTTGGGTCTGACCCCTCATTTGGGGTCCCTCGCTGTTGGCGCTGCCTGGCCCCTTGCACAGTTACTCCTCGCTCCCTGCCTTCCTCGGGCAATGGAAAATTTTTATGACTTTTTGACTTTTCTCCAGTTGTTTGGGAGCGAGGAAGGGGCCGGTGCCGCGCACAAACATGTCTATGTATAAACATTGGGGACCGCGCCAGGGATGGAGCCGCCGGCACCGGACCCTCCCCATGGAGCCGGGTGTCCCCTCTCCCACCGGGACCCCAGTAAGGCGTTCCATGCCCAGTGACCCGGAGCCGTCCCCGTGGGGACGCAAATATTTTGGCTTTGTTCAAAAAAAAACAACAACACTATAAAAAAATAAAAATCCTCCCCTCCCGGATCATCCAGCGGCCGCACGTGATGTGTTGGCACACAAACAGGGAGCTTGGGGACAGCCGGGGACGGGGCACGGCTCCCACGCCACGCGCGGGGACGGGCTGGACTCTGCGGGTGACACGGCCGTGCCCTGTGCCGGGGATGTGGCGCGATGGGACTTTGCTCCCAGCGCCGCTCCACGCCCCGGCCGGGTTTGCCGTCACTCCCAGGCGCCGCTTCACAGATCGCAGAGAAGTCCCCGTCCAGCCCCGGGTGGGTGTGCGGTCCCCACCACGTCCAGGGGGATGTGGCACGGTGACATCGCACGCCCTGAGCCCCGCAGACAAAACCTTGTTGGTGTGGCATTCGGCTCAGGGAGGAGCGAGTGGCACCGCAGTCACTGGTGAGCCGCTCTGGGGGTCACTGGGGACCCAGCTGAGAGGCGAGGAGTGCGGGGCTGTCACCCTCACTGCTCCCTGTCACCTCAGCCCTGCTCCAGGGCAGGAGTGATGGGGCAGCCCTGTCAAACCCTACGGTTCTGATCCCTCCTCCCACGCCCCAACCGCAAAGTCTTCAGAAACCTGGTTGTGCTGCTTTTTTTCCCCCCCCTATCACCCTGCAAGAAGCAGCAAATTTGAGCTGATTTCAACAACAACAAAAAACCCCAGACCGAGCTCAGTTTGGGGAGAGGTTGGTCCAAGCCAGCTCGCAGGGATGCCCACACATCACCAGGAGCCTGCAATGAACCCCCTCCCCATTTCCCAACCTCATTAGCAAGCCTGAACGCGGTTATATTTAAATGCAAGGGGTTATGTGGAGCAGGGAGAGGGATTTTCCTGCTGAGCAGCTGTGTAAATGCCACCGCATCCCGGCCCAGCGATGGAGGCAGCGATAGCCCGGGGGTCCCGGCTGGTTGGAGGTGGCTGCGCCGGGCAGTGCCGGTGGGGAGGGCGGCGGTGGCGCTGCCGGACGGTCCCGGAGGGGCTCGAGCCGGTTCCCTCCGCTTTCCCGGCGGTTTTGGCGTGTGAAAAAATGAGGGAGAGTCAATCTGCCTGCAAAGAGCCGGTAAACACCCTGGGAGCGGATCTGGGAGAAGGGGGGTTGTTCTTGGCCCGTATTTATCGCTGCAAAGCCGGCCTGGCGGCTTGCTCTGGGATGAGACAGATGGGGGGGCTGCTGCAAAAAGGCGATTTTTGGGGGGCTCTCTGGTTATCAAGTTGTCCTTAGCTCAACTCTGGCCGCCTGCTTGAGCAAAATATGTTTATGCTGCAAAACCTCCGGCCGGCTCCGCTGCCAAGGGGGCAGGGAACGCGTGTGCCGATAAGGACTCAGCGTCCTCCCCTTCCTGATCACCCGATACCCAGGCACGGAGGCGGCCGCCCGCCTCCCGACACCCTCAGTTTATGATTTCTTTTGCTATTATTATAAAGTTTCCGTTGAAATAAAAACCAAAGCAAGAAAAAAAAACCCCAAACAAACAACAACAACAAAAAAAAACCCCAAAAAAACAAAAACCAAAAAACCAAAAAAAAAACCCCAAACCACCCCATAATTCAATAGCTGTGGCTTTGCAGCTGCCAAAGCCTGGAAAGCTCCGGCCGTGCCAGCGGCTGAGCTGCCCCTGGGGCTGCCGGCCCTGAGCGCAGCCATCCGAGAACATTCAAACTGCAGGGAGGAAAATGCCTCCTACCACGGCCCGGCCGTTCCGGGCAGGGAGAAGATGGGTTTTCAACCATTTCTCCCGGCTGACATGCTGGGGCTCGCAGCGCCCCGGCGGGGTTTTGCAGTGATCTGAGCATCCAGTGCCACCCCGAGGGCTGCTCCGAGCCCCTCCTGGTAGGGAAAAAATAGGAAATATTCACTTTCGCTGCTGCTTCAAGTCCTTTTCCGTGGCTGGGTTTGGAAATAGCCCTGGCCCGGGTGAGGCTGTTGCAGCTGACGTGAGCAGGAAAGAGCCGGGGCGGCCTCGGGGCCTGTTTGAGAAGCAGAACCGAGTTGTTGTTGTTGTTGTGACACCGAATGGTTGCAAAACGCCGGCGCTGAAACACCCGTGACTTTCAAAACAAGCTGAGCCCAGCTGTGGCCGGCGGCTCTCTGTCCACGTGTCCATCTGTCCATCTGTGGGCCCTGCAGCCCCTTCCCCGCTGGGATGCCTGTACCAGCAATGCTTGGGGGTTTTTTTTGGGGGGGGGGGGGGAGAGAAGAATGCCAGAAGCTTTTTTTAGGGAGGAAAAGCCCCAGTTCCCCAGCTGCAGGGGTTTCCTACCACAGGAATCACCAGGTATCCTGCCCACGGGGGCTTTGCAGTGCTTGGGGGGGTGGATGAGATGAGCTGTCTGCAGCCCTTGAATTCTGCTTAAAATATAATAATAAAAAAAAAATCCCAGGGATCAGTTTGTTTGCCTAGGGATTAAGTCACCCAATCTGCCTGGCAGCGGGTGGCATTGAGGAGGTGGTGGCAGCAATGGCTTTTTGCCCAGCAAATAATCCTGCTCCTGGCCACGGCTGGTGGTCGGGCTGGGCTCAAACTTCCTGCTGGCATCAGCTCTTCTCTGGGATGGGGTTTAGGGAGCAGGAAATGGTGCTGGGTGCGGGGAAAGGGTTGGGTGAGGGATGTACAGATGAGGGAACGGGCTGGGAAAGGGATGGATGAATGAGGGAGGGGATTGCAGAGTTGTGACCTTCTCCTCTGCCCGTGTTAAAGCCAGGCTGTGGCTCTGCAGGGCTGTTTCCCCGAGGCCGGGAAGCAGGTTAGACTTCTCAATCTGGGAGCAAAACACCTTAATCTGGTGTGAAAATATCAGTCTGGACCTGCAGGGATGGACTTTTCCTTCTGCAGGGGCTCGGACCCCCCAAGAGCTGATACTGATGGGGCCATAGCCTCTATTTTATGTTTTATCTCTGAGCTCACATCCCCAAAATCAAGAAGAAATGGCTTCAAGTCGCACCAGGGGAGGTTTAGGTTGGATATCAGGAAAAATTTCTTCATGGAAATGGTTGTCAAGCACTGGCACAGGCTGCCCTGGGCAGTGGTGGAGTCGCCAGCCCTGGAGGGATGCAAACACTGTGTGGCTGTGGCACTTGGGGACATGGGTTAGCGGTGGGCTTGGCAGTGCTGGATTAGTGGTTGGGCTCGATGATCTTAGAGAGCTTTTCCAACCTTAATGATTCTGTCAAATCAGGGAGCCAAGAGCAAATCCCCAGGCTGCCGGCACCTCCCTGCAGCTCCTTCTGGCTGCCCCACCTGCTTCCTTGGGATGCAGTGCTGATTTTCCACTCCACAAGAGCAAGCGGAGCCAGGTCAATCCATGTGCACATCCCCAGTGCCATTTGCTTTTGGGGACACAGCACTGGGACCCTGTGAGAATAGGGAGAGTAGGGGTTTTTCCCTTGAGGGCAGGGGTGCTCCACACTTGTGCCAGCAAATGGTATTGTCACCGGTGGTGTGTGGGCAGTGCTGGCACCACTGGGTGTGAACAGGGGACCCCATGGGGTGACTTTGGGATCATAATGGCACTGGGCTGACCTTTATCTTCCCTGCTGGGAGGGATTTTGGCTGCTTATCCCAGAGCTGTCCTGGAAGGAGTCCCCTGCTGGGTGTAATGAGTTGTCCCTCAGGCTGTGGGTGGCAGTGGCTCTTGCCAGGCATAACCAATGCCCTGTGGCACATCTGGGTGCTGTGCTGGGACAGAGGAGTAGGGAAGGTCACATCCTGGCTGCAAAAGCTGGCCTAGCGGCTGTCCTTGGGTCACCAAGCTCAGCGTGGCGCCTGGGGACACATTTGGGAACCAGTCCTGTGAAATTTAAGCTAATTAGCAAGCCCTGAGTTGCTCACTCACACTAATTGGCAAGCCTGGCTTGATTAATTTTCCCCAGCATGTCCATGGGCTTCACATGGCGCAGTGTTCCTGGCAGAGCACTGGCCAACTTGGGACAGGTGTGGGGAAAAATGCACGGGGCCATTGGTGGGGACAGAGCCATCGGTGGCGACAAGGCCATCCCTGAAGGCGTCAGGGGGGATGTGAGTGGCACCATGGGTGGGATGGATCCCTGGGGAGTGACCCCGTGGGGGCAGTGAGGGGGGGGTCTCATGTCCCCTGCCTGCCCAGGGTGTTTTTAATGCAGCGGCCAGGCCTGGCTGTCCTGCTGTGAACTCATTCCATGGGCTGGAATGATTAACTGGCATCAGCGCTGGCCCCGAGCCGGACCATGTGTTTACTGCTGCTACCCAACCGTGCTGAGCTGTGACCCTCAGAGCTTTCCCTCATCGCTCTGACCCCAAAAACCAGCTGTAAACAGGGGCTGGGGCTGAAACCCGAGTGTGCCTCCACGCCCGTAACCAGATACTTCCTCCACGTGTGCCTGGTGTGCTCTGAAGTGAGCCTGGCATCGCCCAAAACCCAACAAATTCCGTAAGTTTGATCGCTGCGCTGGGCTTCTGCGTGTCAGGATGCCAGATATTCCCCCTCCAGCCGATCCCCAGGGATTTGGGGGGCTGGAGGAGCAAAGCTGCCGGACACAGGGGCCTGACACACACTCCCGACGCACACTCCTGTCACATGCAGGGAGGCAGCGATGGATTTGCTCTGCCAAGAGGTTGGGAATCGCCGTGGGGACGTGGGGCTGGTGCCACCTCGTGGCTCCACCAGCAGCTGAGCCGGGCTGGACGCGCGGTGCCGGACGGTGGCGGGACGGCACCGGTGATGGGGGACCTGCACGAACGCAGCTGGGTGAGACCCCCAGCCTGGTGTCTGGGAGCGACACCACGGCAGCCACCTCATCCCTGGAGCGCTGGGAATGGCCATAAATCCCACCGCAGCCGTCACTGGCCGGGGTCTGGGTGAAGGTGCCGCCCTGGAGCGCTGTCTCCGCTCGGCATCGCCGCGGTTTCCGCCCGCGGGTGCCGCTGCTGCGAGCGCAGTTTGAGCGAAATACTTCGCAAAACGCGAGTGGAGCCAAGAGCAGCAGCGAGGAGGCCGAGTGTAAATGGCTGAGACATCGCGGCTGTGCACCTGGATTTCCCCGTGTTGCTAACCTCACGCAGCTTTTTGGTTTTTAAGATTCTTTTTTGCCCTCTCAGCAAATAAACACCGCCGCGCCAGGCAGAGAAAACCACAAATTGCTTTTCATCTCTAATTCTGTCCCAGATAAGGCCCGAGGCGGCGGCGTGGCCCCACGGGAAGGGGCTGGGGGGGCCCTCATGGATCACCCCCGGGCCGGCTGCCTGGCTGCGTCCTCCACAGCGCCGTGGATTGAACCTCGGCTCTAAATCCTTGCTGTAATCTGCCCGGGTCAGGCGAGGAAAAACCATCTCAGCCCTGCTGCTTTGTGCAGTTGTTTTAATTTTTTTAATGTTTGTGTTTATTTTTAAAATCTGGTTGTTCTTTTTTTTCCTTTCTTTCTTTTTGAATTTTTTTTTTTTTTTTTTTTTTTGCAGGTGTTTGGTGCTGGGGCTTTTTGTGTCCCCGCCAGGATATTTGTTCCAGGGGTAGCAGCCGGCTGGGATGAAGCTCTGCCTCTCTTCCCAATCCAGGCATGGAAATACCCTCGGTCCTGGCCAGACTCTGCAGCCGCCTTCGCTCGGGTTTTATCGCCGGTGAAAGGTTGAGGCTGGGAATTGCGTGGCCAAAACCTGTCCCGGCGCAATGCTGCACCCAGAGGGGTCGCCTTCCGTGCCCTGGAAACCAGAAACCCCCCTGAAAGTGCCGGTGTGACCGTGAAGCCACGGGCTGGGCACTCAGCATGGCACACAGACACTCCGCATTCCATGGGACACCCCCGTCCCCCTCCTGCCGTCCATCCCCGCTGCTCCAGCCTTGGTCATGGCTGCGGCACCGACTTCTCCGGCGAGGGATCCCATCTTTCCTCATCCCTGATGATGATGGGTTTGTCAGAGATGAGCAGGGCAATGGGGATCAGAGGCTGGTGCAGCCCCTGCCTTCCCTCCTCTTCCTCCTCCTCCTTCTCCTCTTCCTCCTCCTCCTCCTCTTCCTCCTCCTCCTCCTCCTCCTCCTCCTCCTCTCCGGGTTGGTGCCCGCTGCAGCTGGCGCTGCCAGAGAGTGGAGATCCCACCAGGCTCAGCATCTCCTGCCTGCGGTAGGCGAAGGGCAGCTCCCCCCCATAGCCCGGGGGGGACACCACCGCTGCCGCCGGCTTTTCCAGCGCGGGGCCGGGCTGCGACACGTCGGGGTGTGGCACCGCAGTCTGTGTGCCCGTGTCAGCCGTCTCCTCGCTGGGATCCGGCTCCGCCAGCAGCAGCTCGGCTGGGTTAAACCTCTCCGAGAGCTCCAGGAGGCCTGTCCGGGGCTGGCCCTAAGGGTTGGGTGGGTTTGGGGTGGAACGTCCCGTGCCAGGGCTGCGCATGGGCGTTTGGGGCTGTGGGATCAGGCCCCTCCTGCACCTTACACCTCACCTGGCTCATCTCGCCGGCAGAGAACTGGATGGCTTTGGTGCCCACGGGCTTGGGAAGGGGTGGGAAGAGGAGGCGGCTAGCCCTGGGAAGGGAGTGGTTGGTGAGGGGGTGGGCAGTGATGGGGTGGCCTGAGCGGCTTTGGGGACGAGGGTGCTCTGTCACCACCTTTTGCTCAGGTAGTAGATGCCAGCTGCGACGGGGAGACCAAGTGAGATGCCCAGGTACTTCAGGTTGCCTCTCCACGCTGCTCCCTGGGGACCTGAGGATGGACATGGCTGGGTGGTGGCGTTCCTGCCCCCAACAGGGACACAGGAGACGTTTTGGGGTGAGGGCGAGCACACAGTGGAGAGAGCACCCCATGGGGAGTGGGGAGGGCGCGGGGTCTCAGCCGTTACCCAGCGCCTTGGTCTGGAAATGCCACCAAGCTCTGCAGGTCCCCTCGCTGTCCTCTGTCACCTCCCAGACACCCACCCTGTGGGCTGTGCCAGGCTGGAGGTTTTGGAGGGTGTAGTTTGATGCCTTGGCATCCACTTCGCTGTCTGGGCAAACAAAACCGAGTGTGGGGCAGGCCGGCAGCTGCCTGCGGGCAGCACCCTCCTCCTGCCCCACGGGGATCGGGGTGTCCCACTCACAGGTCACGTTGTCCCCCTCGGCCGCGTGGCAGATGCGGTACTTGGCCAGCGCGCCGGGACAGGCGGCTCGTGGGGACGGTTTCCACTGGAGGACAACGGCGGCGTCTGCGGCGCTGATGTTGATGGGCACGGCCAGCGAGTCTGTGCGCAAAAAACCGGGGGATTATTTCAGGAACGCCCCTTCTGGAGTGAAACCAGGTGCGGATGCACAGCTCCCACGCGCACCGTTGCTGGCGTAGTGGTGCCACAGGGCGAAGGTGGCCCAGCCCCGCTTCTCGTCCCAGCCGTGCACGGCGAGGCGGTGACAGCCCGGCACTGCCAGCGATCCTGAGGAGGAACCGGGGGTGCTGGTTAGACCCTCTGACCCCGGGTGGGGGAACAGCGGGGGGCTTGGGGCGCTCCCTGCCTCTCTCCACGTGGATGCTGTTGGCAGGGAATTCCTGCCGGATGCAGACGCCCTGTTTCGGGGGCTCTGGCGGTGTCTGCTGCTCGAAGCAGAAGGCGCTGCCAGCGACCGGAGCTTCCCACTGCACAGTGACGGTGCTGCCGGCCACGCTGATCTCCTTGAAGCTGAGATCTGGGAGGAAACGGGGGATATTCAGGGTAGCCGGAAAAAACAACGCCCTGAGGGCTGCCAGGGGAGCTCGGCATTCCTAGAGGGGCAGGTACCTGCGCGCTGCTCTGCCGGCACACGGAGCTGCTGCGCTGGCCCCGGCCCCGCGGTGTTGACCGCGGTCAGCAGGATTTCATATTCAGCCCCGGAGAGGGTGAGGTTGTGCTCTGTCACCTCCCAGCCCAGCACAGTGTCCTTCTCATCTGACTCTGCACAGCCACAAGCCAACATGCGGACGTCCAGCTTGTAGGTGACATTCCTTTGCTCCTTGAGGACTGGCTGGGGAGGAAAAGGGGGTGACTCGGGGCATGAAATGGTGGCGGACACCCGGGAGGGCCCCCAGGGACGCCACTGTACCTGCCAGCTCAGCCTCAGCACCCGCTGCCCATCTCTCCCCAGTTTGCCCAGTTGATGGCTCAGCACTGGGCTTGCCAGGATTTCTGCAGGAGGAGCAAACCTGACTGAGCTATCAATGTTTTTGAGAGCTGTTGGGATCTCACCAGGCTCCTCTCCTGTTCCTCACCCTCGGGAACAGAGATGTTGCTGCTCCAGTCACTCCAGTAGCTGCTCCAGTGGTGAGGCTTGTGCCGGAGCTGGACCACGAAGGTGCCGTTTACCCCCAGGGCACATGTCACTAGAGAGGGGTGGCAGGGTCAGGTGGGGGTGACCCCTCTTTTCCCCAGCTTTTGGCCATCATGGGGTGCTGGGCAGGGAGCGCAGGGCAGAGCACCCCACCAGGATATGGGAGCACCCCTGGGAGATGCTTGTCCCCAACACTCCCACACGATAAACCAACCTGAGTCATCTTCACCTGTCACCGTCACAGTCTCACATGTCACCTGCAGAGACAACCGGGGATGGAGGCACCCACCCAGTAAAACCAGTATTTTACTGGGACAGCAGTGCTGCCCTGTGATCCCCAAATATCCTAGGGGCTGGGAGAACCAAAAGGAATGGAAAGGACATGGTGGCCAGGGGGCCCCCTCAATGCTGGGACCCTCCTGGCAGCAATTGAAAGGGGTGGGGGGGTCCCCAGCTCTGAGAGCTCTTCTGGGGACAAGCATCCGGATTTGATCCGTTGTCGTCATTAGTATAATCTGGGGTTTTGTCTGTGTAATCCCTGAGAATCATGGCCTGATCCTGTTATGGGCAGCAGCAGGATCCCATGGCCAGAGGACAAGGCAGAGTTGATAACGCAGAGAAACAGATGGGACACAGCTGGGTTTGGGGGGGGGACAGTGACATCACTGGGCCCCCACACTCCCTGGGCTGTCGTGATGCTCCTGACTGTCCTGTCAGTTGCTGCCAGCTCCAGCAAACAGCACTTTTACCTGTGTCCAGCTGCTGTCTCCCACCCTCCAGAAGCGAGCCTCCCGCTGTGGCGGCTGCTCCATGCCGTGGCACTGTGGCTGTGGCACCCGCACCCTCAGCTGGCCACCAGTCTTGGAGAAGGACATTCCACTAGGAAGTGGATCCAGTTTGACTGGAAAGATGAGGCGGTTTTGGGTGGTCTGGCTGTTCCTAGTGCTGGTGCTGGCTGCCAGCCAGGTCCCGGGGGCACTCACCAGCCTTGTCGAGGTAAAGGGTGTGGTTGGGGGTCCTGTGGACCTGGTCCCCCCAGCGTGCCTCCACCCAGGCCGTGGTGTTCTCGAAGATGTACACTTCACGATGCGGGGGGCTATAGCTGGTCGCCGTGCCCACCTTAAGGTGGCGGCACAGGTTTTGTTTCTCAAAGCTGGGGAGGGAGCGGGCACAAGGTGGGATTTGGGACACATCCCCTGGGTTCCCTCTCCCCGCCGCGCTGCCCAACTCACCAGAAGTTCAGGGTGTAGAAGGTGCTGCCGGCGGGACCGAGGGGTGGCCAGGAGCAGCGGAAAAGCTTGGGGGTGTTGCATTTCTTCCAGCAGGAGACTCCGTGGGCTGCGACGGTGTCTGCGGGACAGGGCAGTGGCTGGAGGCTCCCGCATGCCAAACTCATCCCGTGCATGGAGGGAGCAGTGGTGTGGCTGCTGCCTGCTTGCCCTGTTGCTCAAATGGGGAATCAGAGCAGCTGCACCCCAGCTGGCGCGACTTGGGTGGCGACTCTCACCCCAAACCCCCTGTGTTCCCCCTCCCCAGTGAGGCAGCGCTGGCTGGTGCCACTCGCCCCAACTCCTGCCCGCTGCCAGAGGGGATTCACCGTCTTTACTCCGTCCCTGTGGTTTTGGGTGAGTATCTCCATCTCTCTCCGGGAGCTCCCCAGGTCTTATCGTCCCCGAATCATTCATTGAAAGTCTTCTGAAGTTATCTCTCATCTCGCAGCACCGCAGGAGCACTTACCGCCCTGCGCCAGCGCCGCCAGCGCTGCCAGCAGCCACCCCAGCATCGCCCACCCGGGATGTCCCACACCGGATCCGGGGCTCCGCTGCCCTTCCTTGCTCCCAATCCCCCGGCACCCCACGGGTCCCCCCTCGGGCGTGGCGGCGGTCCCTGTGCTCAGCTCGGCTTCCCGCGCTTGGATTTCCTCTTCTGCTCAGAGTGTGCCGTTCCCACGCAGGGCAGAGCCCCAGACGTGAGTGCGTGCCCCGCTTTTACCAAAAGCAAAAGAGAAAGCAACCAAAAGATCCCCCTTTTTTTGCCGGCACGGCTGCCGGGATGAGGCCACCCCTGCCCCGCGGCTGCACCGCATGTCCCGGCCGCGCCACGTGCTCCGACACAGCGAGAAGCGCAAAGTAAGCGAAAGATGAGTCTTGGGGTTTTTGGTTGTGTTTTTTTTCTATGCACACAGCGCGTTTCTGGACCTCTGCCCGTAACTGGGTGCACCTCCAGAGGCTGCTCCGAGGTTGGGGTTCTCTGGGTATTTTTTTTTGGGGGGGGGGGTGTCTGTTATGCTTGTCCCCAGAGCCACTCATTCCTTGCGCCGCGAGAACAAAGCCCCAGTGAGGCGGGAGAGCGCGGTGGCACCGGGACGCCAGAGCCGTGTGACGGGGCGGGTGACCCGGGACGGTGGAGCCGGGTGGCACCGGAGGCCGTGCACAGAGTGCCCTTGTTCCCGCAGAAAGCGGCCCCTTGTGCGGCCCCTCCTCGGGGCCGGAGGGCGGCTGTGGCGGGAGTGTCCCTGTGCTGGGACAGCGTGGGCACGGCTGGGCTGGGGGCACAGAGGGTCCTCTGGCGCCTCCTGACTCCCCTGTTTGTCCTCCCTGTGTGTCCCCTCTCCTGCCCGCCGGGGTGGGGGTACACACCAAGCCATGCTGTGCCAAACTGAGCCGTGCTGGGCTTTGCTGTGCCACGACAGACTGGGCTGGATTGGACTGGACTGGACTGGACTGGGCCGGACTGGGCTGTGCCATGCTGAACCAGGCCATGCTGCGTCCCGCCAGGCTATGCCTTGCTGGACCATGCTGTGCCAGACTGGGCTGTGCCGTGCCATGCTGGACTGTACCGGGCAGTGCTGCCCCAGGCCATAAGCAGCTCTGTGATGTGCTGTGCCAACCAGGACAGACCTGGACTAGACCACGCCAAGCTCCCACTCCATGCCCTGCTGTGCCACCCCCAGGCATTGCCATGTGGGGCTGTACCATGCCAGGCAGACTGTGCCAGCTCCAGGCCATCCTGTGTGTGCCAGAGCTGTTACACTGGGCTGTGTCAAGCCAGAAAGGCTGTGCCAGGCCTGGGCTGTCCCATGCTGTGCTGTGCAGGCCCTGTGCCATGCTGTGCCGTGTTATGCTGTGCCATGACGTGGCAGACTCTGCAGTGCTGGGATGTGCTGAGCCAGGCAGACTGTACCAGCCCTTTGCCAGCCCTAGGATGTGCTATACTGTGCTATGCCATGCCAGAATGTGACATACTGGGCTGCACTGAACCAGGCAGACTGTGCCAAGCCCAGAATGTTCTGTGCCCTGTCAGCCCCACACCCTGCCATGCCACACCAGTCCTGTCCCATACCAGCCCCATGCCGTATGCTGTGCCAGCCCCATGTTGTGCCAGCCCTATGCCATTTCAGCCCCATGCCATGCCAGCCTCATGCTGTTCCAATGCTGTGCTGTGTCATTCCAGCCCTGTGCCATGTGGGTCTCATGCCATGCTGTGCCATCACCAGGCCATGCCAGCTCCACGCTGTGTCATGCCTTCATGCTGTGCCGTGCAAACCACACGCCATGATGTGTCAGCCCCATGCCATGCTAGACTCATGCCAAGCTGTGCCAGCCCCATGCCATGCCATGCCGTTTCTGTGCCATGCCAGCCCCATGCTGTGTTGTGCCAGCCCTGTGCCGTGCCAGCCCCATGCTGTGCCGTGCTGTGCCGTACCAGCCCCATGCTATGCCAGCCCTAGGCTGTGCCAGCCCCATGCTGTGCCATGCTGTGCCGTGCCAGCCCCATGCTGTGCCAGCCCCATGCCATGCCATGCCATTTCTGTGCTGTGCCAGCCCCGTGCCGTGCCAGCCCCATGCTGTGCTGTGCTGTACTGTTCCAGCACTGTGCCATGTGGGTCCCATGCTATGCCGTGCCAGCCCCATGCTATGCCAGCTCCATGCCATGCCATGCCATGCCATTTCTGTGCTATGCCAGCCCCGTGCCATGACAGCCCCATGCTGTGTTGTGCCAGCCCTGTGCCATGCCAGCCCCATGCCATGTCAGCCCCGTGCCGTGCCGTGCCGTGCCAGCCCCATGCTCTGCCAGCCCCATGCCGTGCCAGCCCCGTGCTCTGCCAGCCCCATGCCGTGCCGTGCCGTGCCGTGCCGTGCCGTGCCGTGCCAGCCCCGGGCTCGGTGCTGATGCGTGTCCGGTGACGCGGCAGGGCCGCTGGGCGGCGCCCCGGGCGCACCGGCGGGGCGGACCGGGCGCACCGGGCGGAGCGGGCGCAGAGGGA
The DNA here is from genome assembly GCF_965178545.1 of Coloeus monedula. NCBI lineage: Eukaryota > Metazoa > Chordata > Aves > Passeriformes > Corvidae > Coloeus > Coloeus monedula. The sequence goes on along the minus strand of NC_138807.1, from coordinate 3,251,191 downwards.
GGCGGCGGCGGCGCGGCGGGATGGACGAGCCCAGCATCCTGCGGCGCCGGGGCCTCCAGGTGAGCACCGGGCACGGGCAGCGGGCACCGGCACCGCAGCCAGGCGTGGCGGGGGCGGAAGGGAGCGCGGGGAGCCCGCTCCCGGTGAGCCCGGGCTGGGGGTGCTCGGGGTGCGGGTCCGCAAGGGGTGGGCGCTGCGGGGGCGCGGGGGGCGGGCGTTGTGGGTGAGAGGTGGGTGCTGTGAGTGAGAGGTGGGTGATCCGGGCGGGAGGTGGGTGTTCGGGGTGAGCGGTGGGTGTTCCGGATGCGGGGCTGCGAGGGGTGGGTGCTGTAAGTTGAGAGGTGGGTGCTCCGGGGGTGGGTGTGCGAAGGGTGGGTGCTGTAGGTGAGCAGTGGGTGCTCTGGGTGCGTGTGAAGTGGGTGCTGCGTGTGCAAGAGGTGGGTGCTGCGGGTGAGAGGGGGGTGCTCTCGGTGTGCAAGAGGTGGGTGCTGTGAGGGGGAGTTGGGTGCTCGGCGTGTGTGTGCGAGAAGCGGGCGCTGCGTGTGGGAGTGGGGTGCTCTGCGTGGGTGTGTGAGAGGTGGGTGCTGTGGGTGACGGAGGGGTGCTGCGGGGGCCAGAGGTGGGTGCTGTGTGTGACAGGTGGGACAGGAGCCGGGCACCACCTGGGATCAGGGCAGGGTCTGAGCCCCAGCCATGCCACGGGATGTTGGTGGGGGGTACCCAACTGTGTGGAGGCTCCCGTGGGAGCACCGTGGTGCGTCCAGCTCAGCTCCCGGTGCCGGTTCGTGCCGAACCGCTGTGCCAGCCCCCCCCCGCCGAGCCCCTCTATTGCCTTGCGCTCCTGCTCCCTTAGGCAGAGGGACACCCATCCTCCTGCTCATCCTGCACCCGCTCCCGCAGGAGCCCGGTACTCGCTGCCATGCTCGGAGGGGTGATGACCGGGGACCCCCCGGCTCGCAGAATTGAGTGCCGAGCCGGATTTTCCGGGTGACCTGACGCCTCCATCCCCATCTGCAGTATCCGGGGGGCCCGGGCGGAGCTGTCGGGGCGGTTGGAGGATGGCACGGCGCTGCCTTCATCCGAGCTGGCAGCTCCGCGGGCAGCTGCGCTCCGCTGCACGCTCAGCCCGGGAGAGAGCCCTGCGCGGGAGCTGCCTCCCCGCAGATGCGGATGGACAGAGCCACGGCCGTGGGCTTCAGGGCTCTTGACTGTGGGTGTCGTTCCTGGCAGTCCCGGGAAGGGCAGAGCCGTGGGACCCGGCTGAGTGCCCATGTCCCCGTGGCACAGGGGTGGGAAGGGGCTCCCACCAGGGACTTAATCCCAAAGCGCTGAGCAGCAATGCCATCCCCGATGCTGTCCCCATGCCATCCCCGATGCTGTCGCTGATGCCATCCCTGATGCCATCACTGGTGCCATCCTCGGTGCTGTCCCCAGTGCGGTCCCTAATGGTGTCCTCTCAGGGATCAGCCGATGGTTAATCCTGGCTCCCACTGGGACTTGCTGATGGGAGATGCACCGTGCTGGACGGGTGTATCAGGCACCCTGTGGGCACTGGCTCTGTGACATTTCCCCACGTGGGTCCTCAGGGCCACCGGGGGATGCTCTGGGTGTCCCTGGGGACACAGCATGGCCGGAGAGCCCCTGGCAGTGAAGGGTGTTGGGTTCTCTGCACTTTTGTACCCATAGATGGGTGGGGGTGATCATGGGGGACAGTCCTCTGTCCCGCTGTTCCATCTGCACACAGCCGAGCAGTAAAACCCTCAGCGTGACCCTCCTCTGCCTCCTCCCCTGCGCAGGGCCTGGTGGCCGGGGGCACAGCTCCGGGTGTGGGTGGGGATCCGGGCTGGGTGACAGCGGGGCTGGCTTAGGGTGCTGGGGGTCTCCCTCTCCATGTAAGGAGCCCTATTCCCTTCCCCAGCCCGGGCCTGGGGTCACCCTGTGCTGGGTGCACAGGGACACCCACACCCACGCCGTGTCCCCTGTCCCTGCACCCACGCCACCCCGGGGCAGACACGCACCCGTGGGCCCCGGGGCTGCCGAGTCCCTGTGCACCCAGGCATGATGTCACCCGTTGCCATGGCAATGCTGCTGCATCACTGCGTTGCAGTGCGCCCCAATCCCGGGATTTCCACAGGGGCTGCGTGGCGTGGGCAGCGGGATGGGGCATGGCTACCCCGGGGATTGGGGGGTGGGTACGGGTGCTGCTGGGGGTCCCCACATCTGTGGCAGCAGTCCCTGCCCACAGGGAGCTCTGTGCCTGTGCCGAAAATGGGTCTGAGCTGCTCAGGGGTACGGGACCGGTGGGCACAGGACCAGGGAATTGGTGGGGCATTAACCAGCACTTGCAGCTGCCACATGGCCGTGCATCCCACGGTGTGCCAGGGTACACAGCAGCCTGTCCACATCGTGCCACTCACAGTGTGCTGGCAGAAGCTGTGACACTCTCTGGGGTGGCAGGTGGCACACGGGTGGGCACCAGAGCAGTGCTGGAGCCGGATTGTGCCCAACACACCAGGAGGATGGCACTGGCCTGGGTTCCTGTCCCCAGCTGCCCTTTGGCCTGTTGCACCACCTGTGAGCAAACAGCTCTCACAAGAAATATTCCCAGAGTCTGGAAAAATAAATAACATAGGGGCTGCTGCATCTGGGTGGGGGGGATGGGGTGGGGGACAGGGTGCAGCCACCACCCTGGGGCCATGCTCCAGCTGGGCATATGGGTGCTGCTCCCACTCCACTGCCCTCATGCCATCGCTCCTGGACCTGGCCATGGGGCCACCAGCCTTGGGGACACTGGAAGTTGTCCCCTTGTGCTGGCCCAGGGTGGGGGATTTGTCACCCTCACCATGGGCACTGTGAGTGGGGATCGATCCTGAGGTGACATCCTGGTGTGGCAGTGGGGGTGCTGCCGGGTGTGTGGGTGTGGCTGGCAGGAGTGGGGGTCATGCTGGTGGTCACCCCCCGACTCCCAGGGCCACGCTCTGACCCCACCTCTTGCTTGTCTTGTTGCAGAAGGAGCTGAGCCTGCCACGCCGAGGAAGAGCGTAAGTCCCCGAGCTGGGTCACCCAGGGCATGGGGTGGGGTGTCACTGGGAGGGTCACACTTGGGGACACAGCACTGGCACTGTGGGTGGCAGCAGGGTTGGCTGTTGAATGGCACCAGGCCTTGTTGTCTCCAAATCTGGAGTGGCATCATCGTCTTCTCTGGTACTGGAGGGACCCGACTGCGCGTCTCCTGGGGTGTACTGGGATGTACTGGGGTGTGCTGTGCCCTGCTGTAGGTGTGTTGGGGTGTTCAAAGCAGTGTTGGGAGTGTATTGGGCTGTGATGGGGTGTTCAAAGCAGTGTTGGAGTGTACTGGGGTGTGATGGGGTGTTCTGAGCAGTACTGGGGTGTACTGGGGTACACCGGGTGTGGTAGGACGCTGCTGCAGAGCTGCTCTGGGTTTTTGTGCTGGGGATGCACGGGAGGAGCACTGGGGCTGTGTCAGGGATGCACTGCAGCCATACCGGCATTGTCAGGGATGCACTGGGGCTGTACTGGGGCTGTGCTGGGCTTGCGGTGTCTCAGCAGCGGCAGCGCCCCGGCACATCCCAGGAGCGGTCCGGATCGGGGCCGCCGCTGGACCGGGAGGGCCGGGTCGGGTGCGCGGGGGCCCGGGGGCTGCCGTGCCGTGCCGTGCCGTGCCGTGCCGTGCCGTGCCGTGCCGTGCCGTGCCGTGCCGTGCCGTGCCGCGGGGGCGGGCCCGGGCCCGGCGGGCCGAGCAGGGAGCCCCGTCGGGGCCGCCGGTGCCGCCCGCCCGCGGGAGCCGCCCAGCGCGGGGGCAGCCGGTGCGGCGGGAGCCGAGCGGGAGCGGGAGCGGGGCGGCGGCGGCGGCGGCGGCATGAAGTCGCGTCGGGACAGGCTGAAGATCCCCTCGCTGACCTTGGAGTGAGTCGGAGCCGGGGCGGGGCGCGCCGGTACCGGCATCGGCATCGGCATCGGCACCGGCACCGGGGGAGGGCGGCGGGACCCCGGGCCGTCCCCGTCCCGCTGCTTCCCCGTCCCGGCGCATCGCCTATCCTGGTCCATCCCTATCCCGCTGCATCCCCACCCCCGGGCCACAGGTCCTGGTCCTTTCTCCTGCAGTCACAGCCCCGGGCCCTCCCGGTGACAGCCCCCGCGACAGCGCCAGACCTCCCGCTGTCGTTCCCCGCCACAGCCTTAGACCCTGCAGTGTCCCTGCTGTCCTCTGCGCTCCCCCTCCAGCTCTGCCTCACTCCCCTTGCCTGAGCCCCCAGCCCATGTCCCCTCCGCTCTGGGCCCCCGGCCCCCTCCAGACCCAGGGGATTGTGCCACCGAGGGGCCACCAGCGCCATCCATCACCCACTGACACCGCGCCGGCACGTCTTGCCTTGCAGCTTGTCTCCGAGCAGCCAGAGCCCGACGCTGCTGAGCCCCTGCAGCCCCTGCAGCCCCTGCAGCCCCTTACTAACCCTGCACCCCTGGAGGTAAGACCCCCCCAAATCCTCTCTGAGAACCGTGGCCACCTGCTCCAGGGAATGAGGGGGGAGAGGTGGAGATGGGGACAGAAAGGTGGGTCCCCTTCACCAGGGATGTCCTGGGGCGCCCCAAAAGGGGTACTACTGTCTTTGACGGGGCATATGGGGTGATGTGGCCGGGGTCTGTGCCCAGCCCTGCACGCCTGGCTGTGCTGCTGGCTTTGTTCTGCTGCTGACTGGTCCGTTTTGGGAAGCCCCAATGGGAACGTTGTGGCAGCAGCTCAAGCTCAGGCTCTGAGCACCCCTGTTGTGAAGGGAGACTTCGAGAACGGGCCAGGGCAGGGCACTGTGATGGGAGCAGGGTGGGAGTGGGGATGGCGCCTGGGAAACCTCCTTTGTCACCTTTTCTGCTCCGCCGTGAGTTGAAGGTGAGGAGGGGCTGCTCTGCGGGGTGGGTGCCCCCCCCCCTTTACCTCCCCCAAAATGCCACAAGCCCCTTGTGGTGCCCCACTGGTGGAGGTGGTGGCCAGGCCCTGCGCCGTGTGCCAGCTGCGCTCTGCCCTGGGGACAAGGTGCACCAGGTGTGCTGGCACCGGCGGGCACACCCCGCCCTGTGCCCCGTGGCACCCGCGGCACGGAGCTGCACCTGCCCGGCACCCGGGGGTGACGCCGGTGCCTCCGTCCGCCTGCCGGGGAGAGCAGCTGGTGCCGGCAGAGCGGGATCCGCTGGGGAGCTCTGCCGCTGCTCAGCAACAGGCAGAGCCATTTGCTGCGGGCAGGGAGGCAGGAGCCTGGTGCTTCCTGTGCCCTGCCTGCACCCGGGGGCCCTGCCCGCTGTCCCCCTCTGCTAGCCCTGCCTGGCCACTGCTTGCCCCGTAGTGACTGCAGCATGTGGGAAAACCAGCGTGGCCTTGTGAATGCTCAGCTGAGGCCTTGGGGAGAGAGTTTTTGGGATGCTCGTGGTGGGGATGAGATGGGGATAAGGAGGGGGATGAGGATGGGGACAAGGACAAGCAGTCTGTGCTGGTGTCTCATGGCTGCTGGGCAGGAGCTGAGGAGAAATGTGCTGAACCCCTGCCCAAAGCAGCAGCACCAGGATTTCTGGCTGTGGCGCTGGCCCGGTGAGTGTGGCGATGCCATCCCACACAGCTCGGGAGGTTCCAGTGGCCATGGCGTGCCACCGCACAGGGGACTGGGTGTCACTGGGTCTGTGCTGGGATCTCCCCGGTTGAACAGGAAAGCCGGTGTGGGCAGGAGGTTGCAGGGCACTGCCAGGATGCTGCCGGGTGGGTGCCCTCGGAGGTGCTCCCAGGAAGCCCCAGGTTTAGGGGATGATATTTGTGCCCCTCGAATGCATCAGTAGTGGATGTTGCATCTCCATGGTAACCCTGACCCCATTTTGGGGTGCTGCCCTGTCTCTATGGTAACCTGAAGCCCATTTTGGGGTGCTGCCCCATCTCTGGGCTAACCCTGATCCCATTTTGGGGTGCTGCCCTGTCTCTGTGGTAATCCCAGTCTCATCTTGGGGTGCTGCCCCACCTCCAGGCCAACCCTTACCTTATTTTGGGGTGATGCCCCATCCCTACCATAACCCCGACCGCGTTTTGTACCACTGCCTCCTTTCCGTGGCAAACCCCTCCCCCCCCACTTCCTCTCCTTTTGGGGGTGATCCCCCCATCTCCATGGAAACCCCGACCCCGTTTCGGGGCGCTGCCCGTTCCCATGGTAACGCCGTCGCCGCCGGGCGGGAAGGGGCGGGCGGCAGCGGGAGGCGGCGGCGGCGGGAGGCGGCGGGAGCCCGGCCCCGCTCCCGGCCCCGCTCCCGGCCCCGCTCCGGGCCCCCGCCGCGGCCCCGCACGGTCCCGGGGGCTCCGTTCGGTGCCGGGGGAGCCGCTCGGTGCCGGAGGACGCGGCCGGGCCCAGGCGGGGCCGCGATGTCGGACCCGAGCTGCTGGGGAGCTGCCCCGCCCGGTTACCGGGGCCAGCGGGCGGCCGGCGCCCTCCTCCAGCGCTCCAAGAGGTACCGGCGGCCGCCACCGGCACCGGCGGGGCACCGGCGGGAGGGGCTGGGGCTGGGAGCCGCGCCGGGGTGCGTGGCTTGGGGGGGTTTCACCGGGGGTGATCGGGGCGCGTGGTTTGGGGCGGACAGGACACGCCACCGTGCATGGGGGGTGGGCAGCGGTGTGCGTGGCTCTGCCTCTGCACCGGGGGGACACGTGGTGCGTGGGCTGGGGGGTCTGTACCCCGCGGGGGCTCCCTGGGGTGCGTGTTTTGGGGGGGTCTGGGTGCAGCGGAGGATGCAGTGATGTGTTCAGGGTGGAGGAGAGAGGAGTGTATGGTCTGGGGGGGGGCCACGTGTGGGGTTTGGGGTGGTGTCTTAGCACTTGGGAGGCACAATGGGGTGTGTGGTTTGGGGGGGTCCGTGTGTATCGTGGGGTGCAGCAGGGTGGGGTTTGGGAAGGGCAGCAATGCATGGGGGGTGAGAACCAGACTGTGTGATATAGGGGGGGCTGTGCACGAGGTTGTGTGGTTTTGGGGGGGTCTCAGCACTGGGGGAGGTCACATGTGGGTGTGGGGTTTGGGGGGGGGGCTGTGCACCATAGCTGCATCTTTTTGGGGGGTGCTGTGCACTGAGGCAACACCCTCCAGATCCCGAGTGTGGCGGGGTGGGGTGAGCTGTGCAGCGTTGGGTGGGTTGGTTGGAAGCCCAGTGCCATGGGGGATGTGGGGTTTAGAGTCCCAGGGCATTAGGGGGTGTTTTGGGGTGTGTGTGGGTTGGGGAAGGAGAGTATCCTACATGTATGAGGCAGGAAATACCCCTGTGACCCCCTGTGCCAAGGTGGACAGTGCTGATGGAGTGGATCCCATGTGGCACATGGCCCAAACCGGGGTGAGGTTCCCCAGGGTGCCTGGAGGGGTGGGAAGGGGCCAGGGCTCCCGGAGGGCAAATAACTCCCATCCCCTTTGGCAGCAGGGCTGGGACAGTGGTGGGGGGGTGCATAAGTGGGGTGCAAGGGGGGCTACCCCGGGTCTCCAGCTGCAAGGCCAGGCCTGACCCAGGCAGGCTGGTGGGACGTGTCCCCGAGGAGGGGGACAGAGCACCCGCTGAGCCCCCCAGGCTGGGACCTCCATCCAGCAGGTTTGGGGTGCTGTAGCTGGCCCAGGCATAAAATCCTCCCAAGGCTTTGTGTAACAGAGGTGTTGAAGCCAGTGCGGAGGCAGAGCAGAGAGATTCCCATTGTTGGTGTCTGTCAGTGTCAGTGTGAGCTGGCACAAAGCAACACGGTTGCTTAGCAAATGTATCCATCCCATCCCATCCCAGCTCGGGAAGGCACCTGCCTCACCTGGGCTGTGGGAATTCCTGCTGCCAGTGTGTGAGGATGGGCGAAGAGGACCCTTAATAATTAAGAAAAGGCACTGGATGGGGTTTTCCAGTCTGGGGTGGCCAAGCCGGGGGGGGGTGTGGGAGAGATGTGTAATTGGAAAGATGATCTAGGCAGTCATCTGTCTCCAGCTGAGCATGATGAGGCTGTAATTCTCATGAAGGGCAGAGGATTTGCTCTTCTTTCATTGGTATTCCTAGAATTCACGGTGAGGACTGGTCTGGCCTATTTAACAGAAAGCATATGATGTTATTTAGTGGGATTAAGAGGTTTGAGGGATCCTAATTTCCCGTGGGGGGATGCGGAGATGGCTGGTGCAGGGCAGGAGAGCTGGTGGGTCGATGCTGACGGGGTTCTCCTTCTCCGTGGATGCTGCCCGTGGCTGTTCACACCTCAAACACCACAGGAAAACAGCTCCAAACACCACAGGGAAACAGCCCAGCAAATCTAACAGGTACAGTTTCCTACCCACCACCGGGAACCCGCGGGACAGGGACGTGCAGGGATGCACCCCAGGGTGCTGGGCAGTTTCTTGAGGCTTTTTTTCAGTGCAAAGAAATAAATAAGTCTAACCCACCTTGTTACCCTGTGATTTGAGGATTTGGGATTTTGCTTTTGGGAGGTGCCCGATGTGTTGCTTGGTGCTCCAGGGTGGGTTCCTAAAATGACCCACAGTGCCAGGCTTTTGGCTGGGGTGGGATGAGGGGTCAGAGTGAGGATGTGGTGGGGTCTATGCCAGGCAGAGTGTTGCAATTTCACCACCCAGACCCTGATCCTCATCCCAGCCCCATTCCAGCCCTCTCCCAGCCCCATCCCTGGGGGCAGCCGAGTTCAGCGCTGTCACAAGTCGTGGAGGACAAATGTCATGGAGAAACTTGGGATGCAGCTGCTTGGTTCAGCGGGTTTCAAAGTTAAACATGAATTTATCCCACTGGAAAGCAGTTTTTTTTTCCAGGACATGGTGATCCATGGCACTTCCCCAAATCTCCAGGCACATTAGAGCTGTTGGGGGACAGCAAGGAAGGGAGCTGGGAGCACAGACACGTGCTCTCAGTCACGCAGCAGGAGCGGAGCCGCCTGCTCTGCCCTTTGAGATTGACCCTGCTCCCTTATCATGGACCCCGCCCTGCTCCCGCCACCCCGCACCCACTTTGTCCCAAACCGGCTGTTTTCTTCCTCGGATTCACCTGGCTGCAGTGCCCGACACCGCGCTGGCATCGGGCACACGGTGCTCTGCTGTCCTGGGAGGTTTTAGGGTCGGATCCCGCGGGAGAGGAGCGGGAGCTGCAGCCCCTTTGTGCACTTCCCTGCCTGACCCTCGGTGTTCCACAGGGCTGACCCCGAGCCACCCATCCCCGCTCGGCCAGATCCTGGCAGAGCCATTTGCCAGTTGAGACCTCAGCGTTGTGCAGCCGCTTCCTGCCCTTCCCCGAGCTCCAGGGAGGCGCCCGAGGGAAGCTCCCCACGGAACTGATCGTGGTACCCAGCCTGAGTTCAAGGAATGTTTGGACACCGCTCTCAGGGATGCACAGGGCGGGATTGTTGGGGTGTCCTGTGCAGGGCCAGGAGTTGGACTCGATGATCCTTGTGGATCCCTTCCAACTTCAGGATATTCTAGGATTCTATGGAGCTGCCAGGTTCTGCTCCATCTCCTTCCCCTGGACATCCCGTGCCGAGGCCGGGTGCTGGTGTGGTGCCAGCAGGCGCTGGGAGATGCCGGTTCCTCCTCACAGGCAGCCTCCCGACGGGTGACACACGATTTTGCTCCAGGCTTTGGGGTCACACTGGCTGTCACACACTTTCCACATCCCTTGAAACAAGTGCTGGATGGCAGCGGCAGCGCCACAGCCAAGGCAGCCTCAGCACGAGCAGCGCGGGAGATGCTGACAGCGATTTTCCACTCCATTTTTGGTACCAAACGCGCAATTAGGTGATGGAGGCAGAGCGGGCAGCAGCCCCAGCGCCTTCCATCGGGGCTCGGCAGCTCGTCTGTGCCCTGGGGCTTGTTTCTAGCCCGAGGTTTCCGTGCGGGAAGGATGGGAACCAGCTGTAGATGATGTGTCAGGCGGAGGGGGGTTACAGTGGCGCAAGATGGTTGTGGGAGCCGAGGGTGGAGCGCGCGGAAACAGGAAACGTCGGGCTCGCTCCGTGTCACCATTACTGGAACTTGCTTCACTGAAGGTTTGTTTTCATTTCCAAAATGAAACCGAGGGAGGAGAGGTGAGCCCCTCGTCCCCCGGGCTGTCCGCTCTTCACGACACGGAAGCACGCGCACCCCGGTCCCTGTGGCAGGGCTGGCAGAGTGAAGCAATGCCAGAGCTGGCAGCTCTTTGCAGCCCTCCTGGTTCCTAAACCTCTTCCTGTGCCGCTGCGGTGGCGGGGCAGGGCTGCTCACGCTGCCTCAGTTTCCCATCCGGCACATGAAGCTGGCAGCAGCCGAGGCTGTGGGTGCTGGGCTGTGAGTTTGCAGCTCTAACTGGGGCTCAAGCCTGTGTTTAAGTGAGAAAATCAAACACCGGAGGCAGGAAAGAGAGTAGGGTTAGATGCGATATTGGGAAGGAATTGTTCCCTGTGGGGGTGGGGAGGCCCTGGCACAGGGTGCCCAGAGCAGCTGTGGCTGCCCCTGGATCCCTGGAAGAAATGTCCAAGGGCAGAAATGTCCAGGACCGGGTTGGACGTTGGGGCTTGGAGCATGCTGGGATGGTGGAAGGTGTCCCTGCCCATGGCAGGGGTGGAACAAGACCATGTTGAAGTTCCCTCCCAACCCAAACCGTTCTGGGATTCTGTGATTCCAGGAAGGGATAAATGTTCAGGGAGGGAAAGGTTTCTGTCTCCTCCCAACATCTCAGCTCAGCCCAGGTACTGAGAGGAATGTTCTGAGCCCTCCAGGGTCACTGCAGCTCCAGGTGACCTCAGAGCAGTCACAGGATGTGTGTCCCAGGGGGACACCCAGAGACCCCTCCTCCTGGGTGCAGGGAGGTGCAGAGGAGGGGTCTGGGGCCTCAAGCAGCCTCCCTGGTGGCTGAGACCTTCAGAAGAGTTGGGGCTCCTGGTTTTAGCCCCACTAAAACCAGAGCAGGAGGAAGCCCCGCAGGGGGGAGATGCCAGAGGGAGGTGAGGGGTGCTGGATGTCAGGTGTGGAGCTCTGACCACGCGTGTAGGGCTTTGTCCATGCGTGTGGAGCTCTGTCCATGTGTTTGGAGCTCTGACCACACTTGTAGAGCTCTGACCACACCTTGCTGGCGTTGGCTGTTCATCAGTGCCTTGTACATCCACCTGCAGGGACCTGTTGTGAATCATTGTCCTTTACACCCTCATGCCACACATCTGCCACTCGCGTCTGTTTTTGGGATCCGTGGAGAATCCCTTCGCTTCCAGTTCGTCCCCTCAGTGCTGTGGGTGTTTGTGGCCGTGGTGTGGTGTTAAACGATGTCCTTTAATTAGCAGCATCTGTGTGGGCTCCTGTTCCCAGCTTGGTGAGGAAACTCGGTGTCTTTGCGGAATCCGCAGCCTGAGGAAGCGGAAATAGAGGAAGGGGAGGGTTGTCCTCGTGCTTGAGCTTCTGCTCTGTGCCGTGGATATTTGCAGCTTCCTCTTGGCAGAGTGAAGGAGAACTTAAATGAGCCCATCGTGTTTTAAAGGGGGTTGAAATGTGGGAGTGGGGCACGACAGGAGTGGGGCTGCAGCATCCCTGAGGGAATTTCCGAGGCTGAGCCACCCTTGCAAGGCAGCCTTGGACTCGGGGCTGAAAGGAAAAACAAACTTCCTATGAGGATTGAAACCTTGTGAGTTGGGAGGGTGGGAATGGAGACAGGGATATGAAGACTCAGTGCTTGTGGATGTGGCCTTGCCGAGGTGCTCTGTGGGATGTGGTACCAGGAAGGGATTTTTTGTGGAGTTTTGGGGTGTCAGGGTGCTGGGGCTGCTTTTCGCCTGGTGCTGGTGCACGTGGCTCCCTCCTGCTGCTGGACAGAGCACGGCCCAGCCGGGGCAAAATTCCCACCACCTCCTGGTGACACTGCAAAGTCTCAGGGGATTGGGACTGTACTCTCTGCTGTGACATGGGGACCACCAAGGTAGGGAGATTTATAGGAACTAGGGGCATTTTCCATGCAATGGAGCAGCTCAGGTTGTGGCCACTTGGCATTTCCACCGCTTCCTCCTTTTACATCCCTTTTTCTCTTCCTGCCCTGGGGCTGTTGCCCAAGGGGCCGCCTGTCTCTGCCCTCCCCAGTGAGCCAAAACTAGAAGTGGGACCTTGACGAGACAGTTCTTTGTTAAAAATAACCCTGTCAGCCCATCTCCAGCAGCGCCAGGCCTGAGGACGGATCTTTCCCATGGCAGGAGATCCATAATCAATGGGGTGACATCAGCCGTGCTCCCTGGCACAGGAATTCACGTGCAGGCAGATCCTTCTATGTCTGAGCCCATGCAGCTCTGGCTGTCATTGATTCCCTAAATTAATTCCCTCTTTTCCTTCCCCAGTTGCCGAAGCAGCAATAGGAAGAGCTTAGTGGTGGGCACCCCCTCTCCGACCCTCTCGCGGCCTCTCTCTCCGCTCTCCGTGCCAACAGGTAAGGGATGGGTTCAGCATCTCCCAGCCCAACCCAGCGGATGGATGCAGCATCTCCCAAAATTACCCGAATATCTTGGAGGGCTTCAGCACCTTGTTAGCAGCAGTGGACTGGCTCCTGGCTGCCAGGTGCCTTTTCCAGGGGGAAATAGGTTGGGAAGTGACTTAAACACTCTTTCCCTGAAGGAGCAACCCCAAGCACCCCTGGATGCTGTATTGGGGTGGGTTTCAGGATGAATTTTCCCCCTTTCTCCCTGCAGCTGGGAGCAGTCCCTTGGACAGCCCACGGAACTTCTCTGCCAGCACCTCCATCAACTTCCCCTTCGCTCGCAGGTGAGCTCCCAACCCCAGTCCCAGAGCAGTAAATATTCACTAGTAAAGATCATTCCCCCACCAGGGAACTGTTCTGTTGATCTCAAGTGACTTGTTTTGCTTTTATTTTTGCTTTCCTTCTGCCTGGTTTCTGGCCTGGTGGTGTTTGCTCTGCCGTGACTGGTTCCTCCCACCACCCCAGCCATGCTCCTCGGACTGACAGGCAAGTACCAAGACTGGGCAGGGGCTGCATTTTGGGGAGGTGTCTGCTCCACATCATCAGGGACCTTCTTTTCTAAGTGTTCAAGGCCAAGCTGAACAAGGCTTGGAGCAACCTGGTCAAGTGGAAGGTGTCTCTGCACATGGCAGGGACTGGGACTGGCTCTTTGAGGTCCTTTCCAATACAAGCCCATCTAGGACTCTGTGATTCTTTGTCTGCATCCCTGGGGGGGAAGTTTTGCACCAGGACTGGGCTCCCTTCAGCTCTGGGAGCAGAAATATCTCTGTTCCCATCACATCACCCCTGGCTATGTGTTCAGCCCCATCTCAGGCTCTGAGTGCTCCTGATGCATTCGCAGAAGAGTCTGGGGATGGATGCTCATCCAGGTCCCCACAGAGGCAGATCCTGCTGAATCCCCTCCCCAGCCCACGCTGTTCCAGATGCAGCCACCAAAACCCCGTTTAACTAATTAATTAATTGCACACATGGAGGCGGGTGGCTGATTTTAACCCATCGATCGTGGCATGGAAAAACGCCAGGGGCTCTGGGGTGGTTTGCACACTTGTAACAGAGGGAGCAGCCAGGCTGTGGGGTCAGGAGTTTGCGAGTGCTGGAGCTGGATGTGGCACCCTGCCAGCTCCTGCTGTCCTTGACCCCACACGGGAAATGGCAGTGGGAGGTGAAGGGCCTCATCTTGACCTGGACGTGTCCCCATCCCTTGGAAACATCTCCGAGAGGAAGCATTTGCCTGCGTATGAGCGGTTCCTTTCCTGTTTATGGCCAGGCTCTACTCCCCGGCGCCTGCTGTCTCAGGATTGGTCTTTGGGAATCCCAGTTTCTCACCAAGAAAACTCCCAGCAGGCTGAATTTTGCTCTGGTTAAAAATCAGATTCTCGCTGGCAGTTTTTTTTGCCCCTTCTGAAATAGATTCCACAGAGTCCCGGCGCTGTCCCTTTGCAGTGACCCTGCTGGCTGCCACTGTCCCTGCACACCATGGCCTCAGCACAGCCCCCCTCCCCTGCAAAGCCCTTATTTCACCCAGTTTCAGTCCGTTCTGAAAAGAGGTTTTGGGGCTTTATTCCTCAAGCCACGCCTGTGTCCTGCTCCCCAGTGTTTGGCTCTGATGTTGTTGATTTGCGTTCGGATGTTGGGGTTTTTTCCCCTGTATGTGATGGTCACGTTTGTGCTCACAGGGCTGATGGCAGAAGGTGGTCACTGGCTTCGTTACCCTCCTCTGGCTATGGGACCAACACCCCCAGCTCCACGGTCTCGGTAATGTTTGCTTTCTTATGGCAAGAGATGATTTATGGCAATAGATGATAAGATCCTAAAACCTCAGGATTTTTGCTGAAATGCCTCCCGAGCCCCACGGTGCTGGGTTCTAAAGGACCATGTGCTTTAGCTGCATCCTGCTGCCCAAATGAGCTTTTAAGAAAGTCATAGGGCTTGGCTAAGGGCTTGCAGCATCCCTGGGGGTTACAGTGTCCCTGGGCATTACAGCATCTCTGGGTTAACTTCATCCCCAGGGTTACAGCATCCCTGGGAGTTACTGTGTCCTAGGTTTACAGTGCTCCTGGGGTTACAGCATCCCTGGACATTAGAGCATCCCTGGGAGTTCGAGCATCCCTGGGTGTGACAGGACTGAGCTGCCGGGGATGCTGGAGTTACAAAGGATGGGCTCAGTGGAGCCAGACCGAGTGGGAGAATGGGGGAGTTGGGGCTGGGAGTGGGCACTGCAGACCTCCCCAGACTGCCCTTCTCCACATTTCACACTCCCAAGCCCAGACCATGCTGCCTGACAGTGTTTGCCGCCTCCTAAGAGACTCCAAGGGACACTTCCCTCATGGGCTTGCTGGTTCCCACCCCAACACACCAGGAAGCACGGACCCTTCCCCTGATCTCCTGCATCCCTCTCTCTCTTCCCAGTCATCTTCATCCTCCCAGGAGCGCCTGCACCAGCTGCCGTACCAGCCCACCCCCGACGAGCTGCATTTCCTTTCTAAGCATTTCCGCAGTACGGAGAGCGTCACGGACGAGGAGGGCAGGCACTCGCCCTGCCTGCGCCCACGATCCAGGAGCCTCAGGTGGGGCACTCATGGTGGGAAGGCACCCACGGAGCTGCCAGGACAATACACCGGGTGCTGGCACATCCAGGGCATCCTCTGCCCTCTCACGAGCTGCTCCTGGGGTGTCCTGGTCCTGCTAAGCCTGTCCCAAACCCTGATATGGGTTTGCCTCTTGCAGGGAAGTGGAGAGAGTTTGGCTTGGGTTGTAGGTGCCCCATCCCTGGAAATATTCAAGGTCAGGTTAGGTGGGGCTCTGAGCGACCTGGTCTGGTGGAAGGTGTCCCAAACTGTTCCATGATTCTGTGATCCTATGCTCCACGGGCATTAAGATCTGGTTCTGAGCATCTTCTTTGCTGTTGGGATGTGGCACTGCTCTCCTGGCAGCAGGCAATACTTGTGTCCTAGGGCTGAAGCTGGAGAAAGCAGGATTTGTTCCACAGCAGTTGGTTTGCAGCCTCTTCTCAGTTTTCTGAATGATTTTGGTGGTGAGGAGGGGACCACGAAGCAGAAGCTCAAGCAGTGACCATCCTTGTATGACTGACCTGCTGTTAAAACATAAAAATCCCATTTCTGGGCTTGGATCAGAAAACATCACTTTTGTTTGCTGGGGCAGGCCTTTGCCTCTGCAAAAAAACCCACAAGGAGTTCAGGTGAACGGGAATTTGTGGGCTGGAGAGAGGAAAATTCGGAGAAAACATCGAGCCAGTGGCCACGGCACTGCGTGAGCTGACCCTCAGCTGGACCTGCTGAGCTCCACGTTGCTGCTCCAAGGTCACATCCTGCAGTGAGCCACCCACATTGTCCAGCACCAGAAGCCTGTGCTTCTTGCAGGGGATATTTTGGTTAAATCCTCTTTTCCCTCTGAAAAATCTCCTGACCCTCTTTGCTACCAGAGGCAGAACCATAGCCCGGCATGTTGCCGGCCGGAATTTCATTAAAATCAGATTAATTATCTGTCAGGGGTTTGTAGGTGGCAAGGTTTTCACTGAGGAGATGCCAGCTCTGCAGTTGGCACAGCAAAGGCTGGGGCAGGGCTGGGGCTGGGCTGGGGCTGGTTTTAATCACCATATTTATTATTTTATGGTGGTTAATGAGTTGCTGGCTGCTCCTGCGACTTGCTTTGCATAACGGGATCACCAGGCAGAGCCCTGGGAGATGAAGTGTTGGGTGAGGGAAGGAGGAAAACCATGTTTAATGGAGGTTGCTGTGTCCACCACGAGGTTTGGTTGGGTATTTTGTTTGCTGGTGAGCTGCAGAAAGGGCAACGATGGTGAGAAATTGTGGGATCCAGAGGAAGGAAAGGATGAGCTCATTCTTCAAAGCCAAGTGGCTGATGGAGCAGCCTCTCAGCTCTGGATTTCCAAGTGACTTGTCTTTGGGGACCTGGGTTTGCGGGAGGTTAAGCTTCCCTAGACCGCATCCCAGGGACCTCCAGGGGGAGGGATGCTGCTGGGAGTGCTGGCCCAAAGATGGTGACTCCACTTGGATGAGTTTTAGCCGCTTGGAATCAGGATTTAGGAGGAGGGAACAAATTGCTCTCCAGGGGTAGTGGCTATTTGCATAGATGTAAATGACTTGAGCCTCGTAACACCACTTTTCCTCCCTCTGCAGCCCTGGACGGACGAGCGGAACGTTTGATAATGAGGTGGTGATGATGAACCATGTCTACAAGGAGAGGTTCCCCAAGGTAACTGCCGGGCCCTGGGGGATGTCAGTGCTTCCCTGGCATCCTGGCAGCACCTTCTCCAGAACAACCTCTCCATGCGGGAGTGTGGAGTGCATGGGTGGATGGATCCTGGAGGTGCTGGGGACACTGGAGATGCAATAAACCTGTGGGTCTGCCCCATCACACAAGCAGGCAGAGGTCTCTGGAGACTTTGGTGGAGTTTTTTGCAGTCTGCTGGGTCCCAGGTGGGGTCATGATGTGCATGTGGATATTTGAGCTGCAGGAGGTAGAAGGGTGAGATCCTGGCTGGCCAAACCCAGTGCAGGAGGTGCTGAGATGAGATCCTGGCTGGCCAAACCCAGTGCAGGAGGTGCTGGGATGAGATCCTGGCTGGCCAAACCCAGTGCAGGAGGTGCTGGGATGAGATCCTGGCTGGCCAAACCCAGTGCAGGAGGTGCTGGGATGACATCCTGGCTGGCCAAACCCATGGCATGGGGACATGTGTTCCTGGACATCACCAGCCACTCTGCCTTGCAGGCCACAGCCCAGATGGAAGAGCGCCTGCAGGACACCATCACCAACTTCTCCCCAAGCAGCACCCTGCCCCTGGCTGATGGGGTGCTGGGCTTCATCCACCACCAGATCATCGAGCTGGCCCGAGACTGCCTGGCCAAGTCCCAGGGAGCTCTCATCACCTCCCGCTACTTCATGGAGCTGCAGGAGAAACTAGAGAAGATGCTCCGAGACGTGAGTACAGGGCAGTTCCCTGCCTGGTGCCACCTTGTGAGGCCACCAAGGGACACCTGGCATCTGTCTCCATTCCCTACAGGCTCAGGAGCGTTCTGAGAGCGAGGAGGTGAAGTTCATTGACCAGTTGGTGAGGAAGCTGCTGATCATCATCTCCCGCCCTGCTCGACTTCTGGAGTGCCTGGTAAGACATGGAAGCTCCTGTCTTGTCTTTCGTGGTCTGTGCCAGCCTGGAGAGGAGGCAAAGCCTCCAGGATGCCCCTGGATCCCTGGCAGTGTCCAAGGCCAGGCTGGATGGGGCTTGGAGCAACCTGGGAGAGTAGAAGGTGTCCCTGCCCATGGCAGGGGGTTGGAATGAGATGATCTTTAAGGTCTCTTCCAGCCCAAACCAAGCTGTGATTCTGTGGTTTTCAGGGCTTTATTTTTTAGCTGATGTGCTGAATTTCTAAAGCACTCACCTTGTGCTGTTGTTCCTGATGAAATTTTCATCTCCCTTTGTTTTCCTTCCAAAGCCAACTCACAGAGCTACATTTTTTTTTCCATCACCCTTGACATGGGGAATGACAGGGAAACGACGTGTCCAGGGCCTGTCCCCAGTTACAGGTGTCTCCTGCAAGGCTTAGAGGAGAAGTTTAACTTTGCAAAATCTCTCTCCTCAACTGTGCTTGGTTTTCCCCATCCAGGAGTTCGACCCAGAGGAGTTTTACCATCTCCTGGAAGCTGCAGAAGGACACGCCAAAGTTGGACAGGGAATAAAGACCGATATTCCCCGATACATCATCAGCCAACTGGGGCTTGTCAAGGACCCACTGGAGGGTAGGGAAGCACTTGAGCTGGTGGCTCTGAGGTCTGCAGCAGGATGTGGACTCCCAGTTTGGCCACTGGTGATCACAATCGAGCACTGGGAGCTGTCAGGGAGACCTGTAGGGCTGAGCTGCTGTCATGGTGGGAGAGTCACAGCAGGACCAGCACGACGGCCAAGTCCTTCTAGCCAGCCCCACATCCCTTATTGTTACTTCCAACACGTTCAGCAAAGCAGATTAAGCTCAAAACCACTTAATCCATGGCCTTAGGGGGGGGAAATCGTAATCCCTGGAGAACGCAGGAATGACTATCAAAAAAAGAATTATATAAATGTTTAACCTTGTGTTGAACCTCTTAACGTCATGACCTGAATTTCTCCACACGATAGCTCGAGCAAAGCATGTGGCTAAATCCCCACGGGGTCTCTGAGTTTGGAGGGAGAGTGGTTGGGCAGGGGGTGATTTTGGTGGGGGTCAAGCATGAGGAAAGTGAAAACCATCCCTGTCACCTGCAGAAATGGGGCAGCTGGATCACTTTGACAGCGGGAACACCATCACACCGGAGAACGATGACACCTGTGAGGTGAGTGTGGTCCCACCTGCATGTGCCACCTGCTGCCTCCGTCTTCCCCCAGCCTCACCCCACACCAGAGCTCCTTGCAACTGTCCCAGACTGGGAGATGTTCATCTGGATTGTCCTCAAGGGTGATTGATGTACTAAGGGGAAGATCTCACAATCCCTCATTTGGCTTCTTGAATGGACAGAGCTCGGAGTGGGCTCTTGATCTGCAGAGCATCTTGGGCTTCTGGCTTGGGGTTTGCAGCTGGAGAGGGCTCTGGCAGAAAGAAGCTTTTGGAGGTGGTACATGATGGTGCTGGGTGAATTTCTGCTTGCAAATGGGAAACATTAAAAACCTGTGTCTTCTTCAGAGCCAGCCCTCAGTCACCGTCCCACGGAGGAAGCCCTGCGAGGGGGACTTTGAGACCATCAAGCTGATCAGCAACGGGGCTTACGGGTGAGTTGGGGAGTTCCTATCAGTTGTCTCCACCTGTAAATGACTCCAAAGCCCTCCCTGTCCGAGCCCCACGGTGTGGGGTGGTCAGTGCTGGTGGCTGGAGGATGTGTGTTGAGGTCCGGCCGTTCCTCCAGGGCTGTGTACCTGGTGAGGCACAGGGAGACGCGGCAGCGCTTTGCCCTGAAGAAAATCAACAAGCAGAACCTTATCCTGAGGAACCAGATCCAGCAGGTGTTCGTGGAGAGGGACATCCTCACCTTTGCCGAGAACCCCTTCGTGGTCAGCATGTTCTGCTCCTTCGAGACGAAGCGACACCTCTGCATGGTCATGGAGTATGTGGAAGGTGAGAGCAGGACTCGGGGCTGGAGGGTGCAGGGAGGAGGGGAGGATATCAAAGTCTGAGCATCAAGGACAACACCTGGACATCTCCTGCCCTGCTTTGCTCAGGGAAGCAAAGGGAAGCACGAGGAGATGATCTTGGGATCCTGAGTCTCACCTTGATGAAGGTGGTGGCCATGGTCACCTCGGAGCGTGTTTGTGCCCCGTGCCTGGGGATCAGCTGCTCAGAGGGGCTGGCTGGGAGCCCGCTGGGCCTGCTGACCTCGCTGCCTTCTCTGAGCCCCCCATGTCCCCACAGGGGGGGACTGTGCCACGTTGCTGAAGAACATGGGCCCCCTGCCTGTTGACATGGCGAAGATGTACTTTGCTGAGA
Source organism: Coloeus monedula (assembly GCF_965178545.1). Taxonomy (NCBI): domain Eukaryota; kingdom Metazoa; phylum Chordata; class Aves; order Passeriformes; family Corvidae; genus Coloeus; species Coloeus monedula. The sequence goes on along the minus strand of NC_138807.1, from coordinate 3,231,215 downwards.
CTGTCCTTGCCCTGGAGTATCTCCACAACTACGGCATCGTCCACCGGGACCTCAAACCTGACAAGTGAGGATGTGGGTCAGGTCTGAGCAAGGGTGGGGCTGGCTTTGGATGGAAAAGGGAAAGACAAGAGGGAAGGGCAGAACGGGTTTTGTTGCCCAGAGACTGGTTCTGTGCTGTTGCATCAGGACCAGAGGTCCTGGGGTGTGGCCGGTCCATCTCAAGTCTTCGCAGGAGCAAACAGCAGCATTGTGGGGTGTCTGTCTTCTCTTGCAGTTTGCTCATCACCTCCATGGGCCACATAAAGCTGACAGACTTTGGTCTGTCAAAGATCGGCCTGATGAACATGACCACGAACCTGTACGAAGGGCACATGGAGAAGGACACGCGGGAGTTCATGGACAAGCAGGTACAAGGTCCTGCTCCACGTGGCTGACCTGCCATCACTGGGGTCTGGGACAACCTCAGGACTTGTTGCAAAGGTCCCTGCAGAGGTGTCAGGCCCTGCTTCCCATGCAGGTGTGTGGCACTCCAGAGTACATCGCCCCTGAAGTCATCCTCATCCAGGGCTACGGGAAGCCCGTGGACTGGTGGGCCATGGGCATCATCCTCTACGAGTTCCTGGTGGGCTGCGTCCCCTTCTTCGGAGACACCCCCGAGGAGCTCTTCGGGCAGGTCATCAGTGGTGAGTGTCAGGGGCAAGTTTGTGTTCCCAGCAGCCAAGGCTTGTCCTTTAACACGTGGGAAGCTTCGTTCCTTCCTGTCACATCTGGCTGAACAGTGAGGAGGCTCCTCAAGCTTTGACTTCCTGCTTTGGGAGGGCCCTTCCCCTGCTGCAGCTCCCGGGGGACTTTCCTGCTGCCCAGAAGTGTCCAAACCCTTTCAGCCACCCCAAATCTCTTCCTTTTTCCTTGCAGATGAAATTATGTGGCCGGAAGGGGACGAGGCTCTCCCTGCAGACGCCCAGGACCTGATCACACGGTTGCTGAGGCAGTGTCCCCTCGAGCGCCTGGGCACTGGTATGCATGGCAGCCCCCTCGGGGGTGAGCTGGCACCTTCATTCTCATCAAGCTTGCATGGCTTTGAGTCCAAAGCATGTCCTACCACACTGAGGGTGCTCAGAGGAGGTCTTCTGCTCAGGGTTCCTCCCAGGAAGGCTGCACAGGGCTCCTGTCTGTCCTTTTTTAAGCCATTTGCTGTGTGTGGAGGAGAGACTGTGTGCTGTTTGGGGTGGGAGCAGGAGCATCCCAGGTCCCTCCTGCCCCATGTCCCTGACACGGGTTTCTCTGCCTGGCAGGAGGTGCACATGAGGTGAAGCACCATTCCTTCTTCCTCCATCTGGACTGGAACGGGCTGCTGCGGCAGAAGGCTGAGTTCATCCCCCAGCTGGAGTCGGAGGATGATACCAGCTACTTTGACAGTGAGGCCAAATCCATTCCTTTTCCCCCTCTGCCAATCCATTATCCCAGCTGCACTTTGGATGCTCCCATGGGGGATGAAAATCTCCTGGGGGAAGCTGGTTGCTTTACAACCCATGTCACAAAACAGATACAATCCTCTTTCCAGACTGCTCACCCTTACCAGCTTCCTCCCCCCAAATCTCCACTGGGATTTGGGACTGGGCTGTCACCCCATGGGTGTAGGTCCCACCTGGCCCTACAGGCAGGACGTGGAGCTCTGCAGGCAGGGTGACATCCCTGTCCCCTCTGGCTCTTGCTTTCAGCTCGCTCCGAGAGGTATCGCCACTTGGATTCGGAGGATGAGGAAACCAACGACGAGGAATCATCAGTGGAGATCGGGCAGTTCTCCTCCTGCTCCCACCGCTTCAGCAAGGTGCTCCAGTCCCTCCTGCAGCATCCAAAATACTTTGGCACTGCAACCAGTGCGGCTGTGCCGAGCATCGGTGTCTTGGCTGACACCAGAGCACCCAGATTCCCCAATTTCTGCTCCTTGCTGATGGCTCCTCTCCTCCTCAGGTGTACAGCAGCTCTGAGTTCCTGGCCGTCAACTCCACCCTCAGTCTCTCCTCCTCCGACCGGAGTCACTGTGATGACAAAGAAGAGCGGTGGGACCGGCACTCGGGAGATGAGGACAGGAGCCGGCCAGCGGGCACCGAGCCCCGGTGCGTGGTCGGGGGGGCTGCACTGCTGGTGTGGGCTCTTGCCAGTGCCCAGGGCTTGTGCCAGGACCAAGGGTTTGTGCTGACATCATGGGTTTGTGGTGGCACTGAGGGTTTGTGTCTTTACTGAGGGTTCAGTGAGGTCAGTGGGACATGTCCTGGGGTGCTGCAGGGGCTCAGTGCCATCCCCCTCACCCATCTTGGGTTGTCCTGAGCCCTCCTGCTCTTCCCACACAGCCTCCGCTCCTGGACGTCCGGCAGCGCCACGCCGTACGCCTCCCGGCACGAGCGGAGCCGCAGCCCCACCGCACTGCCCAGCACCCTCAGCCTGGACACCATGCCCAAGTTTGCCTTCTCCTCGGAGGATGAGAGCCCTTGCGTGGCATCCTCCAAGCCGGAGAGACCCAAGTTTGTGGTGGGAGACTCGGACGCAGGGGCTGGCGGCACGGTGAAGCAGTCGGCGTTATCCGGTGTGTGGGCTGTGGGCTCCAGTGTGGGATGCTCTGGGGGCAGCCAGGGTCCTGCGTGGCATGGGGTGGCTTCTCCACATCCCCAAACTCTCCCTACTCCCCTCTGTGCAGCCGATCTCGTCAGCCTGAACCGCATCCGCCTGCGGAGCAACAGCACTGGCACCAAGAACTCGACTCCCCGGAGCCTGGAGCCGAGCGGGGGCCGTCGGCTGAGCACCCAGAAGGATGTGCCGGAGAGGCAGAGAGCCTCGCTGGGCAGCCGTGTGCCCAAATCTGCCTCCGTCTCAGCCCTGTCCCTCATCATCACATCAGGTCTGTGTGCTGTGTGATTTATCCTGCTGGATGGCCACTGCCACGTGGTTTTGCCGGACTGAGCCGGCTCCTTCTGCTTGCAGATGACTTCGGTGGTGGTGCCCTGATGAGCCCCATCTCGCCCCACTCGCTCTCGTCCAACCCCTCTTCCCGGGACTCCTCCCCGAGCCGAGACTCCTCGCTGGCCATCGCCAGCCTGCGGCCACCCATCATCATCCACAGCTCGGGGAAGAAGTACGGCTTCACCCTACGAGCCATCCGCGTCTACATGGGCGACAGCGACGTCTACACTGTCCACCACATGGTCTGGGTATGTGCCCTGGGGTCTAGTGGTGCCAGACACTGCCTTTCCCAGTGGGAAAACCCCAGGAGGAAGCCTGCATCCAAATAAAATCTTTGTGTTTGGGTTGCAGAGCGTGGAGGAGGGAAGCCCCGCGCAGGAGGCCGGGCTGAGGGCGGGCGATCTCATCACACACGTGAACGGCGAGTCCGTGCTGGGTTTGGTCCACCGGGACGTCGTGGAGCTGCTGCTGAAGGTGGGTGACCAGAGCTGCTCTGCTCTCCCAGGGCATCAATTCAGCAGCTCCCTGGCACTGCCTTTGCTGGCAGCTGAGGCAGGAGCTGGTTTGGATCCAGTGCTATGGTGATTCTTTTTCCACCCCTCAGAGTGGGAATAAAGTGGCCCTGCGGACCACTGCCCTGGAAAACACCTCCATTAAAATTGGTCCCGCACGGAAGAACAGCTCCAAGACAAGAATGGCACGGAGGAGTAAAAAGAGCAGAAAAAGGGATGGCCAAGACAGGTAGGTAAAACCAGGAAAGAATTGTGTTTGTCCCAGTGCGTGGGGAACTGGAGGAATGCTCTGGATCTGCCATATCGGGGTGTCCAGTGTGGTCTGGCCCTGCTGGCACTGGGTTGGATTCTCTGGATCTGCCATACTGGGATGTCCAGTGGGGTCTGGTCCTGCTGCCACCAGGTCAGCAGGCTTGAGGCTAACAGCTTTAAGAAGAAGCCAAAGTTATTCCTGTCGTCCCCCCCCCCCCCAGCAGGAAAAAATCCCTTTTCAAGAAGATCTCCAAGCAGTCGTCGGTCCTGCACACCAGCCGCAGCTTCTCCTCGGGTCTTCATCACTCTCTGTCCTCCAGCGAGAGCCTCCCGGAGTCCCCCACGCACAGCCTGTCCCCGGGTCCCACGACGCCGTGCCGCAGCCCCGCTCCTGACCTGCCCTCAGGTACCCCAGGGGGGGATATTGGCTCGGGGCAGGGCAGGATGCTGCGTGTCCCTCGGGGAGGCCGTGTCCCTCCATCCCTACAGTGACCTTTTCTCTTTGTACGGCAGATGCTGTGTCCCCTCAGAGCACCTCTCCCTCCTCCAGCACCCCAACATCACCCGCCGGCCACGTGCGCCCCAGCTCCCTGCACGGGCTGGCCCCCAAACTGGGTGGGCCGCGCTACAAAGTGGGACGTCGCAAATCCACCAGCAGCATCCCCCCCTCGCCCCTGGCCTGCACCCCTTCCTCGGCCCAGCGCCCGCCTTCCCCCCAGCGCTCCCCATCGCCGCTCCATGGGTACCCCAAAACCCCCCATTCCTTCCAGGGCAAGACCCTGTCCCCCCCCACCATCGTCCGGCAGAGCTCCCGGCCCCGCAGCGCCGACTGCCCCCGCTCCCCCCTCCTCAAGCGCGTCCAGTCGGCCGAGAAGATCGTCACCATCCTGGCCGAGAAGAAAACCGGCGGCGGCCGCAAGCTGGGGCTGGAGATGTCCACGCTGGATGGGGAGGCCATCGGGGAGGGAGACACGCTGCCGTACCCTGGGGAGCACGGGTACCACCCCGCCAGCTCCCGGCTGGGAGAGCGGCACGACCGGGACCAGGAGATGGTGGTGATGCGGCGCCTGAACCTGTCGGAGCGCCGGGACTCCTTCAAGAAGCAAGAGGCAGTTCAAGAAGTGAGTTTTGATGAGCAGGAGACAGCGGCAGGGAGCGAAGACGGCGGCAAGAGCGAAGAAGGGCAGGACACGGCTGCCCAGGGCGGTGGCACGGAGCCGCCACCGAAGCCAAAGCCCAGCACGGTCCCGCAGATCGCCGTGCAGGGCTCGGAGAGCGACGAGCAGGAGCCGGCGGTGGCCGAGTGGGAATGCCAGGGCTCCTACCCCATCAGCAGCACTGAGCAGCCAAACAGCAGCATCTCCTTGCCGTGGTGGGATGGGTGTGAGCATCGGGACCGTGGCTCCCAGCAGCAGCGGAACTGCAGGGAGGGATCAAGCGGCCACTGGCAAGTGCCAGCACAGGGCCAGGAGCCGCCGGGTGCTCATCTCCCGGCTCACCGGGGCACGTGGAGCGGGGCCAAGCACGCCTGAGCCCCACGCTGGCACCAGGGATGGTTCAGGCTCCCTGTGGCATCCCAGTGCCTCCCCAACACCCCATCCTGTGCGGCAAATCCATGAGACAAACGTCCCCGGAGCCACTCTGGACACTGGCGCTGGCCGGGCCGGCTGTGGCCCGGTACTTCGCCCCCCTGGAAGGCTTTTTGTACTCCCTGAAAGATGCTCATATTTTTATAGAGACGCAGGAGCTTTTCTGGCGGCGGCGTTTCCCCAGCTGGGCCCCGACCTCTGTGTACAGAAAGGACTCGATGCAAATATTCCTTAATTAATTTATTACTTTTTATAAGCTAAACGGGCAGTGCAGGACTGTCGCAGGGGCCAACCCAGCTCTGGGAGTCCCAGCCTTTTCCGTGCGTCTCCCAGCTCCCAGCCCACTGTTTTCTAACCCACTCGCTTTTCCCTACTTTTTAACTTCAATTCTAGCTGGAAACACCCCAGATCTCCTAAGAAACCCATAATTCTAATATTTAAAATTAAAACAAAATCCCAAATCCATAGCAACATCCCCCACATGCTGGTGCTCTGGGCTGGGATGCAGAGGGCGAGATATTCTTAGCATATGGATCATCGGATGATGAGCATATGGATCATTTTATAAGCTTACAGGAGATATAAAAAGGGTTTAATTGTTTTATTTGGAGATTTTACAGGCACCTGGCTCCATTGGCCCTTCCAGGTGGGAAAAACCGAGACCCCCAGATGGGAATATTAATGGGATTTTTAGGGTCAGTTTTTGCTCTTTCCATTTCTCTGCCACCAGATCCCGTGGTGTTGGTTGGTCAGTGCACAGACACCCTCAAGATCCCAATTTTTCTCTTTAAAAAAAAAAAAAACAACTTCCCCAGCCCAGTGAGCGCCTGTGCTGCCTCACTTGTAATTTGGGAATTTCATCCCTTTCTTTCCCCTCCTGTTGCTCCGTACCCAACAACCAACAGCTCAACCCAGCATTTCTCCCCCATTTCTACCGTTTTCTGGGATATAAACGTTTCCATTTGTTGATGCATGTTCCGGTTTCCCCCCTCCCCCGCCGTGGTTTGGTGCCGTGGTGCTCCGAGCACCGTGACGGTGACAGGGGGACATCCCTGGTTTGCCAACCCCGCTGCCATCAGGCGTCACCGTGTCCCCGGTGGATTTTTGGGCTGCGTGTTGGATTCTTTTGTGCACGTGTGGTTTGTGCCAGGCTCCGTATCCCGCTTCTCCCGTTCAACTGGTGCTGTTAAACCCCCCCAAAAACGAGCAACCAGAGCTGCTCCGTGTTTCCTTTGCTTCTCCCTCTACTCTCTGTATTAAGGTCTTGGGAAGGCAGCGGGATTTTGGGGAGACACTGGGCACCCCCTGCCCACTGGCACGGTGGGATGGGGGGCTCGGCTGCACACCGGTGGCGTGGACAGGGTGGGAAGAGGATTTTTTAAATGGAAACTGTCTTAAAAGCCAAGGGTACTGTGTCTTCCTGCCCAGTGCCCGGCTCTGTTCGTACCTTCGGGAAGTTTTATGTTGGATTAAAATTGTCCCTTGCGCTGAGTGTGGTGTCCAGAGAAGGGGGGTGGGGGGTGGCACTGGAGCGTGCAGGGCAGCGAGTGCCCACTCTGGGGGCCATGACAAGGGGTGAACGGGGCCGCAGCACAGGTGGGAGGGGAGGGGAGGTGGCTCTGCAGTGGCACTGGGATGGCTGGCACCCAGCCTGGCTCCGGCACCGGGCCCCGACCGTGGGTGCTCGGTGCAGTGCCGGTGCCCGGAGCAGTGTCCCACACCCCTGGTGCAGTCCCAGAGCCGTGACCTGTGCCCAGGGTAGTGCCGCATGCTTGGTGCCATGCCCCATTCCCAAATCTATGCCCCATGCTCTGTCCCCGGTGCAGTGCCCGGTGCCCCATGCTCAGTGCAGTCCCGGTGCAGTGAGCCATGCCCGGTGCTGTGCCCAGTGTCCAGCGCCCGGTGCAGTCCCGGTGCTGTGCCCTGTTCCCGGTGCAATCCCGGTGTCCAGTGCAGCCGCAGTGCCCGGTGCAGTCCCGGTGCAGTCCTGGTGCTGTGCCCGGTTCCCGGTTCGATCCCGGTGCAGTCCTGATGCCCAGTGCAACCCTGGTGCAATTCCGGTGCTGTGCCCGGTTCCCGGTGTGATCCCAGCGCATTCCCGTGCCCGGTTCAATCCCGGTGCTGTGCCCCGTTCCCGGTTCGATCCCGGTGCTGTGCCTCGATCCCGGTGCTGTGCCCGGTTCCCGGTTCGATCCCGGTGCTGTGCCCCGTTCCCGGTGCTGTCCCGGTGCTGTGCCCCGTTCCCGGTGCAGTCCCGGTGCTGTGCCCCGTTCCCGGTTCGATCCCGGTGCTGTGCCCCGTTCCCGGTGCAGTCCCGGTGCTGTGCCCCGTTCCCGGTTCAATCCCGGTGCTGTGCCACGTTCCCGGTTCGATCCCGGTGCTGTGCCCCGTTCCCGGTGCCGTCCCGGTGCTGTGCCCGGTTCCCGGTTCGATCCCGGTGCTGTGCCACGTTCCCGGTGCAGTCCCGGTGCTGTGCCCCGTTCCCGGTTCAATCCCGGTGCTGTGCCCAGTTCCCGGTGCTGTCCCGGTGCTGTGCCCGGTTCCCGGTGAAGTCCCGGTGCTGTGCCCAGTTCCCGGTTCGATCCCGGTGCTGTGCCCCGTTCCCGGTGCAGTCCCGGTGCTGTGCCCGGTTCCCGGTTCGATCCCGGTGCTGTGCCCCGTTCCCGGTGCAGTCCCGGTGCTGTGCCCCGTTCCCGGTGCGATCCCGGTGCTGTGCCCGGTTCCCGGTGCAGTCCCGGTGCTGTGCCCCGTTCCCGGTGCAGTCCCGGTGCTGTGCCCCGTTCCCGGTGCGATCCCGGTGCCCGATGCGGTGCCCGCTCCGCTCACCACCAGGGGGCGCCGCCGCGCTCTCTCTCCGGGCCCCCTCGGCTCCTTCCGGAGCGGCTCGCGGGAGGGGCGGGGCCCCGATGGTGGTCGGGCCAGGGGAGGGGCGGGGCCGGAGTCTTCGGGCAGCTCCGTCCTCTGTCGTCTGCTCTCGGTCATTTCCGGGATTGGTTCGGGCAGTTCCGTTCTCTCTCGGCTACTGTCGGCTGTTTCCGGGGCGGGTTCGGGCCGTTCCGGCGGCGCTCGGGCCTGTCCCAGGCTCCGCCGAGCCGGAGGCAGCAGCGGGCTGGAGGCGAGCGGCGGCGGATGGGGCCGGCGGAGAGGTGGGACAGGGCCGGGAACGGCGGGATGGGGATCGGGGGGATCGGGATCGGGGAGAGCGGCCCGGCATCGGAACCAGGCCCAGGGTGAACGTCGGGACCCCCCTCAGCATGAGGCGGCCCGGGGCCTGGCGGGGAGCACCGGGATGGGCCCCGGGCCGAGGCTCTGTCCCTCATGGGGCAGCCTCGAGGATGTGCTCGGACCCTTCGGGAGGTGCTGGCGCAGGGTGTCCCACTGCCAGGGCAGTGCCACTGCCGTGTGGCTTCGTCGTGATGCCAGGGCTATGCCCCCCGGTCCCCTCAGGGCTGTCCCCGTGTCCTCTCTGTGCCCCCCGATCCCCCCCGGGCTGTCCCGGTCCCCCCCAGTGCCCGGGCTGTGCCCCCCGATCCCCCCCGGGCTGTCCCTGTCCCCCCCAGTGCCCGGGCTGTGCCCCCCGCTCCCCTCGGGTTCTCTGCAACCCAGCAGTGCCATCACAGACTGCCCTGTGCCGCTGTCCCCACAGCGGTGACAGTGCAGGGACCCCCTCAGCACGGTGCAGTCCCTATTGCCGAGGCTCCTGGGGACCCCCGGGGGCGGTGAAACCAGAGTGGCCTTCCAAGGTCCCAGCTCTGTTTGTTCCCCCTGCCCGGGGTTAATTCGGCCCCAGCGGTTCCCAGGCTGGAGCTGGTGCCCCAGGGATGTGCCTGTCCGTCTGGACGTGCCAAGTTCAGCTCAAGGGTGGCTTTGCTTTCTCTTAACATAGTATATCCCCCAAACCCTCGCTCTGGGATGAGCCAGTCCACTGCTTCCCAGGGAGGTTGGTCACTGTATTTCTTCTCCTTCTGTGGCTATTTCTCAGTGCCTTGAGGCGGAAAATTCCCATGGTCATGTACCTCCCAAATTGGGGTTCTGTGATCAATGGGAGATAAAGAAGCCAGGGGGCAAAACTGTCGAAAAATGAGAGCTGTGAAGAGCTGGAGTGGCCCCAGCGTTGCCTTTCAATGGAGCCGTGGCTGCCTCTCCTCCCATTAATGTGTGGCTTTGATTTCCCAAGCAGCTCTTGGAGCCGCTGGGGAACTGGCCCTGTGACTTTCTCTGTGAGAGCAGAGAATGGAGACAGCTGAGTAAATATAGCCTAAATCACTGCTTTCCTGGCCATTCCCCCACCCTTCCCTGACATGTGAAGGGCTGGTGTGTCCCCGAGGCTGGATTGGCCTCGGCTCCAGCCTTCCACGATGTGGGAAAGTCCAAGCCATGGTTTGGTTTCTTTGGTGACTCTCTTTGACGTGGGCAGCTCGTGCTTCCATCTGCCCGCGTGGTTCGTGGCACGGACTCGTTCCTCCTAAAGCTGATCTCTGCCCCAAAACCCCCCGTTCCCAACTCGCTGGAACAAGGTTTTAAGCACACAGGAAAATCCTTTCTGCCCGCAGTTGGGTCTCGCTTGGACAAAAGTGCTGGGTTGGAAAGGAAAGCGCGGCTCAGCTGGAATGTGGCGAGGAGCAGAGTGGTTTGCGGAGCCAGTTTGGAGCCGTGTCAGAGCTCCGAGTGCCGGGGTGTGTTTACAATGAAGAAGAGTATTTATAATATCGAGGGCTCTTTTAATTCCTCTGGGAATCTCTGGAGCCACAGCTTGGAGCTAAAGTAGCCTGGTAATGGAAGATAAAAAGCAGACAGAGGAAGGGATGGTGGATTTATCAAGTTGGAAGGTCTTGGCTCTCTCACCAATATCCAAATCATGCTGGTCTATTAACCTGGGTGCTTCTTACCTCGCCGGTTACTTCATGTGATTGCTGAGCTGTGCAGAGCTGCTAATAAATCATATAAATTCCAAATACCCTGAGGAATGTGATTTTAAGCAGATAAGTTAGCAAGAGCAGTTGGATTTTTTTTTTCATGTACTCAGGTTTTTTTTAGAACTGTAATTTTTTTGCCAAAATACAGCTCCTGAGTTTCTATATCCCTAAAGCCAGCTCCATAAATGCTCCTAAAATGGAATTAGTGTGTGCTTGCTGCATGGGGGATGGTGTAAAGGCAGCCTGGAGTGAGGTGATGGGGCTGGTGTTGGGTGCTGGGTCCTTCTCTGCTTGCTGCCAGCAAATAAAAGTCTCTGGCCAAGTAAAAAGCTCTTGTAGGGAGGAGGAGAAAGTTTCTGAGGTGGTTAAGAGAGAACAAGCTTCAGCTGGAGCAAGGACGTTCAGTGTCTGGAGAAGCCTCTGAACAGTATGAGAAGTCTTGGAGTCGGTGTGCAGACTGCCTGGGGTGCTCTCATGCTGTCCAGCCTTTGAGCAGGAGGTCCCTGGCACCTCCAGTGGTCTCCCAAAAGTGAGGAAGGTGTTGGTCATTCCTGATTTATTCAGCTCCTCATGTCCCTGCTAACCATGACATTGACCTTTTCAGTGAAGTATTTCAGATATTCCTTCACTTCCTCGGGCTTTGGTGAATAAAGCAAAATATTTAATGAAACTCAAGCATGAGCAGTAAATGCTCTGTGTCCCTGGCAAAGAGTGGCTTGTGGCTCTGGGCAGGAGCTGCTGCTCCTGGGAGATCTCTTGCTCCTGGCGATCTGATGCTGGCTGGGAAGCATTTCTGGGGAAGAGAAGAGGCGAAAACGGCCTCGGCTGTCCCATGCCTGGCTCGGGCACGGCTCAGGCATAACTCCCCTCCTCCCCTGCAGCTTTTCCCTGTTTGGAAGGAAATACCAGCTGGCTTGGCAGCGCCGTGGCCAGCCCGGGCTCCAGCTCTCTCTGCTCCGCTGGCTGCTTCCCCAGGGGCAGCTGCTGGAGCGTGTCCAGCTCCGCTTCCCGCCCGCACCGGCTCCCCGCGGGCTCTCCCGGCTCCTTCCCCCACAGCTCCTCGTGGCACTGCTGCCTCCTCCATGGCCTCGCTCATGGCTCCAGCCTTGCGAGTCGTTTTTCCAGTCATTGTTCCTGCTGGGGAGGCAGCAGGCCCGGGAAGCTGCCTGGGAGCACAGGGATTTGCTGTGCTGTTTGTCCTGGCTATAAATCAGGGGTTGCCAAGCTCTTACCCTCCCTGCCTCTGCCATTCGGCATTGTGGGTGCTGGTGGGTACAGCACGATCTGTGACATGCTTGCCACTGCCAGCTTCAGGAGCTGAGGCCATCAGAGCTGCCCTGGCTGCGTGGGTCAGAAGGACATGATGCAGCAGCAGATGTCACGGTGGCAGGCAATTCCCTGTCCATTTTTATTCCCATCCATCATTGCATTGTTCTATTTTCTCTTTTTGTTAAAGGAAAAGTTTGTTCTTTTTGTCTGTAACTTGCAGTTCAAAACTCAATCTGGTGTTTGTTTTGCTTGCTGAGGATCTGATGTAACTTGGAGAGGTTGGAGCTGTGTATACTGTTGTGAGCATATTCTTCTTTTAAATATTTTTATGCATTCTTTCCCCTCACTGGAAGGAAAGTAACTCTCAATCTTGCTTCAATTCAAGCTGCACTTTGAACTGCGTTTGGAACTGGGTTAAAAAGCACAGGAACCACATTTAAAATGTTAAGATGCTTTTATTTATGTGCTGGGCACAGACAAAAAGACTTGTAATGTGTTTTTTGTTTCAAACCGATGTATTAAACAAAGCAAGTATTGACAGCAGTTAATGAATTGAGGGATTGTTTCTGGGCGCTGAGATAGATTTACCAAAGGTATTTAGCTGTCTGATGCATGGGATTTTCAGAGCAGCCTAAGCAAGTGCTCGCCAGCACAGACACACGAGGTTCCTCTCTGAGAGCCGAGCAAACCTGGAGCTGGGCCCAGCACAAATCTTTTGGCAAGGTGCTCCCTCTCTCCTGCTTGGAGGTGTGCTTCCAGCCGACAGGCTTGTGCGTGTCCCGGCCTCTCGGCGCTGCCTTCCCTCCAAAGAGCTGTTCCAGGGCTTTGGGAAGTGTGTGTTCCCAGTCCCCAAAAATTCCGTCAGCTGCTCTCCAAGGGTGCAGAGCTTTTCTGCAGCTCAGTCAGGGAAGCCTCTGGCTGGGTCCGTGGCAGGATAGAGGACAACTGTTGCCCCTGGAGAGGACAGTGCTGGCATTAGCCATGAGGATTTGGGTCTCCTGGGGGTCTCCTCACCCATGTTCACGAGCACTCAGTGCCCACCTGGGCTGAGTGTGGGGAAAGCAGGTGAGACTTCTCCAGGAATCTTCTGGCTCTGAGTTCTCTGGATTTTTTCACGTGCCCAGTGACCTGCTGGAACGTGGAGAGCACGGTGGCACAGAGCTGTGCCTGCGTTCCCACCCCAGGGAAGAAGGTTGTGGAAGGAGTCGGTTGGAAGAAGCTGCGGGACCTGCTCTTTGGAGACACTCGGTGCTCCGGAGTCACCCTCCTCTTCCCACCCCTGCACGCAGATCTGCTTTTAAAAGTTACTGAACAAGTTTGCCAGGCCTGAGCATTTTGTCCTTCCAGCCTCTTCAGCTGCACCGGCTTGTCGGAGGTGCCTGGAGTCGGGGCTGGGATCCGCGGGTGGAAGCTGGGGGGGTGCCTGTGGGGGACTATAGACCCTGCTGGGGTTGGGCTCTGCTGCCTCTGGGTGCACTCTGGGGTCTGTCCTCCCCGGGAAGAGGGGGAGCTGCTGGCGCTGTGCCCAGCGGGCAGCGGCCACTCAGGCCCTTGGCAGTCAGACAGTGCCCCCAGCACTGTGACTCCACTCTGGGGGACCCTGACAGGCAGCACTCAGAGGGGCAGCCAGTAAGCCTGGTCATAAATCTCTCTTTATGCTGTGGATTATGAAGTAATATTTTCCTGGCTGGGGCTGGTTGGATTGGGGAAATGCGGGCCCTGCTGCGAGTTCCCTGCAGCCGCCATCCCAGCATGGTGGGAGCTTTCACAGCAGCTGTGCTGGGATGAGTTACTTCCCCTATGAACATCAGAAACCTCTGTAGAGTCTCTCCATGAATTCTGCAGTCTGGTGTTGCTCCTGGAGTTCTGGAGAAGCTCTCCAGCAAGCTGGATCAGGCTCAATCCTGTTCCCCACCCGCCTCTGGCCGCAAGTGCCTCACCTCCCCGCGGGCAGTGCCTGTTCATTCATGGCAAAGACAGCCCGGCTGGGACGCCTGCCCGAGCTCAGGCAGGCGGTGCGGGCTCTGGCTGCTGCACAGGTTTCCTGTGCCATGGCCTCTTTGTGCCTTTTGTCCTTGTCAAGGGAAGGAGCCCTGGTGCCGAGCTGGAGAGCCTGGCTGCGGAGAGGTGGGGCTGGCTCCTCTCGGGGGACTCACCCCGGTCTCAGACTTTGTGGCAGCACGTGCAGCTGTGGCAGCACGTGCAGGTGTGGTGACACGTGCAGGGGCGATAACATGTGCAGGAGGAAAGAGGGACTTGTAGCTGATATGAACTGTAAGGTGTTGCTGGCCCGGAAGGGTTATTTAGAAACCCTGCAGATCACCACCGTTGGTGCCTGTCACAGAGTCCAACCGGCAGCCCTGGCTTCGTGCCATGCTTGGTTGTTCACTGACCCCTCTGGGAGGGTTGTCCTGGCTCCCTTTGCCTCCTTGCCTCCCTCTACCCAGGCTCCCACAGCCCTGAGATGCACCTTCCTGCTTGTTAATAGTTTTCATATGAGACTCAAGAGTTTGAACTGGGTTTGGTGGTTTCTGGGCCAAAACAGCTCAAGCCTTTAACAGGACCTGCACCGTTTCAGCAGGCCCAAGGTGTCCCTGGGAAAGCTGGTTTCTGGCTGCCCCAGTGCCTTGTAGGTCCGGTCCTCGACCACACGCCATTTCTGCGGGAACCAGAACTCTGGGATTTGCCTGAGGGAGGTGGAAAACTGGCCTGTGCAGCCAGGAGGGGATGGGAAAAGAGGACGTGCCTGGCTGGTGGGAACGTCCCTGCTCGTACATCTCTTCAACAACATGTTATAACCCAGGTTTATTCTTTTTGGTGGATTTCTGGGCAGGGCAGGCAGCATATTCAATTTCTCTCTGAATAGCTGAAAGGCAGTTAGGAGCTCTAAGTAGACTTGAAGGCTTCTAAAGATTATTTTAACTCCTCTTGCCTCCATCTCTGCAAAAAGAACCCGTGCCTGCGCTTAATGCTGTTGCTGCTTTTGAAAAATTCAAAAATTGACTTTTTGCTCAGAGCAAAGCTTTGAAGTGCTGCTCTGTGGGAATGGCAGCGCATCTCGAACGCCTTTTGCTGAAAGCGTGGTTAACCTACATTTGTGGGCAGCTCTCTTCAGAAGATGCCTTTGTGGGGGATTGCATGGCGAGATGTAAAGGTGAACTGTGAAATTTAATCGATTTAACAAGGGAAGGTTAAATCTGTTTGTTCTGCTCCTATTCAGGGCCTGCAGCTGGTGGATGCAGGGTCACCCTTTTCTGTATGCAAAAGTTATCCTGCATAAAGGCTGTTTTGTCCCACTTGTTGTCTCCTTGTTTGCATAAGTGCTTCGAGGAGGGTAAGCTGAAGAAGCAGGGGTGAACCTCTTTAAGATGCAGAGCTGGTGCCTGGCTGTAGCAGAGAGGAGGCAGCGTTCCTGCCCGCAGCCGCTGGCTCCTCACTTGCTTTTGGGAGTGTAAATTGGGATTAGCATGTCCTGGTTGGATCCAGAGCTCAGCATCAGCTGCTAGGTAGGAGAGAAACGAGTCCTGCCTCTCTCAGGTGAACCCCTAGTTTGAATGTTGGCGTGTTGGGAGGGTGTGGGGTGCCTGGCTGTGCAGTGACAAGTCTTCTTCTCTTTGCAGGCACTGGGAAGGGGAACATAGCGTGCCACACTATTTCAGACTGGAAGCCTACTGTGCTTTTCCTCCCCAGACCCCAGGAGACTGGCTTTTTTGGTGAAACAGACTCTGATCTCGGGTTTCTTTGCTGCATGCTCACTCACCAGTGCTGGATTATGTTCGTCTCCTTCTCCCTTTGCTCCATAATTTGGTTGAATCGTGGTTTCAAGCTAAGGAAAAGGGGCTGCACCTAAGCGCTCCGGGGCACCCAGACCAGGCTGCTGGTGTGCCGGTTCACACAGAGACAGTTCAGAGTGCTGATGGGGGAGAGCTGCCTCTGAGGGCCCTCCTCTCCCACCTGGAACGTGCTGCCTCACCCTTCAGAGCCCTTCTCCCCTGGCAGAGAGGATGGGCAGCACCGACGGCTTCCAGTACCGCGCGCTCTACCCCTACCGCAAGGAGCGCGAGGAGGACATTGACCTGCTGCCCGGAGACATCCTGGTCGTGAGCAAGGGGGCCCTGCAAGCCTTGGGCTTCAAAGATGGAGATGAGCAGACCCCCAATCAGATCGGGTGGATCCTGGGCGTCAACGAGCGCACCAAGCAGAAGGGGGACTTTCCTGGCACCTACGTGGAGTACGTGGGGCCGGTGAAAATCGCCGTCCCTTCGCACCGACCCCGAGTGCAGAGACCCCTGCCCGCCACGCCAGGGGCCAGCGGCTGCCGGCTACCCGAGGCTCTGGAGCAAGGTAAGCCCTGCTGTGTGCCCTGTTGCTCCGGGACACCTCCAGTCTCGCTGTGTGACAGATGAGAGTGTGTGAGTGGCTTTGTAGGACAGCGGTGAAACCCTCAGCTCAGCAGCACTGGGTTGCCCCACCAGCAGCAGTGCAGTTGAGCCGCAGCCAAAAGCTGGCCTCTGTCAGTCCTGGCCCAGAGAAAAGCACTTTGTTCCTCCAGCTTGCCAATCTGCTCAGCAGAGCTTCCTGGGGCAAGCCTTGTCCCACTCTTACTGCTCCAAGATCTTTCTCCTTCTCTGTTGTGCAACCAGCCAGGATCCCCATGGTCCCTCTCCCTGCTCCACTGACTTTTGCCAGGCTGCCTCCCTTCAGGGTAAGTCCTGACCTCTCCCAGCCACCACCTCCCCGACTCTGCAGTGCCTGGGGCAGTGCTCCCTGCCAAGAGCTGCTCAGCCCTGCTGAGAGACACAATTACTTCTCTCTGGGCAAGAGGAGAAAAGTCAGGGTCTAAAAGAGCGCTTCTGAGAACTGGAGCTAATTGCTTGTCTGCCTGGCAGCCAGCCCTCCCCGCGGGTCGCTGAGCCCTCGCTGGGGCTGGGCAGCCACCCTGGAGCTGGGCATGGGCTGTCCTGCACCTGCGGCTGCCTCCCAGCTGGCCTGGCCTTGGCACGGACCCGGTCCGGGAGAGCCAACGTGCCTCAGCCCTGCCTGTGGAGCTGTGGCATCTGCCTGCTCTTAGCCTCTTTTTTTGGCTCCCAGGCACACAAACCCTGTGGCCAGGGCTCAGCAGCCCCTGGGTTCTCTCCTTCTACTCTTCCTTTGTGAGACTCCCACCTGCAGTGCTGAGTCTGGATCTGAAGTCCTCAGCACAAGAAAGATGTGGACCTGTTGGAGTGAGTCCAGGGGAGGTCACGGAAATGCTCCGAGGGCTGGAGCCCCTCTGGTCTGGAGACAGGCTGGGAGAGCTGGGGGTGCTCACCTGGAGAAGAGAAGGATCTGGGAGACCTTACTGTGGCCTTCCAGTACTTAAAGGGAGCTTATATAAAAGAGGGAGAGAGGCTTCTTATACAGGCAGATAGTGATAGGACAAGGGGGAAGATTTAAATTAAAACAGGGAGAGATTCAGATTAGATATTAGGAAGAAATTCCTGACTGTGAGGGTGGTGAGGCCCTGGCACAGGTTTCCCAGAGCAGCTGTGGGCTGCCCCATCCCTGGAAGTGTTCCAGGTCAGGCTGGATGGAGCTTGGAGCAACCTAATCTAGTGGAATTAGGCAGGGGGGTTTTAACTGGGTGATCTTTTAAGGTCCCTTCCAATCCAAACCATTCCAGGATTCTCTGAGGGGTGACAGCCACACTTTGCCTTCCCATGCCTTGCAGAAGACCCTGTGCTGGTGTACATGGGAGGAGTGGGGTCAGCAGCAGGAGCTGGAGGGTGCCAGGGAATGCTCCCAGCTGGCATTGCTGTGTCCTCCCCATCCCTCTCTGCCTGGAAGCCACAGCTACCCCAGCAGATACTTCTGGCTATGTGAAAATACCTCTGGGTCTTACAAAACCGGGGTTGTGGGGCTGGTGCAGCTCCCTGCAGCTGCCTCTCTTGCTCCTGCTCCCGGAGCCGGAGGGGCGGCCCCAGGAAACATCACCGCAGGGTGGGAATGCGGCCGGGCCCTGCGTGCGTTTGGGTTGGCAGCGAGAGCCTGACCTGAGTCATCCCGCTCACAACCTGCCTTTCCAAGAAAGCAGCTCCTCTTGGGAGCCTGGGATGTGCTCTGTGCTGGATGTGCTGGCCTCGCCTGCATCCAGCCCGGTGCTCCCTCGGGGGCTGGATTTCTGCCCTCATCGGCTCTCCCCTCTTCTCAAGGGGGCTTGGTGGAGGCGTGTCTGGGCAATCAAAGCCACCGGTGGGGTCTGTGGGAGGTGGAAAAAGAATACGTGCCAAAGCTCCTGAAACACAGAAAAGATAAATTTGGGAAGGAAACCAAAAGCTGGCCTCTGCTCGGAGATGGAGGGTGGGGTACCAGGGCACGTGAGGGCAGTGCCAGCCCTGTCCCCTGTGGGTGTATCCCCAGAGCCAACCTCCACTCCGGGCACAGGCAGGGCCTGCAGGGAGGCAGTTCAAACGCCCAGAGCCATTTTACACTCAGCCTGCAGGTTTGATCCCCATATGGGCCATTCACTTAAGGGCTGGTCTTGAAGATCCTTGTGGATCCCTTCCAGCTCAGGATATTCTGTGATTCTTTATTTCTGTATTCTGTATTCTGCTGGGGAGACACATTTTTGCAATGGAAAAACCATATTTGAGCCAAGCCTGTCTTATTTCTTCATGGTCTGCACTTAAGGAGGTGCAGAACCGTCTCCTGGCTGCCCCACAAAGTTCCTTCCCTGCTTCCCAGGTCCTGTCCTGGCTGGCAGGGACCCCTTAGCCCCTCAGTGTCGCTCGTGGAGCAGGGCCAGTGCCACAGCTGTCCCGCAGCCCGGGAGCAGGGCTGGCCGCGCAGAGCAGCGAGACCCAGCGTGTTCTGCCAGTGGATTTACGAGCTGCTGGTGTTTGCCTTCCGCAGAGAACACGAGCGGAAAATGCGGCTCGGGAATATTTCCGCAGCTGCCCGGGCCGTGCTGTGAGCAGCCTTGTTCGCGGCAGCCCAGCCCGGAGGCCCGGCAGGCTCAGGAGTCGCTGCTGGCTCCAGCTCTGTGCCTGACAAAAAAAGACAAGCTGCTGCCTGCTGAAGCAGCACATTCCCGGCCGGGCCACGTGGGCAGCACCAGTATTTACTCTCCCTTCAGCCCTTCCCAAGGGTCAGGCTGGGAGCTGCCAGCCTGGAAGCTTGCCTGCAGCTTCCCCACCCTGACCCACACCACGCTGGGCCCCTTTCCGTGCCCAGGGGCTCGCTCCAGGGGGGGATTGTCCCCCCTGCCCCAGTAGCACAGGCTCTTGCAGAGCTGCTGGGTGCCTGACCCGTGTGCTTCCCTTCCCATGGCTGTTCCGTCTCCCCTCGAGCCCGTGGGTGCAGGAGGCTGAGCTGGGTGCGCAGTTCCAGCTTGCTGTGCCTCGTGGTGAGACCCCACCAGGCGAGTTCGGGTCAGATCCATGACAACGGAGCTGTTTCGCAACGGGGAGCAGCCTTTTGGCTCTGCCTCTGCAGAGTGGAGCGTGCTGGGTGTCCTCACCCACTGTGGGCTCCCCAGGGTCTGCCGGGTGCTGTGAACCAGCCCAGAGGAGCTTCCTGCTCCAGCTGGTGCTCCTTTGGAAGCGGGATGGAGCCTGGCACCGCTTATCCTTCGGCAAACCTCCTGCTGGCAGCTCCTCAGCCAGGCCTGTGTGCTCCTGCCCCGGCATGCACGGAGGAAGGGGGTGCCTGGAGCCAGAACCTCAAGATTTTCTGGAAGTGGCAGTGAAATACCACCCGACACGGGGCTGCACATCCCCCAGGAATAGGGGGACCCTGGTCCCGTGCCACGGGCTGTCTGCCCTGTAGCAGCTTGCACAGAGGCTTGTGGGCTCACGGGGAGGGGGAGGCACAGGGCCGGTTTCCATGTTAAACGAGCAATCAAGGGCAGGAATTTGCTGACATGGCGTTCTGTCTGAATCGCTGGATTAATCACAGCTCACCACGACGAGCAAATCGAGCTCCCTGGCCCCGCTCCGCTGCCAGCCCTGCGCAGCCCCTGTGCTGGGCAGGGACCCAGCCCTGAGCTCCAGGAGCCCTGGTAACCCCTGTCCTGCCTGCCCGGGGGGGTGCGAGTTCCCAGGGGGATGGGCTCTGTCTCCAAGCCTCTGCAGGGAGCAGTAGAGATCTCCCTGTGCACACCCAGTCAGGGCTGGAGCTCAACAAGTGCTGTGCTGGCTCCTAGGCAGGTTCCTCGCAGGCTCCATGCTGTGTTTGCCTGGGTCACAGCCTCACAGCAGGGGCCACGGCTTTCCTTGCCCCCGTTGGGAGTTGCCTGGGTTGTGCCCTGGCCCAGCTCTGCTGCTGAGGGCTGAGCTGGTGCTGAGCCCTTCTCTCCCTCCCTCTCCCCCAGGGTCTCCTCTCCCGGACTTGCAGGAGCAGTTCAGCCCTCCCGAGGTTGCTCCGCCTCTCCTGGTGAAGCTGGTGGAAGCTATTGAGAAGAAAGGTAAGGGGGCAATGCTGAGCACTGAGGGGGCTGATACACCCCAAAAACCCACAATGGGAGCTGAGCTCTGTGGGACACACAGGAAACAGCTGCTCTCATGTTTCTCCCTGGGTTGAGCTGCTGAGGCCTATGAGGGTGATTGGTTTGAGCACCTACACACTCTGGGTGGGTGCTGGGGTTTGAGAAGCGCTTACAGCCTGGATCTGTGCCATGGTGGAAAAATGGGGCCACTGAACCAGGTGTCCTGGGGGCCACCCAGGGGCCAGACTCTGCAGGGGGTTGGCTTGGACACCATCCAGGCCTGGTTGGCCGTGCCACAGCCATTGGCTGGCACTGAAACGATGCCTGTGCTGGAGCTGACAGCAGTGTCCCCCCTTCCGCAGGGTTGGACAGCGAGATGCTGTACAGGACATCTGGCTCCGAACTGAGGCAGGCGCTGAGAACCGGTAAGAACCAGCTCGGCGTGGTGGAGGCGAATCGGCTCAGATGGAGGAGATTAGTGGATGTGACAGCGCCAGCAGTAATGCAATCCAGGCCAGGCTCGCCTGTCCCCGGCAGTTCCTGACTCCCAGCACGCTGCCTCTGGGGCTGGGCTGTTCCCCATCCCAAAATGCCTTGTCCTGCGTGGAAGGGATGGGACAGAGGGGATTCTGGCACCATCCGTGGGGGGCAACAAAGGGATGTGGTGCTGGCTCAGAGACTCGCAGGCAAACAAGTGAACCCCTGTGCTTGTCACCCACTGTCTTTGGGGTGCTCTGCTCATGGGCTGCTGGAGGCTCCTCTGGCTCTGTCACGCCACTAATAAGCAGGGGAGGATCTTTCAGCTCAGCTTGGTGGCTGGAGCCATGGCTCCATGGTGCTGGCAGCTGATGTCTCTGCCGGGGAGCCCTGGGAGCCGTCTGCCTCTCAGCTGGGCTGGGGCCTCATCCGGCACCACGCTGGCGAGTCCCCTCCCGCAGACGTTTCCGCAAACCCCAACCACGCGGTGCTGTCAGCCCGGGCTGTGCTCTTCCAGGAGTGAGGGACAGGCTTTATATGCTTCCCAAAATCCCGTGTTCGAGGGAGGTATTTTCCCTGTTCGGTTCAGTGTGTGGCTGCCCAGTCTGTGCTCAACTCTTGTTGGCAGTGGGGAGTAAAACTCTCACCCAAGCTATGGCTGCCTAGAATTCCTGTGTTGGGGCTCATGGCAAAGGGTGTGGGTACCCAAAATGACCTCTGCCCTCTCCCAAAGGAGCTGCCAGGGTTCCCAGAGCCAGCTGACTTCTGGGGTGCACTTCAGGCATCCTCTGTCACATGGGCTGCCCGAGGGCTGCTTGAGCTCCCTCGTGGTGCTGTGTCCCATGATAGCTGGCTGGTGTGTGATGGTTTCTGGGATGGGTGTTGGCAGCACCAGAGCTGCCAGCTGGATGTGCAGTGCTGTGTCCACCTCCCATGGGAAATCTGTGCCCTGGCAGATTGGACCCTGGGTGACCTGGAGCCCCTGGACGTGCACTCTCTGGGCGAGGCACTGCGAGGTTACCTGCAGGACCTGCCCTCCCCCGTGGTGCCAGTGTCGGTGCACGGAGACATCCTTCGCATCCTGCAGGGTAAGGGCCTCCCCCTGGCTGCCTTGGGAATGGGCAGCTGGGTGGGATGGACACATCTGGGATATTAAAATAATCCCTGTCCCTTTGGGGCCTGGCACATGGTCCCCACCGCTGCCAGCGCTCCTGCGCTGTGACGCAGCCGGAGCGTGGAGAGTGGTGCCGGCTGTCCCAGCTCTTCCCTCGTGTCTTGTTCTTTCCCCAGAGATCCCCCAGCCAGAGAATTGCCGGAAGCAGCTGCAGCTGGCCCTGGAGTCGCCTGCGGTCCCGCTGCAGAACACGCTCACCCTGCAGTTCCTGCTCCGGCATCTGGGGAAGGTATCGCAGCAGGCCGAGAGCAACAGCCTCCACCCTCGGGCCCTGGGAGAGATCTTCGGCCCCCTTCTGCTTCGGCTGCCTGGCGCCAGGTACGTGAGGCTTTTGGTTCCAGCAGTGTTCCCAGCTTCGGCCACTGTGCCTGCCAGGACGAGGAGTCCAGCCTGGAACAGCAGGGCTGCCTGCTGGGCTGCACGTGGGGTTAAACTCCTGGCAGCACTCAGAGGTGTCAGCCTGGGGTCTGGCAGCTGGGATGAACCAGCTGACCCCAGGGGACCTGGGAGCAGTTCTCCTCCGCAACTGCTGTTCTTAACTTGCCTCTTCTCTCCCTGCAGCCCAGAATTGAGCCCTGACTTCTCCGTGCTGTTTTTGGAGACACTTCTGCAGGCAAAGGAGCTGGAGCCGGAACAGTTGCCTCCAGGTATTTCGATACCCCTCCTTGGGGCCTGGGGCGCTGGCATTTGTGGGTGTGGACTCTCTGCCCCCACAGCTGGGTTGCCGAGGGCGTTTTGATAGCCCAGCTGTGCCTGGAGGCCGGCTCAAGGTGTTGAGCTGCTGGAGATGTGCCTGGAGCAGCTCCAGGCAATGTAGTGGCCAAGGGGCCTTCCTGGGCCAGTCACTGCAGGGAGGGAGACTCAGCACTCCAAGGGATTGCCAGTGGGGAGCTGGGATTCGGGCTCACCCTGTTTCAACCCTCCTGCTCTCACAGCCCTGCCTCCCAAACCACCGAAGCCAAAGCCCAGCGCAGCCAGCCTGGCCAATGGGAACAACGCGCCCTTGCAGGATGCCGAGTGGTACTGGGGGGACATTTCTCGGTAAGGGGGTGACTGGAGGCTCACACCTGGGGTGCCCTGTCCATCAGGGGAGCCTTGGGGCCACCTCACAGGCCGTGACAATCCTGTTCCTTGCAGGGAGGAGGTGAACGAGAAGCTTCGGGACACACCAGATGGGACCTTCTTGGTGCGTGATGCCTCCAGCAAGATCCAGGGGGAATACACACTCACGCTCAGGTAGGGCTCTGGGGTCCTCTGGGAGCTGGGATACCCTGGGAGCCTCTGGGGTGCAGCTCTTGGGACACATCCCAGCTGCAGGGATGCCAAGATCTCTGGCTGGTGTAGGGTGCTGGGGTGGTGGTAAGCACCTTCTCCTCTCCCCTCCACTACAGGAAGGGAGGCAATAACAAGCTGATCAAGATCTTCCATCGGGAGGGCAAGTACGGCTTCTCGGAGCCCCTGACTTTCAGCTCTGTGGTGGAACTCATCACCCACTACCGGCACGAGTCGCTCGCCCAGTACAACGCCAAGCTGGACACCAGGCTGCTCTACCCCATCTCCAAGTACCAGCAGGTGAGGCGTACAGGGACATGGCTGGCAAGCACAGCCTGAACCAGGGGCGTTTGCTCATCCATCCCTGCCCCTTTGGTAGATGCCGATGTCCCATCCCTCTCCCCGTGTGCTGGAATGTTTTGTTGTGGGGTTTTGTGGGACCAGCTGGAGCAGGTCCTGACTGCAGCTGTGCCTGTGGCAGGACCAGGTGGTGAAGGAGGACAGCGTGGAAGCTGTGGGGGAGCAGTTGAAGGTTTATCACCAGCAATACCAGGACAAGAGCTGGGAGTATGACCTGCTGTATGAGGAGTACACACGCACGTCCCAGGTACGTGGGCACTGCCTTCCCCACGGACTGCCTGACACCCCCAAGGGCTGCTCTGTCACCCCCTGAGTGCTGGCAGCCACCCTGCTGTGCACAGGGGAGACCAGAGATTGGGCACCTGCTGCCCCATTTGTCAGCTCATGGACTTGCGGGGACTCCCCAGAGGATGTGCTTTGAGGAGGGGGATATTTTGCCTGCAGCAAGGACAGAGCTGCTTTGGGGAAGTTGAAAGAGGGGATGCAAATGTGCAGAAAAGTTCCTCAGCTTTTCCCTCCCTTCTCCCCCAGGAGCTGCAGATGAAGAGGACGGCAATCGAGGCCTTCAATGAGACGATCAAGATCTTTGAGGAGCAGTGTCAGACACAGGAGAAGTGCAGCAAGGAGTACATCGAGCGCTTCCGGAGGGAGGGCAACGAGAAGGAGGTGCAACGGTGAGGATGGGGGTGGTGGTGGCCTGCCCTGCCTGGAGAAGGGCTCCAGGGGCTGGAAGGATCCTCCTGGCTCAGCACAGAGCCGAGGCACGCGGCCTCCTTGTCTCTCCAGCAGCATGCTGTGGGCTGGAGCTGGCAGGCTGCCTCCTCCACCTCCCCCACTCTGGCTCACAGCCTAAACCCCCCTCTTTCTCCCAGGATCCTCATGAACTCTGAGAAGCTCAAGTCCCGCATCACAGAGATCCACGACAGCAAGATGAAGCTGGAGCAGGACCTGAAGAAACAAGCCTCGGAGAACCGGGAGATCGACAAGCGCATGAACAGCCTCAAGCCAGACCTGATGCAGCTGCGCAAGCTGCGGGACCAGTACTTGGTGTACGTAGTGCCCCCGCAGCGCGGCCCGGGAGCCAGCCGGCTGCCTCCTCCGGGGCTCCGGGGCTCGTTGGACCGGCTCGCAGCCCGCTGGGGGCAGGAGCCGCTCCCGCAGCGCGGCCTCGGGGCTCGGCGGTCCCTGGCAGCGGCGGCTGCTGCCCTCTGGTGACGGCCACGCCCGGGGCTCGCTGCAGCTGCGCTCAGCTCTGCCCTCCTTCTCCAGGTGGCTGACGCAGAAGGGTGCCCGACAGAAGAAGATCAACGAGTGGCTGGGCATCAAGAACGAGACAGAGGAGTGAGTGTCCTGCTCGTGTGCTGTGGGGTTTGGGGGATGTGGGAGCACAGGCTGCCAGCTGGTTCTGCCTGTGCTGCAGCCCTGGGTAAATCCCAGCTCCCTGCCCGGGGGATGAAGATGTCTTCCCTGCCGGATGGGCGATGGTAGCTAGCAGTGTGGGGGTGGTGTGGGAGCCTTGTGCCCAGATTCAGGGAGTCTGACCCTGCCTGTGCTCGATTGCAGCCAGTACTCCATGATGGATGACGAGGAGGAGCTGCCCCACCACGAGGAGCGGACGTGGTACGTGGGGAAGATCAACCGCGTGCAGGCAGAGGAGATGCTGTGCGGGAAACGGGACGGCACCTTCCTGATCCGTGAGAGCAGCCAGAAGGGCTGCTACGCCTGCTCTGTGGTGTGAGTATCCCTGTGCAGGTGGGGTGGGATGGGATGGGATGGGATGGGATGGGATGGGATGGGATGGGATGGGATGGGATGGGATGGGATGGGGCTGGCCCAGGCTGTGTTCCCACATCGCTCCACCTTCCCCTTGCCAGATCCTGGAGGTGACAGCTCCCATCTGCCTTGGCTTCTGCCAGGGCCAGGTGTATCTTTACGTTGCTTTGGTGGCCCTGCTCATGCTCCTCTGTCCCTGTGCCACTGCTGACCCAGGCTCCCATGTCTCCCTGGCAGGGTGGATGGTGACACCAAGCACTGCGTGATCTACAAGACAGCGACGGGCTATGGGTTCGCTGAACCCTACAACCTCTACGCCTCCCTCAAGGACCTGGTCTTGCACTACAAGCACACGTCCCTGGTGCAGCACAATGACTCCCTGAATGTCACGCTGGCTCACCCGGTCCTTTCCCAGCCACCAGCCAGATGAGCAGCCCATACACAACACAACAGCTGCCTTCAGCTTCTCCCCAGGGCGCTGCTTTCTGGCTCTGGACTCTTGCACCCTGTATAGTTGAGTCTCTGTGCTCCTGCTCCTTCAGAGCCTCTGAGATGTCTGTGACCGTTCCTGATGTCCCTCTTGGTCAGTAGCTGAAACCCGTGTTGGCTGATGGGACAGAAAGGCTGGGCTGTAGATTCCCAGTGGGCTCCAGCCTCTAGGAGGTGGGATCCAGTTGTGATTGAATTGCTGGGGGCAAGCACAGCCCCCTCCCCTTCCCTGATAAGCAGGTCAGATCCCCTTCTTGCTGGCAGGTCGCCCCGCTACGCATCACTGTAGAGCTTTGGTTCCTGATTCCTCGGTGCTGTGCCCGAGGGGTTCCCTGCCTGGACACCGGAGGAGGCGGAGGCTCCATTGAGCGTGTGCATCCTTCACTCTCGCTTCCCTCGGTGGCCTTGCAGGCTGTGATGGTGTCTGGTACGAGGGGTGCTGCTCTTGCATGCAGAGACACACTTAGGAAGGAGAATCCTCCATGGGGCTCCCCGGCCGAGATCCTCGCTCCGTGCTGTGCCCCACCTCGCCACCATTCCCTCCTGTCATAACCACGTCTGGAGTGTTGCTGCCTGGGCAGGGAGGATCAGCTTAGCCGTGAATCTCCTGCATAGTTGTGCCAGTGAAGCTGTGAAATCCGTGTTGGTACCTGTGTTTTTCCTGGCAGCATCTGTGGGATGCACAGCTCGTTGTTTCCGGCCGGTTTCGGTGACTCTGCACACGTAACCCGTTGAAGCTGACTGTAGCTCTGTAAATACGGTTCTTTTTGTGACCAGCTGCTCCCCTGGTGCTGGTGTTTGCTGAGCCCCCAGTGCCACCCCCAGCATGGGCAGCAGCTGCCAGGCTGCCACAGCCTCAGGCCCTGCAGCTGTAGCAGGAGAGGGCCGGAGTCCAGCACACACTACGAGCCCTACCTGGAATGAAGGACCTCTCTGCTGCAGGAGGACACATCTGCGGGGCCCAGGGCATGCTGAAGTGTATCTGCATGATGGTGAACTACGAATGCAAAGCACTTACTATTGTGGGTACTGTGTGGGGGCCGGGCAGGGCTGCCCACCACAGCTGGCTGCTGCGGGCAGGGCGCTGTGTCTGAGCTCAGAGGGCCCCAGGGCAGCCCAGGTGGGCCTGGAAGAGCTTTAAAAGCCGAGCTGAGAGTTGAGGCTGTGGTGGCATTTGCTTTCCTGGGTTATCTCAGCTGCCTGGCTGGAGGAGAGCATTCTTGGTCCTCTTGATTTGCCAGAGTGGCTTGTTCCCTCTCAGAGGCTCCTCCTTGGGACAGGCTGGTGGATGCCATGGACTTTGGTGCTTCTGTTTCCCATTGCAGCTTGGATTCTGCCGGATCCATGGGGTGCTCCGTGCTCGTGCTGTGCCTGCATCCTGTCCTTGATGTGCCACCTGCGTTGGGGACCACGCTGTCCCTCCCTCTCCGGCCTGCTCTGCTGCTTGCCTTGGTCTGGGCAGGTCCCCAGATCCTTCTGGAGCTGGGGTTGCTGGAGCAAACATCCCATTCCTGGTTGCTTGTGGCAGCTCTCCCATGCTCAACTGTACAGCCCCCGTTCCCTGCGTGTCCTCTCCGGGCCCTGGGCCCCGGTTTTGGGTCTGGTTTGTCAGTGTTTGGTGCTCAGGTGCAGGCAGTGAGTTGGGGGTTGGGTTTGGGGATCACTTGGGAAAAGCTGCCAGGGATAATTAAGGGAATAGTTGGGGCTTCAGCATGTGAGAGATGAGGGCACATGGGACTGGGGCAGGGAGGCTCAGTCCTCACAGCCCTTTCCAGAGGCCTCCTGTGGAGTGGCCAGGAGGGCTGCACCAACACTCCAAAGCTTTGTTAGTGTCCCACACCTTTTCAGCCTGGGGACTCTGCTGGTCCTGTGCTTGTCCCTGCACTTCCAGCACATCCCCACATCACAGGACAGGATGCAGGCAGATGGGATCCTCAGCCTCTCACCCCATGGTCTCCACGTTCTTCGACCACCACCCCTCAACGTGAGCTTGGGGCCAGTCCTGCTGGAGGGTTTGCTCCTGGCTCATGCCAGGACCTGCTGAGCATCCGGGAGAGTCTCAGCTTGAAGCTGTCACCTGTCAACACTCGCTTGGTGCTCACCTGGCTCTGCTGCCCAGGGAAATTCCAGCTTCTCTTTATCCTGTGTTTTTATCCTTTTGGCTGAATTTCTGTTCTCCCCATGCTGTCCCCTCCTGCTGTCCAGCCGCAGCCCAAGGGGTGTCATGGTCACCCCTCTGCACCTTCCAGCACTGCCTTCCCTGCCCACTGGCGGCCTGTCCTTGACAGGGCACTGCTCACGTCCTGTGTACGACGAGGAGGAAGATGCCCTTCCGCAGGGCTGCCTTTCCCTGACGGTGCTTCACTTGGCTCCCTGAACAGCAGCTTTTCCCTGCTCTCCCCGGGGTGGAAGCCCCGCCTGGAGCTCCCCCAGCATAAGCTCGTTGTGATTTGTCCTTTGCTGCTTTGGCTCGTTCTGAACCCGGCCGTGTTTCGAGGCGCTGGGCTGTGCTTTGCTGCTTATAACCCCCACGTCCTCCAGCCGAGCCACACACCTGCGTCCCGTGGGTGCCACCTGGCTCTTCCTGCTCCCCGGGGCACAGTTTGGGGCTCATCCCTCCATGTCCCTGCTCGGGGGGCTCCAGGGTCCCCCATTTAACCCCCAAGGGCTCTGGTGTCAGCTTTGTGCTCGGAGAGGACGTGGCGGCTGCGTGAGGTTTTAGTTTCTAGGTATATGCAATAAAGAATAACCTGCCCCCCGAGCTGTACCGTTACCAGCAGTTGTGCTCTCTGCTCTTTCTGTTGATGTTTACTAATGTAAACCCAGTATTTGTTACTGTAAGAGGATTTTTTTTTGTACGGTACTTCGAAAAAACCCACAAAAACAACCAAAAAAAAAAAAAAAAGAAGAAGAAGAAAGAAATAAACAGAGTTAAATGAACCAGGCTGCTGGATTGCTGTGGGAGGTTGTGCGGGGGCGGGAGGGTGGTAGGGCTGTGCCCCAGTTCCTGGGCTGGGTGCAGGATGTGACCCATCCTGCCAGGATTGTGCTCCCCGGGTTTGTAGGGCTGGGGCACGTGAGGACCAGGGCTGAGAAACGGTCGGAAACAGCGGCCACACACGGGGAAACTACGAGGTTCCTCTCACTCGGCCCCACAACTGAGCTCGGGACGGCTTGGGCTGCACCCCCTTCCCGCAGCCCCGGGGGCTCTGCTGGGAGCCAGCCCCGTGTCCCCGCTCGGGGAACTCCACGCGTGGCTGCTCCAGGCTGGGTTTCGCTCCCGGACCTGTCACAACCTGCGGGGAAGCGGCGGCTGCGGGCGGGGCCGTGAGCCCAGAGCTCCGGGTCAGGGGACAGCGGGGACTCGGTGGCCGGAGCCGGGCGGCCCCACGTGGGCCGGCGGCGTCACGGGAGGCGGCCGCTGGGGCGGCAGGAAGGGCTGGAAGGGCGCATGGAGGCGGGCGCGGCCGAGCTTTAAAAGTCCCCGCTGGGACGAGCTCATTTCCGCGTCACCCCGGCGTCCTCATGGCCCCCACGGTGCCGCTGGCCGTCCTGGCGCTGGTGGCCCTGGTGGCCCCGGGACTCGGGGTGGCCCCCGGCTGTGATTACCCTGCCCACCGCTGGTGCAGCTCGCGGGACGCCGCCGTCGCCTGCCAGGTCAGAGCCGCTGCGGCTGCCGGGGCTGGGGCACGGGCAGGGTCACCCGGGGGACACGGGGACAGGGTTGTGGCATCGCCTGGCCACGATGTACGGAGCAAGTGCCAGCTGCGAGCACCGCTGAGGCACAGGCTGGCACATCCGCAGGGACGCTCAGAGCCTCCGGTGCCACACGGGCACTACGGCGGTCCCCAGCATCCCTGGGGAATGGCTGCGGTCCAGCCGGACCCTGACCTCGGCCCCTCCGCAGCTGCCGCTGGCACTTCTGCTTTTTAAGTGTAAAACCGCTTTTCAGCTTGTTCTGCCCCAAACAGCCCCGGGCGGTGCCAGCGCCCTGTGAGCCCCACGGGGCTGCAGCTTCCCCCTGGCAGTGGGTGGTGGGCCATCCCCCCACCCAGGCACGTCCTGGTCTAAATTTGTTTTCCTCTTAAATAATTTGGGGAAGTTCTCGTGGAAAGCCCCAGTGCTGGGTGTCAGCCACTCGCAGCATCCTGCGGCAGCAGAAAGGCCCTGGCCACTCTCACTTCCCTCTAGCCCTGCACACCCTCATCCCCCTTCTTCCCTGCATCGCGGGAGCTTTGCCCCATCCCTACAGATATTGGGATGGGGGGCTGCGGCCGTATCCCCCCCGTGCACCCCGAAACGTTCCCGTGTGCAGGTGGAGAGCAGCTGCCCCAGCCTCCCGCACCCCGCCGCCGCGCCCGTGGAGCTGGGCTTGTACTACGAGAGCCTGTGCCCGGCGTGCCGCGAGTTCCTGGTCATGGAGCTCTTCTCCACCTGGCTGCTGCTGCCCGAAGAGATGCTCGACATCACCCTGGTGCCCTATGGCAACGCCCAGGTAGGAGCCGGCCCTCCCGGTGCCGCGGGCGCTCGCCCCGGTGCCGCTGGCCCCGCTCTGACCGGTTGGACCCGCAGGAGAGGAACGTCAGCGGGAAGTTGGACTTCGAGTGCCAGCACGGCCCCGAGGAATGTTTGGGCAACATGATCGAGGTGACGGTCCCTGTTCCCACAGTGCTGGCACAGCGGTGTCCAGCAGCCCCTCACCACCCACCCTGTCCCCATAGGCCTGTCTGATGCACGAGGCCAAGAACTTCAGCACCTACTTCCCCGTCATCTTCTGCCTGGAGTCGGGCAGCTCCGTCACCAAGAACCTGGAGGCTGTATGTCCCCCTCCCCACCCCTCACACCCCACCCTGGGGGGCGTCCCTGTCCCCCTGACCGCCCCCCTGGCCGCTGTGCCCGGCAGTGCCTGCAGATCTACGCCCCGGAGCTGGACAGCGGCCGCATCGCCGCCTGCGTGCAGGGGGACACGGGGGTGGCCCTGATGCACCACAATGCCCAACTCACCGAGGCCCTGGACCCCCCCCACCAGTATGTGCCCTGGATCACCGTCAATGGGGTATGGCAGGGGGGCAGCAGGGTACCAGGTAGGGCTGGGACACCGTGGGGTCCCCCCTGACTGGCCCTGTATCCCCCCACAGAAGCACACCAGCGAGCTGCAGGCACAGGCACAAGCCTCACTGCTGGGGCTGGTTTGCCAGCTCTACCAGGTGGGACAGAGGATCGATCTGGGGGGACAGCAGGGCTTGGGGGCACCTCCCCATCCCTGCTGGGGCTCTACTGGCTGCTCTCTGGCAGGGGGAGAAGCCCGAAGCCTGTGGGGGCTCAAAGGCCCCGAAGATCCCAGCTGGCTGCAGGCGCTGAGGGATGTGGGAGCACCAAGAGAGAGGCCAATAAAAAGGATATTTTTTTTGAAAAACACCAGGATCTGGAGTGGTGTTGGGGGGAAGCAGGGAGGGGGTGGTTTTGCCCCACCACAGTGGGAAGGGGAGAGAGAGAGCTGGGCACTAGGACAATGGGACTGGCCTCCAGACCCGGGAATGCTCCAGAGATTCACAAAGAACGCCCTTGAAGATTTCCAGGGAACTCTGCTGAGCACCTCCCTGAGGAGCAGAATATTTTCTCTCTCCAAGTCTTGGAGAGCAGCTCTGGTGTCTTTCTCCTTGCACTGACAGCATTAAACAACCATTTCAGGAGCACTGGGGCCAAGACCATCCCAGTTCCCACCAGTCCTTCTCCATTCCCAACCAGCAGGTTTAGGATAGCGTCTTTCCTGGTGGCTCCCTGAGCACTTGTGACAAGAAGTTCTCTCCCAGAGACTTCAGGAGTTTCCCGGACCTGCTCGCCCCAGCAGGAGGCCATGCCCAGCTGGGGTCTGGGAAGCTGAAATCCACCACGAGGACAAGAACTCCTGACCCAGAGAATTCTCCTCCCTGCCTCTAGAACAGCTCCTCAGTTCTGGGTCCTGGCTGGGTGATGGGCACCAGCACCCACCTGCTTTGTTTTCCATCCCCCTCATCCTCACCCAGAGGCTCCCAACCACATCACCCCCAACTGCAGGGGCTGTGCCCTCAAACCTCTCCTCGCACCAGGTATGACCCCACCCCCTCCCACCTGAATCCTCCATCCCAGCTCTGCAGGCCTGGGACTCATCCCACCCCATCCCACTGATCTTAAGAAGATCCCAGCTCTGGCTACAGACCAAGGGCACTTGCACTGACAGACCCCTGAGAAGCACCTGTAGCCCCCCTTAGCCCTTTTCCAGAGGATCCTGTGGGAGCAGGAGGGACTCAGGAAACCCCCACTTTCCATCCAGGGAGATGCTCTGAGCAGCCAGGAGGAACCATGGCCCTGCCACCACACCCACGGCTCCTGTCTCAGGCTCAGCCAACCTGTGCCACCTGTCCTGGGCATCCCTCAGTGCCCCCACCACCCCAAGAATAGCAAGGGGGGGCAACTACAGGCAGGCAGGGATCCTCCTTCCCTTGTCTGGCTGCACCTCAGGCAGCAGCAAGACCTGGGAAGATGGGGAAAAAAACAAATCACAGCACCAACAAGAGAGTGCCTGGAAACTTCATCTCTCTTTATTGTCCATTTCTCATCCAAAACCTGGACCCCAAACCCAGCTCTGGGCCCTGAGCAAGCACAGTCCCACTGGCATGAGCACAGCACGGCACAGCTCCTGCTCAGCATTGGCCTCGAGCATCGTCCTTGCCCCAAAACTTTTGCCCCTGGATCAGCTGCACTGCCACTGCCCACAGCTCTCAGGGCCATAGGAGATTCTTCTGCTCGAGAGAAGAAGGGAAAAGAAAGAAAATAATAAACCCTACCCCCGAATCTGAAGGAGTCTCAGCGACGGAGGACGAGCTCTCCTCTCCCGAAAGTGCTGCCGAAGCCCTTGGTGCCCCCGGGGCTGTGGGGCAGGCGCAGGACCCCATCCCACAGGCTGAGGGGCTCGGACACCCACGGTGCTGCCAGGGCATCGCCGGGAGCAGCTTCGGCAGCAGGACAGAGGCCGCTGCCCCACGGTGTCCAGGACCCCCGGGGGCTCTCGGTGCCGGAGCAGCCCAAGCCCATCCCGAGCGCAGGGAAGCCTTTGCCGGTGAGGAGCGATCCGGTGAAGGCGTTGGGATTTCCAGGCTTGAAGTCGCTGCCAGGCCAGGTCGGTGCCACCAGGTCGTTGTTCAGGAGGAGGGACAGCGACCTTGAGGCATCATCCGGCTCCGGGGAGCTGCTGGGCAGGGACTCCTCGAGGCTGCGGGGGAAGGTCAGGGCTGCCGCCGGCACCTTCCAGCCCGCCCGCTCCTCCCCGGCTTTCTTCGTGCCCCCCTTCCCGCAGAGCCGCACCACCCTGATGCTGTGCCAGTCGCGGTGCCCGAGGCTCTCGAAGGCGCTGCGGGCGCTCTCCAGGCTCTCGTACTCCACCAGGGCACAGCAGCGGCTCAGCAGCTCGGGGAAGCGCGACGAGTATCTGCGGACATCCGAGGGCAGCTTGCGGCCCGGCCGCAGGATGCGGATGGAGGCGATGGCGCCGAAGGGGCTGAACATCCTCGTGATGGTCTCCAGGAAGTTCTTCTGCAGCGGCAGGTCCTGCTCGAGGGGCTGCAGCTCCCAGGCCAGCAGCAGTTTGCTGGGGGGGACGCTCAGCAGGTACTCGGGGACCGGGAGCCGCCGCCTCACTTTGGTGCCCTCCTTGTTCACCTCCAGCAGCGCCGAGAACTTGAGGGCGTAGAGGGTGAGGCGCCAGTCCCGGGTCAGGTATTTCACCTGTGGAGAGAGGGTGGAATCCCCATCAGGCTGCATCCCCCGCTCTCCCCAGGCAGGGACCACCCTAAACCCACCCTGCGGGCAGGCTGCGACCCATCCAATATCCCCCAAGGCAATATCCCCCTTCTACGGGAGCAGCTTTGGGATCTGCAGACGGTCCCTGGTGTCCCCTAGGCTGTGGCAAGAAGCCACAACTTCCCCCTGAGCCAAACCACCAGCACTTCCCTGGGATTTTTTGGTTAAGGGATGATCCCTTCCAGAGCAGTCTGGGGGAAGAGTGGGTAGAAGAGGTGAATCCAGCCCTGGAATCCCCCAGCCACCCTCCCTGGGAGCAGAGCTGCTGCAGGGTACCGAGGGCAGAGAGCAGAGCCCAGCTCTGCATCACCAGGACACAGTCTGGGGCTCCCTCCCCACGGGAGGCAGCCGGAGCAGCCCCACACACCCAGGACCCACCTTCTTGAAGGATGTCAGCAGTTTGATGCTGACAAAGCCCAGCTTGTTCTTCTGGACGTGCTTGAGGAGGAAGGCGTCCTTGGCCAGGTTCTCGTCGGACAGGTAGAACTCCACCTGGGCCACGATCCTGCGCACCAGCTGCGGGTCGGGGGCCGAGCAGCTGCAGTCCAGCAGAGCCACCCCCAGCTCACAGGAGCTCCTGGCACAGCAGTGGGGACACAGGGGTGAGCTGGAGCCCGGGCCACAAGGGTAGGACAGCACAGACACCATGGACAGCCAGGGCTGCCACCAGCCTTGTCCTGGGTACAGGGAACAACACCAGCCTTGGGAGCCTCCCAGGAGAGCCAGCCCTGAAGCAAACACATCCCGGACAAGGGACACATTCCCTGGGGGATGAACACATGGAAGGAACGGGGCTCAGCCTCTCCTGGCAGCCACGTACCCATTGTAGCCCTCCACGATGTCCTCCTGGCCGAGCAGGGCAAGCGAGCAGCTCCATGGGGGAGGGAGAGGCCGTGCCAGGAAGGGATTCCTCGGTACAGGCACTGGAGTGCCGCAGCTGGGCTGGGAATCGAGCCCCAAGGCCACTCCAGAACTGTGTGAAGACATCGTCCTTCGCCTGGGACACAACACAGGACAAGGACAGGGCTGGGACACCCCGGCCACCTCCAGCCCTGGGGCAGAGCCCTGCTCTGGCCTGCAGCCCCCAAAGCCAGCCCAGGGCAGGGCAGTGGAGGAGCTGGGTGTTGTGTCCTTACCTGCTTGGTAGCACTGGAAGGGTGGAAAGTTCTAGCAGCACATCCCAGAGACCCCGAGGCAGCAATTCCCAAATTCCCCCCAGCTCTAAACTGAGGCTCCCAAAACACAAAGGCAAAAAAAAAAAAAAAAAAAAAAAATTAAAAAAAAACCCAAAAAAAAAAAAAAGGAAGGAGAAAGAGAGAGAGAGAAAACCCCTGAGCTGATGGGGGGGGAGTGTGGGTTTATAAACACACCCTGAAGGAACTGCAGGGGTGGTTGTGGACCTGCCTCCAGATTGCCTGCTCCAGGTGAAACCTGTTTGTGGTCAAACTGCCCCAGCTGAGCCCTGGGACCAGCCAGGCTCCTCCTGCCTTGGCTGCAGAGCCAGGCCCGGGACTGGGCAGGGCAGGGCCAGCAGAACCTGGCCCCTTTGGTACCCGGGGGGGCAGTGAATGGCAGCCACGAGGCCTCTCGGTCTGTGCCATGTGTGAGGGGGAGGGAAGCTTCTATCCAGGGAATTCTTTGGGCTCTCAGTGCTGCCAGAGCAGCAGGGAAAGGTCCTTGTCCCTGCAGAAGCATCTCCCAGGCCAGTGAGGGAGCAGGGATGTGGCGGAGGCCAGGGCAGGGCAGGGCAAGGGGGGCAGGATGGCCCCTGGCTCCATGGGGAAGGGCCTGGAATGAAACATCCCCATGGCCTGAGCCCCGTGTGGGGAAGGTGAGGACACAGAGGGATGGGGACAGGGGCAGGTAGGGGGTGACACCGGGCTGGGGACGATGCCAGGGCATGGGGGGCCGTGGAGCTGGATGGAAACTGGAGCTGCTGCTGGAAGGGCTGATGCTGAGAGTCCGCCCGAGCCTCTCCTGCCAGCCCAGGCAGGGTTTGGCTGATGTTCCCGTGCCCTGTGGCCACATGGGCTCCACTGGCACAAGAGGAGATGCTGTTTCAGACAGAATGACATAAGTTGCAAGCAAACAACAGAAGGTGACCCTGGCCCCTGTTTGCAAATCCGTATTTTTGCGTTAGTTCATTTCGAGAACTTCCTCTCATTTCTCCTTGCAAGTCCCTGTGTCCCAGAGGCTTCCTAGACGTGGGTGCCTGTTCTCTGACAATGTGGGGACAAATCCAGGAGTGCCACTGCCTGACCATGACCCTAAAGGCATCCCAGCCAGGGGACACATTCCCTAGGGGACAAGCAGGAGGCAAGTCTGGGGCTCATCCCCCCCTGGCTTCCTGGCAGCCACGCGCAGATTGAAGCTCTCCAAGATGTCCTGGCTGTCCCCAGACTGGTGGCACGGCAGTGTCCCCTGCCCAAGCCCCTGCCCCAGCCACGCAGGGCTGCTCCCAAGGAATCCCTGAGCTGTGCCACCCTGCCCAGCCCCAAGGTCGCTCTTCTGGGACGAGCCACAGGGACTGGCCACGTCCAACAGCCCCTGGAATGTTGTACCCCTCTGATTTCCCTGGGTGTGGTGTCACCCCCCACCCCGGCCATCTCCCCTTCTGCCACCTCCTTGTGTTCTCTGCTGGCTGGGAAGAGATGGAAGACAAAGTCCTGGGATGCTTGTGCTGAAATCTCTGCAGGATTTGCCCACCTGGGAGGGGTGGTGGAGGCAGAGGCAGGCTGAGCATGGGGGGTGTAGGTACTGACTGGAGGACTTTGAGCTGTGTTTGCTTTCTGAGCAGCAGATTTCCTCAGGGTCAGGAGGTGCTGCCAAGCTCCCCTGGGGGAAACAACCCCCTGCTTCCAGACCCAAGATTCCCAAAGGAAGAGGCTCCGTCTGCTCCAGCCAGACCGGGCGTAATCCAGAGGGAGAGTAAAGCAAAGGCACAGGGACAAGAGGCTGAGGATAAACCTTCTTCTGAGGGTCAGAGCAGGAATGACCCAGCACGTGTCACATCCCTCCCATCCTCACTGCTCCCATGCTCTCAATTAGTCTGGAAGCTTAATTAGAAAATCCTTCTGTGGCCCTGTGCTCAGCCTGATCCTTCAGCCTCTCATCTCCTCTGAGAGCTTGGCTGTGACAGGAGTTATCCCTACACAACAGCTGCTGCTCCAGGGGGAATCTGCCTTCCTGCAGACCCCGGATCCCTGCCCAAAACTGCTTTAATTGCTCTGCCCTGGGCAGCTCTTGCATCCCCCCGAGGCTGCTGCAGCATCTCCTGGCACCTCTCAGGGATCACAGAAGAAATGGGACCACGACACTCCTTGTGCAGGCCTGAGCATTGGGTACATGTTCATTGCTGTTCGGGTTTAGCTGGGGATTCTGTGCAGGGGGGTTTGGGGGGCTCTCCAGCCTCCTCACATGCTGCTGCAGAGCTCCAGAGCAGCTCCTCTGCGGGCCAGGTTCCCTCAGTGGAAGAGCTGAACTTCCTATGGCCCTCAGTGGGAGCAGGGCAGTTAAGATTTGGTTGCTCAGTTGTGTTTTTAGACCCTCTTATCAGCAGGATCTGAAATGTGGACTCTGACCTGGGCAGTTTTTGTGGTTATTTACATTTAAATCTGCCTCTCTCACTTCTCTCCTGCCACTTCCATGTGAGACATTCACAGACAAACATCACCCTGCCACAACAGCAGGGGACTGAGGGGAGATGTGCCACTCACACCCTCTCATTTCGCTTTGCCATTAGGAATGTGTTTGGAAGTGTCACAGCTGCCTCAGTGCCACTGGGAATGAGGAAATCAGAGGTTGGGACGGATTGTACTCTGCTAGGCAAATGTACACAAGACCCCTGGAAAAGCTGACACCGAACACTGCATCATTAGAAACCATCATAAGAAAAGCTATTTATGACACGGCCTTTATTCACAGAAAGATTTGCCCCACGGCTTTGTTTTTGCAGTTTAGTTTGATGACAGATTTCTCCCGCCTCCTCTGCCCTGCAGCCCACAGCACCCCAGTGTAGTCCACAGCATCCCTGGGTAATCCATGTCAGCACAGACCCCATAGGACACGGGAAAGGCGGATAAACCCTGCTGAGCTCCCCCAGCTCAGCCCCACGGGAGCCACCCCTGCGCTGTCGCTGCAGGAAAAGGCGAAGGGATCCAGAGAGAGAAATGTCACTGGAGTGCTGAGCCCCCCTGGGGTCTGTGACAGCCTCTCCCCACCTGGGATGTGCTGCTGGGTCAGTCTGAGCCGTGCTGGGTCAGTCTGGTCTGTGCTGGGTCAGTCTGAGCTGTGCTGGCCCACCCGGAGTGGGGGAAATGGGAACAAGGCCCACCCTAAGGCACTGCGGTCGCACACCCTCGCCCCTGCTCCGGACCCTCCTTGAAGGTCAGAGAAGGACATGGAGTGGCAATTTCACAAACCCCAGGATGTGGGACCAGTTCCCCTCTGCCTGGGCACCATAGAGGATGCAGATTGCCACGGGATTGCCATGGGATTGCCATGGGATTGCCACAGGATTGCCCACAGGCATCGTGGCACAGGGCAAGGAACACGCTCTGCATGCAGCTGCCACTGCCTCGGAGTCCTTTGGTATCTTGAGTTGGCATCCTGGGAGCGTTGGGGTGAAGTGCCAAGCTGGGGAGACGTGGAAGCAGGTGGGAAGGCTCATCCCATAGTCCCAGAGCACGCCTGTGTCCGCCGGGATGTGCAGCCTGGAGCCTCTCCCCAGGTGGGGACAAGAGACACCGACTGTCCTGTGCTCCCTGGTACAAGAGATTTGGCAAAGCCAGAGCCAGGACAGCTTGTCTGGAAAGGCTGCAGGAGAAGGGCCAGGTATTTTTCCTTCTTCTTGGGCACTGATTGGTTCAAGTCTGTATCACAGTGAAGTCTGAGAAGCGGGGAAGGAACCCAAAGCACCTTCCCTGACAGAGAAAGCCTCATCTGTGCGCCTCGCTCCGGCTGGAGAGCGAGGACAGCTTCTCCCAGCCAGGCACATCCCATGGGCTGCTGGCCACAGAGGCTTCCATCCCTTGGGAGCAGACTCTGGAGCTTCTCCCTCCACACTGGAGGGACACTGGCGGCCAAACCAGCCCTGTCCCAGCGCCTGCCCCGGCTCAGCCCGGAGCCCATCCTCAAACACAAGTAAACATAAAGAGAAACTAAGAGGCACTATAATAACGCAAATCCGGGCAGGCCCAGGCTTGGGGCACCAACCCTGGCTCCGGATGGCTCCGTGCAGCTGGGAGCAGCCCAGCCCCGGTGTCAGATCTCCTGCAGGGAGTGGCCGGGCTCGCTGCGCTCCCGTTTCACCAGCGGCTCCCCCAGCGCCCGCTCCGGGTCCACCTCAGTGCCCAGCTCGCCGATGTCATCTGCAAAGGACACGGCATCAGATCAGGGAATGGGGGCACCAGGAGCTTCTTCCCAGCACAGCACAATGTTCCCCCTCCCACAGCGATCCCACCCTGACCCAGCAGAGCTCCCCGGGAGGGAGGAGAGGTACCTTTGTCCAGCAGTGTCGGGGACAGGGATGCGAGGTCACCAAACTGAAAGGAAAAGGAGTTACAGGGTCAGTGAGGCTTTGGGGAGCCAAGGGGCCAGACCGGCTGGATGGAATCACCAAACAATTTCAACCACCCAGGAGAGACTGTGAGCATCAGTGCTGGTGGTGGAGAGCAGAAAACAAAACCAACCACAGGCTTTGGGGGAAAAGCCTTTTGTTGCCGTTTAAAGCTCTGGGCAAACACCACACACAACAATCCAGGGCATGACTGAGCTCTGGAATGAAGGGAGAAATTTTTCCATCTCCCAAGTGATGACCAAGTGCTGCCACAGGCAAAGATGGTGTCTTTTCTCCAGCCCTTTCCACCTCAGGCATTTCCCCTCTCCTGGAATCCACCTTCACCTCTCTGCAAAGCCTTTGCAGTGATGTCAGAGTGTGTTTGGCCAGCGAGGCTGTGGTGCCAAGTGGAACCAGAGAGCTCCTTGGTTCTGGAGATGTGGTGTCCCTGTCAGTGATGCGGTCTGAGACACCAAATTGCTTTAACAACAACGCTGGAAAGGCATGGAAAGCTGGGCAGCAGCAGGAGCTGAGGAGAGTGGGAATGACAAAGTTCAGTGGGAATGGAAGGACACGATTCGTCCTCCTTTGCTGGGAAGAATCAGCCTCCTCCTGGAGAACAGGAATATTGCAAGGGTTTAACAAGGAAAGCCTGAGGGATGAGAGCCTCCCAGAGCTGGGTTTTGCTGGGAGCCACTCTCTGCCTTTCATGTTCCTTTAATATCAATAAAGGCAGAGGTTTTGCAGGGAATAGTGGGAGCTCAGTACTGCAGCTGGAGCAGCGTGGGAGGGGAAGGGAAAGCAGAACCAAATGGCTTTAGTTTGCCTGGCTCCCTGCATGAGCTCTGTGGAAGCTTCAAGGAGCAAATGAGATCAATTTTGAGCACGTGGGCTCAGTTTTGAACTCGCAGTAGTTTCAATATTGCTGTCACAGATTCAGCTGGGGCTTTTTACTCTGTATTTCAGAGGGAAAAGCTGGATGTGGCTTCAGCTAGGCAGGACAGGACCTGCCTGCAAGCCAGGCACCAGACTCAGTGTCTGATTGGTGAACAAAAACCACCCCAAACCCTTACAAACAGCCCAAACAACCCCATCATTCCTCTTCTTCACCTCAAAAATGGAGGCAGTGGCTGACTGTGCATGTAATGCTGGAACTTGTAGGGGCCTGGAGAAGTTCAGTTGCTGAAAGCAACTTTTGGACCATTTTTGCTTGGTTTAGATGGACTTTGTCCTGGCAGGAATCCCAAAGTCAGGGCTGGCAGTCACAGGTTGTGCAGAGAAGTGGGGAGATCCTTTCCCTCCCTCCTCCAGGCCTCCAAAGCCCAGCTGATGCTCAACCACCTCAAATCCAAAATCCACCAGCTCAGGGAAGATGCTCCAGGAGCTCTGTCCTTGTTCCAGGCACT
Source organism: Coloeus monedula (assembly GCF_965178545.1). Lineage (NCBI taxonomy): Eukaryota > Metazoa > Chordata > Aves > Passeriformes > Corvidae > Coloeus > Coloeus monedula. The sequence continues at coordinate 3,190,905 of NC_138807.1, read as the reverse complement.
CGAAACAACTCAGTCAATCCTTTTGGTTGTAAAACATCGAAGGCACGCTGCGGTTTGCGAACCAACGGTGTCTCTGGAGGAGCTGCTTATTTTGGGTTGGTTTGTAGGGAATAAAGGATTCTCACCTCTCCCATGACAGCAATTGGGGTCTCCCCTGTTGCCTGGGCCACACGATGCTCCACCAGGTAGAACATGTACTCGTCGTAGAGCAGGCGGATCAGGTGGAAGGAGCCAAAACTGGCGGCGCTGCGCAGGGTGAGGTCCCGGATCACCATGGAGCTGGAAACCCCAGAAATTTGGGTTGAGTTTTACACCTGTGCCGTGGCTGATGTGAATTCTGGACCCTGGAGGTACTGTGGGACCCAACACTGTCTCTGCCTCTGACCCAAAAGTATCAAAACACTTTAGGAAATCAGTGATGGAGCATCCTATCCCCATCCCGAAAGGATACCAGAACCACAGTTAACCAGAGTTTCATGGGGGTCAAGAACTCGGCCTTGGCTTTTCAAGTAGCTCTTAACATGCTGCAAGCCTGATGCAGAAATAGCCCCAAAACGAGGAAGAACACGTACCTATAGAAGGACCACTTCAACAGGAACTGCCTGGCTGCCTTGGGGAAGCTGGGGCTGCCCTCGTGATGCTTCAGCACTTGAGTCACCACATTATCCAGCCAGCTGGCCCACTGATCCAGAGAGCTCTGCTGCTGCAGAGTCAGCTTGAAATCCTGCTCCAGCTTCTGCACCATGCCCTCCTCGCACTGGCACACCCATGAGGCCTGCTCCTGCTCGGGAGGAAGGGTTCACAGTTACTCCTGCCCTGCTCCTGCTCGGGAGGAAGGGTTCACAACTACTCCTGCCCTGCTCCTGCTCGGGAGGAAGGGTTCACAACTACTCCTGCCCTGCTCCTGCTCAAAAGGAAATGTTCACAGTTACTCCTGCCCTGCTCCTGCTCGGGAGGAAGGGTTCACAGTTACTCCTGCCCTGCTCCTGCTCGGGAGGAAGGGTTCACAACTATTCCTGCCCTGCTCCTGCTTGGGAGGAAGGGTTCACAACTACTCCTGCCCTGCTCCTGCTCGGGAGGAAGGGTTCACAACTACTCCTGCCCTGCTCCTGCTCAAAAGGAAATGTTCACAGTTACTCCTGCCAGGCCTGCATGGTGTTGTATCCCAACCCAGGAATTCAACTTCATTTCTAGCAGGCAAGGGCTGCAAACCAGCTCTGAATCATGTCCCCTCTGACCTGTCTGGACCATGAGAATTTTAGAACTATGTAATTGTTGGTAGCACTTCTTTATTCTTCACTGGAAGAGTGGCAAAGCGTTGGAATGGGCTGCCCAGGGAAGTGGTGGAGTCATCACCCCTGGAAGTGTTCAAAAAATGAGAGGACATGGGGACATGGTTTAGTGGGCATGGTGGGGTTCAGCTGAACGTTGGACTGGATGATCTTGGAGGTCTTTTCCAGCCTCAGTGGTTCTGTGAGTCTTACAGAAACTCCTTTTCCACTGCTCACGGCGAGACGGAAAACTCACCTGGCAAAGTAACACCAAACCCATCACCTCGTTCACCCAGCTGGGTTTCAGTGCTGGCTGTTGGACGCTGGTTACCAGCACAGAACCTGGCTGTGGAGCCCCACTTGTGGAGGAGGTGAGGAGGAGAGGAGCCCGTGGTTACCTGCACGTTGGCGAAGTCCACGCGGTTGAGGTCGCTGAGCATCTGGTTGATCTGGGACGTGTTCTGCAGCACGGCGCGCGCCGCCTGCGCCAGGTGGTTGAGAGACGTGTACCTGCGCAGGGTCTGGGCGAAGGCACTCACCACCCCCACCTGCAACACAACAGAGGGGCTGCAGGGCACGCTCTGCTCCCTGCCCAGCCCTGCACACACCAGCAGAGGCAGTGCTGGAGTCACCAGCCCTGGAAGCGTTCAAAAAACGAGTGGAGGTGGCGCTTGGGGACACGGTTTAGTTTAGAGCAGGAGCCTTGGGGCAATGCCAAGGCAATGTCACTCCTGTGCTTTCCAGGAGGACAGCCTCGTTCCAGGGCAGAGATAACAGGGAATGGGCCCGGCCCCGAGGCTGCCAGAGCTGCAGGAGCGTTTGGACAGCGCTCTCAGGGATGCCCAGGCTGGGGTTGTTGGGGTGTCTGTGCAGGGCCAGGGGCTGCACTGATGATCCCTGAGGGTCCCTTCCAGCTCAGGATATTCTGTGACTCCATGATTTTCTCCCACAAAGCTTTATCTGTAATTTCAGGACACAGGAATGGCTCCATGGAAAGAGCATCATCAGCTTCTGGTACAAAGGAATTGCCCCACCCATCCTCCCACTCCTGGCTGATTTTGGTTCAGGATCAATCATTACCCTGTGCCAGGTGGTCAAACCCCAGCAGGGATTTCCAATCCCTGCGGAAAACTGCAAGATGCAGACGCTCACCCTGGGCCCACCTCTCCTCACCTTGGTCTGCACGACCTGTGGGGGGAATTCACTCATGGCATTCATCAGCCATCCTTCCAAACTCTTGGCAAAATTCCGGATTGCCTGTGTCAGCGTGCCTGCAAAGAAGGCTGCAAAGTCAGAAAGGCTGCTCTGTAGCAGTGTTGGGTACCACTTTCTAGCTTGGGAGTGTTGGGAAAGCACAGCCCATGGTCTGGTTAGCTGAGATCTCGACTCAGCACCAAGGAAATCAGGTGGGTTGATGCACTCAAATTATTCTTTAATGTTATTACTCAAACTCTTCTTATTATTCTTATTCTTATTCTCACTCTTACTCTTATTCTCACTCTTATTCTTACTCTTATCCTTATGACAATTGGACTTAATGATTTTAGAGGTCTTTTCCAACCTAAGCATTTCTAGGGTTTTTATTATTCTTATTTTCCCTTGTCTTTTTCTTATTCATGGCCCTTCTGAGCATTTTTCAAGCATTGAAATCTGCTCTTCAAAGACACCCTCGTGCCCCAGCTTGTGGCAGCCCTCAGAGGGACATTTGGGAAACCAAATCAGAGGGAAAACCCTCAATACCCCATCATTAATGTCCCAAAAAGTTGAGCCCTAATTCCCAGGAGTGCAGTCAGGGATGCACAGAATGGTCCTGTGCAAACAAAGACCTCCAAGGAAGCACATCCCAAGGAGTTCCCATTTCCAAACTGTGTTTTTTACCTGACTTCTGGCCAAAATCGGGCGATGTGATCTGCAACTCCCCAAATTTAAAAGGCATGGGAATTCCCAGGGGGCACCAAATTTCACCCCAGAGCAATGCTGCAGGGGGAACACTGCTGTTGCCATAATACTTCAACCACAACAAACACCTGCAAGTTGGTTTTTACAGCGGAAATCTCTGTGGCAAGTGGTGGCCAGAGTGAGATCAGACTCAGGTCCCTGGATGGGGCTGTGGGTACTCACTGGGCACTGGCCTGAGCACGTCAGGGATGAGGATCTCCACCAGGGCCTGGTACAGGATGTGGTCACAGCTCCTCATCCACTTGAGGATGGGCTCATACTTGCACAGAGTGATCAGTTTGTCCTTTGGGAGGGTCCCTTCGGGTTCCTCTTCACTGCAGGAGGAGGAGGAAGGAGACAGAGTTAGCAGCAGGTTTGCATTCAGTGCTTTCACCTTCCCTCTGTATTTATGACTCCAACTTTCAGCAGAAAAAAGATGTTTGTGTGCCTTGCAAAAGGAAATGTTTGGCTGCTTGTGCAGATCTTGTCTCTTCCAGCACCTCCCTGTCCTTGGGGCCAGAGCTCGGAGCAGTTTTCCCTCAAATCCACACTCCTGGTGCTTGCCCTGCCTTCCCCTCTTCCATTTTGAACCTCATTGCCTCTCACACCCCCTGATCATGTGGGAGTTGAGCTTCAGCACAGCCATTTCAGCCAGCAAAGGCTCAGCTGGATCCTCCTTACAGCCCCAGCTGTTCCCAAAACCTTCCCACCCCTCTCCTGTCTCCTCTGCTCTCAACCTCCTGAGCCACAGCACTGGGGACAAAAACTCTGCAGCCAGTGTAGGGACAGGTTAGCTGATGTTGAGATGTTTTCAAGGTGTTGAACACCTCCAAATGCTGAATGTTTTCAGAAGGAAGGAGACTGAGTGGATGAGAACAGAGCACATTGTCTGTAACTGACTGAGGTCAATCCAGCTTCCATTATTTTCCCTCTGTGGATGTATAAAGGCACAAGATATTTGTTACATAGCAGGAAGAGAGAGCTGAAACCTTAATGCACTGCCAGAGCATCACAGCAGAGCTGCTCACTCACACTTTATGCTGGGAATTGGGCATTTGGAAGGGTCTTTCCCCATGCATTGCATCAAAATCATTGAAGCCAAGCCTTGGACATGCTCTAAAGGGGCACTTTGAGCCTCAGCCTGCAGGATTTTAGTGATGAACTCCATGGGCATAACTCCTGGAAAATCCCACGTGGAGAAACAGGTTGTGAAACTTGCTGGGAAGTGCATCCACGTTCTGCATCTTCTCACGCTTTCAGGGTGCCCCTTCCCCAATATTTGGAGTTTATATTTATACTTATATATGAAGAAGGTGAGGGGGTGTGTTATTCACCTCCCTGGGTTACTGGCAGAGGTGTGGGGAGGTGGCAGAGCCCTGCAGAAAAGCTGCCTCCAGTTTCCCTTGCCTAGAAACAGCTCCTGGGGTGTTGCAATCTGCCTGGGAGCTGTTCCCTCAAGTAAATGAGATTTTAAACCAATCAAACACAGCTGCAGTGATTCCTTGCAGGGAAATATCCCCTGGGCAACATCTACAGGGCCATATTCTACTGATTTTTGAGGGATTTTTGCTTATTACTCAATGTTTTACCATTTTTCTTCTGAATAGAAAACCTTTGTTGTTACAGCATCAGAAAGAGTGGACAGATTTGTGATAGAAATTTTAAGAAGAAACCTTCACTTCTTCAATTTTCTCTGTTTTCACTTATTTCCATTCCCCTGGCAGCAGCTCCCAATCCATAAAGGATGAGGAAGAGGCACAGCAACGAGCCAGGCAGGAGTGAAAAGATTAAAGCAGCTTCATTTGCCATGATCTGCCTCAAAACACGAGGCACTGACAGGTCTGGGCAGCCAGGCAAGGCAGAGAGTCAGTCTGGATGTCCCTAAAACCTCAGAGAATCCCTAAAACCTCAGAGCCAGAGAATGGCACTGATTCATGGCAGGGAATCATCAGTGTCTGCTCCTGAGCACTTGGGAGAGCAGCATCCCCTTCTCTGCTACAGGAGGAGCAAGGGACACGGATGTCCAGCCTCAGGATGAGAGGGAACGGCCTCAAGTCGCCCCAGGGGAGGTTTAGATTGGATATGAGGGAAGATTTCTTCACTGAAAGAGTGGTCAGGCACTGGGACAGGCTGTGCAGGGCAGTGCTGGAGTCACCTCTCTGGAAGTGTCTAAAAAACGTGCGGATGTGGCACTTGGGGACTTGGTTTAGTGGTGACCACGGCAGTGCTGGGTTTATGGATGGACTCGATGATCTTGGAGGGTTTTTCCAACCTCAGTGAGCCCACAATTCTCTAATCAGAGCATTCACTTTCCTCAGGGCTTTGAATTTTGTGTTACAATATTAAACACTTCTGACGCTCTTTGTCACAGCTCTGCAGGGTAGAAAACACTTCCAAATTCTCCAAAGCACTCAAAAAGCCTAAAACCACTTCATGCATCTTAAAAAGAAACAGATCACCGAGAAATGGAGCAGGGAAGGCCGGGAGTACCTGGAAGGCAGAGCAGTGGGGCCATCACTAGGGGGTGCCTTGGGACTCCAGAAGGATTGCCACAGCTTCTCGATGTAGTGAAACTGGAGGTTCATCACAACATCCAAAGTGGCCTGACAGCAAAAACACCACGGTGTCAGCACACAGCTAGAGCGCTGCCACTCACAGTAAATAATTTACAAGAAAAACAACGGAATTGGCACTGTTTTTGTAACATAAAACAGGTCACACGATGAAAAAAACCACATAAAGCACAATATTTGAGTTGTTATTCCTGGCAAATGAAGCATTCCTGACTATATTCCAGCTTTTCCTAAGGGTAGGATATGAGATGGTCACATGAATGATGTCCCACAGGTAATAAATCAATTACTAATCATCACCAAATAATACTGCAAACAATCACCTCGCAGTGTCTCCTGTAGAGAATCTGCAGAGTTTTCACGTCGTTCAAGGTGAAACCTTCTTGTAAGAGGACGTTACCAAGATCAGGGGCTGGGAACTCGGGAAAGACATGGGTTACATCTGGGAAAAAAAATGGGGAAAGATGGTGAGGGTTAGGAAAGCTCAGACTCCAGGTGAGCACAAAGTGCTGCTGTCACTGGAAGCTCTTCTGTGCTCCAGCTGGGATGAAACAGGAAAATGAGACTGATAATTGCATCCTTTCCCTGATTCGTGCTGTTTTACTGGGAAAAACCAAACAACCACAGCCCAGTGGATTCAGTGTGGAAAGGAAAATGTTTTCTTTCTGTTGGTAAGAAAAGAAACAAGAAAACACTGTCCTCATCTGCCACTCTTCCATTGGAACTTCTCGGAAGCCTGAAGATGTCTCTCTGGTATTTTAAGAGTACAGTGGGGAATAGAATTGGGCAGCAGAGGTGTCAGGAGCTGGGATTTGTGATGGAGACACACAGATCCAGGACCAGCAAACCCAGAGGGTCTGTCCCACAAGAGAAAGGTTCATATGGATCATCTCAGACCCCACTGCAGCCTTTGCAAGGAAGGGAATTGCTTCTCCCCCTCTGGCCAGGCTTGGCAGGACCTCCATCTTCCATGAAATTTAGATAAAACCAGATGGATTAAAAACATACTGTGAGGGACCCAGCAGAGCCGTGGGCTCAAGGAAAAAGCCTTCCTGGGGGGACTGGAGCCAGCAGATCAACTAAGCAAGTGTGACACTACCAAAGCTTATAGAAAACATGCTATATATAAAATATATATGTCTGGAAAAAAAGAACACTGCAGATTTATTAGGAAAGCAAACAAATGCACAACAGTCAGGACTTGCTGGACAAGACCTTCCCCTTAAAGCCCAAATCCCAGGTGTGGGATAACTCATCATCAAAGGAGTCTCCTCACCTATGAACTGCTGATGGTGCTGGCTCTGAGCAGCCACTGACTGCTCAGGCGTGGTGTGGGGGTTGCTGTTGGAGGCACTCTCTGCCATCCCATCCATCTTCTGGGCTGCTCTGTACCTAAATTCCCAAGAATTAGGATGGATTAGGACCCACACAGACAGGAGAAAACACCTACACAATATTTACAACACAGACCTGTGAGTTCATGGAGTGGTTGGTACTTGAGGTTACGCCCAAGGCTGATCATTTGTACTGTGGACTCCAGTGGAGGGAAAATGAGAAGCTCCTTATGAAAAGCTTCCCCAAAACAGAATTAAAGGGTTAAGAAATTTGGTGACACCAAAAAATCAAAAGAGAAGCCAAGCTGGAGTGGGTTCCAGAGCAGACTGTCTCGAGCACTGACTTTTGCATTTACTTTCTGTTTGGGAGCTGCAGAAATAAATTCTGCTCCTTCTGCACTTCAGCAACAACCAGAAGTGTCCGTGCTTGTAGGAGGCAATTCCAAATCCCTTTGCACATCTTTAAAATGACTCAGGCACAAGATTAAACACAGCACTATTTAACTTGCACTTTTGCACAGAAAAACACCTCAAACCCCAAAATTCACCCAAATAAAGCACAAGCCCCCAGGTCCTTCACATTGACTTGGCACCTACATCTCCATAGCTGAGATCCTAAACCATTTTGGCTACAGGGAGGCTGTCAAAGGTGGCACATACAGTGGAACATGCCACTGGCAAGGAGAACAGGCAGATAAATCCCATTCCACGGAATTCCAGAAGAGTTTGGGTTGGAAAAGGCCTTTAAAGGCCATCTAGCCCAACCCCCTGCAGCGAGCAGGGACATCTTCCACCAAAACAGGTTGTTCCACGTCTCATCCAACCTGGCCTTGAGTATTCCCAGGGATGGGGCATCGACTGGAATTGTTTTTGGACCCTTCCACTGCTCAGAGCAGGCAGTGACCCTTCCACAGCTCGGCTCTGGCACTTCAGCAACACCGGGTTTGAACTTCCCGAGCGGAGCCAAATCCTGGGATGGGGCCTGCTGAGAGTTTTGGGAAGGGCCTGGGAGCACCAACCTTTGCTTCTGGTGGATGGGCTGCTGCCTCATGGCCATGTACTGGGTGTCCTCCTGCAGGCGGTTCAGCGGAGACTCCGGCTTCAGGCGGATCCCGTAGTAGTGATATTTGGAATTCCCCCTGGAAATACCAATTCTGTCAGTGGAAGGGAGATTGTGGCCCTGGTTTTTTGGACAATACACCCCATTTCTTGCAGCTGCCAAGCACTGTTTGAGTGGCTGAAGGGATGAGCTAATGAGATGCCATCATCCCCTGGAAAATTTAAACCCACGTGTGGCCGAGTCCAGTGACATCCACACTTAAACCCAGCCAGGTTTCTTCCAAAGGGGAACTGGGGAAGAGAGGAGGGAAGTGCTACAATAAAAAATGTTATTAAACAGAGTGACAGGAAGACCACAGGGGACACTTTGCTATTTGATTAGGGTTTAAGGATTTGTTTTTTCCATAAAAACAAGCATCCATCTTTATCCAGACTTGGATAAAATGAGCCTGACTGAATGGCCCACTATGAAAAGAAAAATGTCTTTCTGCTGCCAGCACTTCTGCAGCAACAGCACCAGGCTTTGATGTGGTTTTGTCCTTGGAGCTGCTCATTTTTGTAGGTTTTGTAAAAACTGAGAGCTTTCTCCAAGAACAAGGGGCTGGAATTCCTTCTGCTTTGCTGCTGTGGTGCTCCTTAGGAGGATGTGATTCCATCACATCAGAGAGAGATGTGTCAGCTGAAGTTTTTCCACCAAACTGGAGTTTTTCGGTCCCAGTGGGAGCGAGGACAGTTCTGCAGCCATGGACACATGGTGATAGTGTGTCCAACTTGGCTTCAGCACATTTGTCACCAAAAATGGGTGAATTGAGTCCTCAGAAGGAGAGGAGACCGAGCCAGGGAAGCACCAGCAGCATCTGCAGAGCACAGAGTGGAGGCTTAAAATGCAACTGCTGTGTCACTAAAACTGGGACTGGAGGCACCTTAAATCCAAGGATGCTTCCCATTGGAAAATTAGAGAAATATAAGAGAGGAGTATTTATCAAATTGGGTTCTTTTTTGGGGAGGGGGAAGAATTTGCTCTTTTCATGGGGTTGAATTGTTGGGTCTTTGTCACTGCACCAAAGGGTTTTACACACTCTCCGTGTTCAGCCCTGTCCTAAGTGATTTAAGTGCCTGCAAATCAAATAAAAGCTGCCTTTAGAACCTAAAATTACAATGAGTAAGAAAATAATGGGGGTCAGCTCTTTCCTCAATACTTATTGAGGTTCACTGTCCCCTTCCCAGCCTGCACATTTCCAGCTTACAGTGGTTTTTTTTGCTCACTTGTTTATTCTTTAATCCTTGATGGGATTAAAGAATTTCTCTCCTCTAAAGAAATTACTTCTGAGTAATTTCAGAGTTCTTGCACTTGACCCAATCTACAGAAATCCAAATGCTCCCCTGCTCTTCCTGCAACTGCCACCTCACATTCCAGCTGTGGAGTGCCCTGGTTTTGTTCTCATTTAAAAGCTCAGATATCTATGCTTGAATTTTATCATAAAATCTTCAACAATCAGAGCAATGACTGTTTTATAGGCAGTACATTACCCACTTTTTTAATATTATAAGCTGAGATAAAGTGCACACTCAGCAGTGCAGATGCTCCCTTGAAGGACACGTCTGTAATTACAGGAGTTTATTTTTTTGTGTTACACTTTGCTTGTAAAATCTTACAGATCTTTGATGGATTAGAAGAAAAAACCCTCTCCCAAGATTCAGCCTGATGCTTTGGGTGTTTCAGAAATGAACCATTTACAGCTTTGCACCTTGTCTGCATCAAAGCTGTGGGCACAGGGTCTGTCATGGGGGATCTTCACTGGACCCAAAGGGAGAAACGGCTTCACTGAGCCAGAACTTCGGGCTCTGCAGTGGGAATTGTGAGGATGAGTTACCTCATCTTTTTCAGACAATACAGAATCCCAGAATATCCTGAGCTGGAAGAGACCCACAAGGATCATTGAGGCCCTGCACAGACACCCCAACAACCCCAGCCTGGGCATCCCTGAGAGCGCTGTCCAAACGCTCCTGCAGCTCTGGCAGCCTCGGGGCCGGGCCCATTCCCTGGGGAGCCTGGGCAGTGCCCAGCAACCTCGGGGGGAAGAACCTTTCCCTGAGCTCCATGGCCAGCCCTGACCCAGCTCCAGTTGTTCCCTGGGGTACCGGGATCCTCACGGGATGAGAAGCAGCTTAGCTTCAAATAAAACATTTTCCCACCGGCTCAGGGTCGGTTGTTTCCGCAGACCTCAGAAAAACAAAAAGATGCTCAGGAGGTTCTGAGTGCACGAGAGGAGCTGCAGGAGGGTTGTGTTTTGTTTATTTAACTGCAGATTCCCACCAACCTGGTGCCCAGGCGCCGAGTCCTCAGCCCCATGAAGACGGAGCGGATGAGTTTCCCGAAGGAGGCGGCGTTGACGGGGTCCAGTTTGTGCTCCTGGCAGTGCCGCAGGTAATGGTTGTACAGGGAGCTCCTGGGGAGGCTCACACCCTCCGCTGTCTCGTAGTTATCCAGCAGCCACTGCAGCTTCAGGCAGGGAAAAATAAAGAACATGCAAGTCTAAAGAGGGCTGGGACGTCAGGCAGGGTCAGCGCTTAAACATCCGTCAGGTTTAGGAGGTCAAGAGAACTGAGTAATTAATTTATACGAGTTAATTCACATCACTTATAATCGATATAACTTCATGTTACTTTATAGGATGGCAAAAGCACCCCCAGCCCAAACAAAACCACTGTCAGATTTTTCATTACAACCCAGTCCTGCTGCCACCTCAGTGTCCACCTCGGGTTCGGATGAATTCCTGCAGAGCCAAAATAAAGCCGTAAAAACTCGCATTTTCCAAGGAAAAGAGATCTTGAGATACTGCCTAAGAGGAATAAATTTTAGGGGAAGCAAATTGATGCAAAGTCTTTATTAATTTGAAGATTGGCATGTCTGCAACGGCTCCCTTAACAATAAAATTAACGGTTGCCAAAGCAACCTTCAAAATCTGAGGGAATCCATCTACTTTGCAAAATTTACTGTCTGAACTTCTGACATGGCTGTTGATTAAAATTTGCAATTAATATAAATTATTTATACCTAGATAGTCTGAAAGGGCAGGTCCAGCACACGGTGTCAGCACCGGAATTCAAATGCAAAGCCTCCAATCTCCTTTAATTTGAGTAAATGACTTCAGCATCAATAAAATGAGTGTTGTAATAAGTGAATTTTGGGAGGAGCTGGATGTACACACGGACTAATATCAACAGGGTTGGAAAGAGCCCTTCCATTGCCACGAGGAATGTCTGGGATTAACATTTTTCAGGCTTCCCTCTCACCCCAGACCTCCATCCCTGCACCAGGAGCAGCTGCATTCCCAGCAGATCAGGGCAAAACACACTCGGGTTGTGGGTGCCAAATATCAGCCACAGCATCTCCATACAACTGATAGTCCAAGCACATACTGGAACTGAGCACGGCTTTAGTCTAGAAATCAGTGGGATTTGACAAAGCCCATGGATCTACACTCAAACCCTCTCCACTCCCACCCCAGTGTCCCTCCCTTTCCTCCCATTTTCTCCTGGTGACAATCCAGGGTCCCAATTCACCACAAGGCTGAGTTCTACACCAATAACTCTGTGAAAGACAACCTGAGCTGTGTGATGACATCTCTGGCACCTCATTCCTCTGAGCTATTTTCAGTTTCTGTGTTTCATATCCCACTCTGCGCTCACAGAGGCTTTGCAGCACCCTCAGTGTGTGTTCTGTGGGTCTCCTTCACACATCCAAATTTAAACTGCTGCTACACGAAGTCAGCTGCATCCAAAACCGTGCAGTTAAAGCTCTGCAATTAAAACTATTTCATTCAGCCTAGAGAAGAGAAGGCTCCAGGGACACCTTAGAGGACCTTCCAGTGCTAAAGGAGCTCCAAAAGAGCTGGAGAAGGACTGGGGACATGGGCTGGAGGGACAGGACCCAGGGAATGGCTTCCCAGTGCCAGAGGGCAGGGATGGATGGGATCTTGGGAAGGAATTGTTCCCTGGGAGGGTGGGCAGGCCCTGGAACGGAATTCCCAGAGCAGCTGGGGCTGCCCCTGGATCCCTGGGAAGTGTCCTAGGCCAGGTTGGACAGGGCTTGGAGCACCCTGTGGAAGGTGTCCCTGCCCATGGCAGGGGTGCAATGGGATGGGATTTAAGGTCCCTTCCAACCCCAGCCATTCCAGGATTCATGAGTTGGAGCTGATCCAAATCCAACCACAAATTCCCATGACTGGACCATCAGCTCTGGTGGCCTTTGGAGCAGAGCAGGGGCTGCCCCAGCTGGAAGAAAGAAAAACCTCCTGGCCCTTTTTCCCTCTCTCCTCCTTTTCATGGAGCCACTTGTCCTCCTCCCACCTTCCCGCAGTTCCACATCACCCAAGACACTCTTTGAGGTGATCTCCCACAGACAGAGATCATTCTGACCTCCAACCCCACAGGTCTAAGAGCTGGTGTTTATTAATGGTTCATAACGATCCTTCCTGCTCTCATCTGCAGCAGAGACACCCCTGGAAGCCCCAAAAAGTCTTTCTGTGGCCCTGAGCCTCCCCCAGTGTGGCCAAACCACTACACCCAGCCATTCAGTTCTCTCTAATGAAAGCGGAACCCAGTGGTTTTGGCATAAAACACCAGCAGGAATTCAGTTTTTAAGTTGTCCACATCTGTGTTAATGTTGGCCCATCCCCGACATTTAAAAAATTATTGCTTAAGATTCTTTCAAAAATTTAAACCATTAATTTTATTTATGCTATGGAAGATACTGAATGTGCATCAGCTATTTATCTCCTAAATCTTAAGCCTTAAGCCTTAAAAAAAATATAAAAGTCTCCTATTACTATGGAAAATTCAGATACAGATAAAATCCTCTCATTTAAATTTGATCCTGGGCTTTTTTATTCTAATCCCTGATATTTCTAGAAGATTCCCTTCATCTCCCAGCTTCCTTTTCCTGCAAATGTCTTTTTATATTCCCTTAAACATTGCAGAGTTTCACAATATGAACTCCCACTATTGAATTAGAAATTTATTACGAAGCACACAGAAGAGCTTGAAACAAAGACCTGTCAGAATAGAAATAATTTCCCAAACATGATTTTTGCTCTTCCTGCACTACTAATAACAGACTGGGCACTTAAAACGAGAAAATTAAAGATTCTTTCCATTTGTATCCCTTTATCTGTTTGCTTTCTGAACGTTGCTCAGTTGTGACAATCAGATATTCCCTGGTTTATTTCTGTTTATGCCACGATCAGGTTCCAATAAAATCACTCTGCAGCCATATGCTGCTGTGTTTGTTATGGGCACTACAGGGGAACATTTAATTTTCATTTCTACCTTAACTTTATTTCTATCTGACTGTTTGGTTTCCTTTGAAAACAACTCTTGCTAGCAAAAACCTCCTCCTTGTTCGATCCAAGGATGGAAAAAGCCATTCTTGGGGCTGGCTGAGAAAATAAAAACCTTTTCTCGAAGGTCCAGGTTTGGAGAAGTTTTCTTGTGGCCGTTTCTATGAAATATAAAAAAGAAACCATATGTGGTCATATTTAGGGTGTTTTTAGCTGGGACTGTGAGCAGCAGGTTCCTGAGTTTCCACTCCGTCGAGCTCAGAGTTAGGACAGAGCCATTCCCTCACAGGAAAGAATTCCAGTGGAGTTTTTTTGGGTTTGTTTTGTGGTTTTTTTGGTATTTCATTTTGCAGACAATGAGGGAAAATTACATTTTCCCCCTGCTCCTACTCATGCTGTGGATATCCCAGAGCCACAGGGCCTCAGGCACCCAACTCCTCCAACTTCAGGCACTCGTGTACATAAATTGGAGTTATTTTTCTCTGATTTCTTTGCACCATTTGCAAGTTCATAACTGGCAAAGAAATAATCCTCTGACCCAGGGCCTCAGCCACTCTCTGCTGCAGTCACACACGGGCATGATTTCATCAGAACCATCCCATGTCACCGGGGACCAGCAGGAGCTTCACCTTCCCCACTGGATATTTCAAGTGCACTTCAACAACCTCTCAGGGAGTTTTGGAAGCCAAATTCAGTGACCAAGCTCCATTTCCTATTGATTTTAGTTAAATTATGGGGAGAATTCCCTTTGGACTGAGATACCTTTATTTGTCCTCTTATTTTACTTTTTTTTTACAACCCCAAAGATTCCTGGCACGAACCATCTGCTGATGGTAACAAAATAAACCCCACTGCCCCAAGGATTTGCACATTTCCAAAATGCCAAATTTAAAAGGAGGGACAGAAGACAACAAAGAACTTTTCAACCTTAAGACTCAGAGCAATTAAGCCACAACTCAGTGCAATTAGCATCATCTCCCCATTTTCTCTTGCTTTTGTCAAGCTGGAATTTGCTTTCAGCCTTGACAAATTGCAGTCACCTGCTGCTTCCCTCTCTGCTCCTCCAGCACAAGCCTGACAATCCTGTGTGCCAGCCATGGGGAATTTGGGATGGGTAATGCTCTCCCTGGTGTTGTGGTTTTGCTCTTTGCCATGAAGAGGTGGGAACTGGAACACCCTGGAGAGCAGAAACCTTTCTGCCACAGCACTGGTGGTCACTGGGATGTCCCACACCCGCACTGGGAGCCAGCTCTGGCCATCTGCAGTCTCCAGGTGGTGGCTGCTCCATCCCTGGAACATCCAAGACTGGGCTGGACAGAGCTCTGAGCACCCTGGTCTGGTAGAAGGTGTCCCTGGCCATGGCAGGAGGTTGGAATTAAATGAGCTTTAAAGTCCTTTCCAACCCAAACCATCCTGGTCCAGCTTCCTACTCAAATCAGACCTCCCTTCCATGGGGCTCAGGTCCCTCACTCCAGCCCAATCCTCACTCAGATGAGTCCTAAGAACCTCCCCACGCAGAGGCTGCAGAGCCTCCCTGGGCACTGGAGCTCCTCCAGCTCTGGAACTGCCTGATCTGGCTCCCCAGTGTGCTGTGTTCCCTTCAGGCTCTCCATGCCTCCTGTTATTCCACAGACACCTCCCCGTGCCCTGGCAAGGCTGAGCAGGGATACTGGGGGTCCATGGGACAGCGAGGACCCCGTAGGGCTCCTCAGCTCAGGCTCTGTGCTGGAGGGAATGACCCACCCAGCTCTGGAACTGCCCAGGACCAGCACCTTGTGCCTGGAGCAGCACCTTCCGAGGGGCCAGCTGAGGGTGGATGTGTCACACGTGCTCAGAAGGAGTTTGTTTGCTCCAGAGTTTGTAAGAGCATTTAAACCTAATGCCAAGCTATGAACTATGACCCAGAAGCAGGGACATCAAGTTCTGCACTTCCAGCCTGCAAAACAAGGGTGGGGAAGGCGTGATCAGAGGCTGGATCAGGCCCCAGCTCCATCCTGCACAGCCTGTGGGCAGTGAAATCTCTTTGCTACCTTTTGCTTTCTTTCCTCTACCCTTTTCCTGATTTTTTTCAAACCTTGTCCTGGATGAACAAGAAAAATCCTGCAGAGCAACACAATCCTCATGCAGCACTTCAGGAGTGTGAGCCTGGCACAGCCTGGGGTGGGAGGGATGCAGGGAGATGCTCAGAACAGGAACTGCCTGACCCTGCAGGTTTGTGTTCCCCCAACTACAACCAGAAACCTTCACTCTCCACCAGCTGAAATAAGGATTGAGCTCCCTCAGGAGCCCTGGCCTGGAGTTTGAAATCAGCTAAGGAGAATCAGACTGGTTCAAAGTTCCTTTTGTTGTCTCAGGCTATTTATCTACGGTGAAGAAGCCAAAGGTTTTTTAATTTGGTTTGGTTTTTTTTTTTTTGCAGGACCTAAGAATGCCAACAAACCAGCCCCCAAACACAGAGGAAATCCATTAGAATAAAGAAGCACCACTTTGTGCACTGGGATTTATGGGTGCAGGACATGCTTGGGCTTAATCCAAAC
Source organism: Coloeus monedula (assembly GCF_965178545.1). NCBI lineage: Eukaryota > Metazoa > Chordata > Aves > Passeriformes > Corvidae > Coloeus > Coloeus monedula. The sequence goes on along the minus strand of NC_138807.1, from coordinate 3,174,851 downwards.
ACAGGGAAGCCAAGGCAAATCCAAGGACTCCAACATGACCTGGATCAACCCAAATCTCACCCAAGCATGTGCTCACCCCTCAGTGTTCCTGCACGGGAACCACAAACCGAGATGCAAAGGCCCAGCAGAACAGTGGGAATATCACACAAAGCAGGGAAATCGTTGGCAGAGCACGGAGAGAGAGGGCCAGCACATGGATTCAGCACAGCATTGTGACAGCAATGGGCTTCCTGAGGCACAGAGACAGGGAAAAAAGGCATTCACAGGCTTTGGGTCCGTGCTGCCTGAGGGGAATCTGTCACAATTCACACCGAGTCGTGGCTGCGGATTTACAAGTCATTTTCCAGCCATTTTTCAGCTGCAGTGAAAGGAAAAGAACTTCCTCAAATGTGTTTATCTAATTGCCAGCAATTTCCATTGCAAGGCAGATGAAATAAATAAACACAGGGTAGAGGCAGCTAACAGACTGCAGAGCACCTCAGCAGCAAACATTATCATCGTGGCACGATTTTCCTTGGGAATGGGCTGTTTTGGGCAGCACAGCTCAATCACAGGCTGCTTTTGAGTGACTGTTAAATACACCAAAGGGCTACAAATAATTCTCCTATCAAAGCAGAGGAAAAGGTTGTAAATTCTGATCGTAACTTACATGGCTGTTGAGCAAACTGCTTTTGTGTGATGTAATCCCTTCATTTTTTTGTAGGTTTTCAATCGCCATTTCAAGCTAAAGAAAAATGTGCACAGGAGAGAGAGAGAGAAAAAAAAAAAAAAAGGAAAAAGAAAGGAAATCAGATAGTTAGCAACAGCCAGGATTATTGTTTCTTTATTAATATTTGAATGATTAATGCTTTATATGAACAAGCTTGTGGAAAAGAGGCAAACAGATGAGCACAGTCGGCGTGGATGGAGCTGCAGAGGCGTTACTGGGACATGCAAATGGACACACAGCAGGAATCCCCAGGGGGGTGACAGAGCGAGGCCAGGGGGGGTTTATGTTCCACTAAAAGCACTGCCCAGTTATATAAAAAAAAAGCAATTTTGCTCCTCTTTTTCCCTTCCTGCTGAGAGCAAACCATTGCCAGACAGATCCACTGCAGAGGGTCAGAGATTGGCTGCAGAGCTGTACCCAGGCCTCTCAAGGAGAGCTGGCAGTGATGATTTGGTTATTGTCACCTCTTCACATTTTGTCAAAAAAACCCTAAAAAACTAAATAAAATTGGGGTTCAAGGAGAGTGCATGAGCTGGTATGGATAAGGGCTCTCTGACGCTGAGAACTGCAGAGGGAAGAAGGGAGGAGCCAGGTCTCAGTTGGGTGAGCTCTCCCCCAGAAGCCAGGGCGGAACATTTGATGCTACCTGTGCTCGTTTCTACTGATCTCAGAGGAGCCAAGGCGAGGCCTTCTGGCCCCTGAGGAGCCCCCTCACTCGCAGTCTGGTTCCTGTTCCACCTTCAGCCCAGCTGTGGCTGCTGCCTTGTGCCTCAACCCTCTCCTGAACCCTTTTTGTCTTCTCCTTTCTGCTACTGGGGCAGAATCTGCGAAACTCCTTAGCAGATGGCTGCTGGTCCCAGAACTCCAGCGCTCCTCTTCAAGCTTTTTGCAAGAAAAAATTCCCCAAACCCCAAAAAGCCCATATAAGAGACTGCCAGGAGCAGAACCTCCTGTTTCTCTCCAGCAGACGTTCTCAAACTGCGTTATCTGTGCCCCGTGGGTGCAGGCAGGACAAGGCAGCAGCACACAGAACCTGCAGCCAGCAGCTCTCCTGCCTCTGTCCTCATTTGACACCTCTGTGGGCACAGGCACAAAGCATCTGCAGATGATCTGTCCATGGCCTCCTTCCCACATTCACAGCCTGCACTGACTCACCCCACGGTGGAGATTAAGGCTGAGATAAACCCAGCCCTTGACAGACCCAGGCTCTGTCACAGAAGGATGCAGGGGGCAGAGCAGAACAGATCAGACCCAGCTGCTGAAGTGACATCCACCAACCACAGCCACCGTGCCACATCCTGGGGTGAAGGTGACACTCCACCTCCAGCACAAGTCCCTTGGTTTCCAGCCCAAAGTGGAACCACTGTGGCACTTCTCGAGGGGTTATCACCGAGCTCAGTCTCAGATTAGTGGGGTTTCTGAGAACACTGCCTCACACCGTGATGGACCACGAGGAACCAAAGCCCGAGTGCTGACACAGCCTTCAGGAAATGAGTCAGAGTTAGAGGGAGACCCAATTTCCTTCCTCTGCTCGGGGGCTGCTTGAGCAACAGCTCTGAGGCAAGCACAGAAAAGCTGCCTGGCCTTTTGCTGTTGGCAGGTGTCCCATCCAAAAGGACACCTTGCATCAGCAATGAAAAATATTACAGGGAAAAGACTAAAAGCTCTTCAGCAGCCCTGCAGGAAGGTGAAGAGCTCTGAGGACCCACTTATAGGAGGTCTCAAGGATTTCCTCTCTTGGTCCAGACTAATCTAGGTGAAGATTAACAGTGCTGTGCTGGCACAGATACTGAGTGGGGCTGTTCCCTGTGCTGCTCCAGCCCATCTGATGGAGCAGAACGTTGTTATTCCAGCAGATAGGGAAGGTTTCTTAAGAAGGTTTCTCTAAGTATTTGAAGATTTTTCTTTGTGCACACACAGACTTCACCAAACATCTCTCAACCTCCTGAGGCAGCTCATGTGCCACTGCTAATCCTGAAGCACTCCCTTGTTTCCACTCTCCTCTGGAGGTGCCCTCCTTGCTCTCCAGGTCTCTTCCTCAAGCCCTCAACGCCTCCAATCCCTCTCCTTCCCCACTGCCCAGCCCTCTCATTGCTGACCACTCTGATGTCCATCCCCAGGGCCATGTGCAAACACTTTGGCTTCCCTGGCTCCATCTGCACGAGCTCTGCTTTCCCTTCCTCCCACAAAGCTCCCAACCCTGCCCCACCATGTTTTGCCATGACTACCTGAGCCCCTCTGGCCTCTTTAACACCAGCCTTTCCCAGTCTCTGGTTAGGCTGGACATTAACAGAAAATAATGTTCCTGCCCATGGATTTGATTCAGTCCCTGCTCTCCTGAAGCCGCCCATCCTTCCTTGTGGGCGTCTGGAGAAGCTGTGGCTGCCCCTGGATCCCTGGAATGCTCAAGGCCAGGTTGGACAGAGCTTGGAGCAGCCTGGGACTGTGGAAGGTGTCCCTGCCCATGGCAGGGGGTGGAATGGGATGAGCTTTAAGGTCCCAAACCAAATGATTCCATGATTATGTGAAATCCCAAGCAGTCAAGGCTCTGCTCTATCCCCTCCGACTCCGGTCTGCGCTGGAAGGACTGAAAGCCACACACAGACACAGACACAGCCCTGCACTGCCTGCCAGGCTCTTTTCCACCCTCTTCAGCCCTTCCTCAGCTATTTTGTGTTAAAATACCTTCACAGAGTTCATTCCTACATGCAAAAGAGTGACTTCATCTCTGATGCATTTTCATAAAGGTCGCTTTCGAATTTTTTTTTTTTTTCCTGAACAGCCTTATCTCATGTGATAACCACAAACTAAATCTGTTCATGGGACATTTCTACTGACACGTTTTCTACTTGGGCTTTTATATTGTGCTCATCTCCATGGAAATTACAAAAACCCCAAACAACAAAAAAACCTCCCCAAAAATCCCAGAGTAAAGTTGTGCAGCTTTGCAAGACGCAGTCCCACACAGGTGATGCTTCCAAACAATAACTTTGAGCAAAAATCAAATGGTCCAGTGCTAATTTTTAACTTTGAACAGTTAAAATACATACACACACACACAATTCTCACCCAGGAAAAGAACCCCAGCATCTGTCATTTTCTCTTCCACCCAAACTAAGGACTTTTCCCCTATGCCTACCCAAGGCAGAGCACATTTACCACAGGATCAAAGCAACCTTTCAAGGCACAAAGATTCAGAAAACATAAAGTCTATATTCTAAAACTCAGTGGGAGAAGAAAGCACAACTTAACAGGCCAGATTTACAAGAGTTCTCAGTAGCAACAGCTCCTGTTTTTCTCCCTGGTGATGCTGCTCACATTTTAAATTCTGGCTACATGCCCTGAATTACACCTACATTTGTATTTATATTTATATTTGAATGTACAAACACACAGAAGTCTGCAGAGGAAGGTGAGCAGTGTCCCAGGAAATGAGCTCCAACCACTCCTGGCAGCTCCTAAGGGCTGGGAGATTCCCAAATGAAAGCCCTGGTGCTTCTCACTGCAAAAAGGCTGTTCTGGGTGAAGAGCTTTGAGCCCTCAGTCCCACACAGCTGCACAGCTTCCAGCACCTGCCACCTCGGCTGGCAGCTGGAGGGACACGATTTAAAGAAATTGGAACTTTAAACCATTTCTGTTTGATCAGTATCACCTCTAAAAGACATTTTCTAAATATATGGCAAGGACAGAATACACAGTGGTGTAGGAGATATACACACAAAGAGTTTCTGATCACTGTGCACTTGGCATGATCAGCTTGATGTAAGTTATGTGCTAATTATCCACTGGGTTAATGAAGGATTTTTCAGGTCTCTTCATAACTGAAGATATATTTCAATATTTTGGCTTAGCATGTGTGAGATGTTTGACTTACTAGAAAACGTAAATAGAGACAAATCTTTAAAAGCCAAAATGTTTTGCTTGGGGGGGGGGGGGGGGGAAAACCCCAAACCAAACCCCCAGAGAATCTTCTCTAATGCTGCATAATTTCAGTGATCTGCTGAGTGAGAGGGACAGTCCAAACACCAATTGAAAAGATAAGTGTAGTACACCAGTGTCTATTCTCTCCCCTGCTCTCATGGCATGGGACAGACATATACAGCGATAATGACAGGTCAGTTTTATTTTCTGAAGGCTTTTCAGTTCCCTTTGGAATCATTCCTGGCCCCCGAGCTGCGGTGCCTGCAGGGCTACATACCGTTGCTGGAGAGGAGCGTGAGGTGTGTGACAGAGAATGTCTAGAGTTCTCCAGCCCCCCATGAATGAGATAGGCTCCCGAGCCGGAGAGGATCTGACTTCCCCCAATGTCCATGGTGATGCCCACCATGTTGTGAGAGGGAATGGCTGTAGGAGAGGATGCCGCTGTAGTCACCTGAGCTCCACCTCCTCCCTGCGCTTCGAAATAGGGCGCGGCGCTGGCGGGAGCGTAAATCTGCGCCTCGCTGCTGTAGGAGTAGGCGGCTCGTCTGTGCAGGGGACAAAAGGGGACATGGAGAGGTGCTGGCACAGGGAATCCCATGTTCAGTGGTTTCTGAAAGCTGGACAAGTGTCAGAAAACCCCCTGTGGTGTTGGTGGGGTTTGCTTTGTTGGAATGGGACCCTGAGCTGGGATTAACCGGCCCCGCAGCACAAGCGCACGGCGAGGGCAGAGCCTGGAGCTCTTGTAGGGAGCTGGGGTGAGGAAGGCCAAAAGGAGGCCCAAAATGGGGTATGGCAGACAGGAGGAAGAGGGAATTCTAAGGGTAGAGAGGCCCTGGCACAGCTGTGGCTGCCCCGTCCCTGGAAGTGTTCAAGGCCAGGTTGGATGAGGCTTGGAGCAGCCCAGGATGGTGGAAGGTGTTGGGGAGTTGGAAGGAGATGGGGTTTAAGGTCCTTTCCAACCCAGACCATTCTGGGATTCCTTGATTCTCTAAAATCCTACAACACCCCCTTTTCCCTCTAGAAGTTCCTCTCCTAAAGCTGCCCACATCACCACACAGCCTGCTGGGCACAGGGGAACACCAGGCACTTTCATGTAGCAGGATTCCCTGGAGAACAGTCCCTCCATGAGGACAACACCCCCAAGGCTGGAATCCAGCTGAAACCACCCTCACACCCCACAGAACACCTGAAACAGCTCCTCCTCCTCCTCCTTCCATCGTGGGACAGGGGAGGAAGAAGCCTGGGGGGAGGGAAGGGCTGGGAGGTGGGAGGGGAACATCTCTGAGAGACTCTTACATGGTTCCATTGGTATAAACAGCTTCTCCTCCTTCCACATACTGCACCTGGGCTGGGTAAACGTGCTGCACAGACTGCACCTGCAACAGGCAGCAAGAATTCAGGGATTGCTCAGGAACTTCAGGATAAACTGCACAACTCCAACCTTACCTTGACATTTAAGCTTTCTTTTTAAAAGAAAAAAGAAAAAAAAAAACCAAACCAAAAACATTCTCTCCCCCTGCCCTCCCCTCCCCCCCCCCCAATGCTTAGGAATCCCAAAGGAGGTTTTTCTTTTCAAAGGTCAAATTAAAATAGATAAATAAGTGGTTGCTCCATGAGCAGTGGAAACAATGGAGCTGGGTTTCCTCTGGACACGTGTCTCGGGGCTGACTAATAGGGGTGAGCTCATGCTGCAGCCTTTCCTTCAGAGGGGAGCCTGGCAGTGTCCAGCTGAACCCCAGCCCCCTTGTTCTTTGCCCTGGGAGGGATGGAGTTGCCCTCTGTCAATTATTTTTTCCCCCTGAAACAGAGCAACCAAATAAAAAAATCACTAAAGGAAGAAAAATTAGGAGGGTCAGACTCGCTGTCCACATGGGACAGCACCACATATCCCTGGTTCCTTAGAAAACAAGCCCTGGAAAAGGCAAAGTTCAAATAAATAAAAACACTTGCACGGCTCTCTGGCACCAAACCTTTCTCTGGAGCCACGTGCAGTCAGTAAATTTGTTTGTGTAATTAACTTCACCTCTAAAAAAACCTTTACCAAAGGAGATTGCTTTTAATTTAACTTTGATTTAATAAATGCTTTCAAATGGCAGTTGAAAGCATCCATCAAATCTTCAGATGTATGAATCAATCAAATCCTCAAATACATGAAAGACAACTACTACAGCAAAGGCTCTTCCTAAACTTCAAATATCTTGAGAGTTTCTTTTGTCATCAGTCTAAGAAAGGAGGAGAGAACTGGAGAAAGCGATCCCAGGTCTCTGACTGCCCATAAATCTTTAATTAAGATTTTTCTAGATCTGGCACAGTTCCAAAAGCCGTGTGGGACGTGGGGACCTGCTGATGCAGGAGTCCCTGCATGGTGTCTCTCCCCAGAGGGTTCATTACCTGTTGTGGAACCTGCTGGACTCTGGGAACGGAGATTTGCTGCATCTGCGCCCCTTTGGGAGCGGAGCCTGTGGCTTGGACCAAAACCCTCTGCAAGAAGGACATACAGGAAGAGACACTTAAATTCAGTCCATGACACAGGTGAGCCAGGTGTTCTCTAACAAAATTCCACGGATAACTTGTCTCTGACAGCAGCAGCAGCAGTGGCACCCTGGAATTAGTGTCCCTGTGGTCCCCACCCTCACAGGGGGGTGCATCAGCCTGAACTCAGCCCCCTGAACTTGGGCAAAGCTGCACCCAAAATTTCTGACAGGAACCATCTTTAAACCTCCACGAAAGGAAACAGCAGTTCGTTGGTAAGTTCAGCCACAGCTAAACAAGAATCTCTCCTCACACATCCACGTTTGGCTCCAAAGTTCCTTCTCTTAGAGCTGCTAAACCCAACCACACTCTGCCTCCTGCAACAAGAAATCCCACCAAGCTTCCACCAGCACCAAAGCTCAGGTGGTTCTGCAGCTCCCTGCAGAGCCACCGAGGGCACAGGAACGTTTGATGGTGGTGGCTCTGTCACATCCATCATCCCTGTGTTACACTCCATGTTCAGTGTGAGGTTGTCAACACATCTCAAGAGTGCTCAGCACCTTCAGATCCAGCAAAACAAACGTGGGGATGTGGTGGATGGAAAGAAAGGATTCAGAGGGAACAGAGACAAACATCTCCATGGCCTTTTAAACCTTCTCCAAGGAGACACATCCTCTGTGGTTGGAGGCTTTAAAAACATCCAGGAGATTGGGCCACAGGACAAAGAGCCAGAAAACAATCCCACAGGATTTCTAGGAGCAACCTTGATAATTACTGGCTACCTTATACATGGATATTTATGATTTTTAGCCCTCCCAACATGCCTTTGTAACAACCAGAAATCCTGTCCTAGCAGAATGACAGGTTTATGACAACTGCCCAGATTTCCAGAAACCTGCTCCATCTCCAGGGCCCAGGCTGCATTCCCTGGAGATCCTGCAGTGAGGACACCTACACTTATGTCAGCCATCACCTGGCCCGTTTTCCCTCCAGAAGGGGCTGTCACCAGAGCAGGATGGGGACATCACCAGCCCTTTTTGAAGTCAGGCCTTGGCAGTGCCACCTACATCAAAGACTCTTTCCTTTCTCCTTCTCTGGCATTGCTTTTGCCAAATGGCACATCCCTGGCACAGCTGCCCAGCTCAGCTCCTCACTGCCTGTCCCGGTGCTCTCCTGTTACCTTCCAACCAAAAGAAGGAATCATCCCCAACCTGTGAGGTGAGGCCATCCTGCTCAAACAGCCTCTGCCCACACTGAAAGGGGCACCAGTGCTCAACAACCCCAAGGGCTTCAGCCTCACACCATTCCTTCTGCCAGCAGTTCATTCTCAGTATTTTCTTTGTCCTGCTGGTGAGAAGGGAAGGCTCTGGATGCTCCTCCTCTTCAGCAGTCTTCCACTATGCCCCGGATTTTCCTTAATCCACAGAGTTCCTCTCGATGCTCCACATCCCGATGTCAGCACAGGCAAAGGCTGGACGGGTGATTTCATAATCCAAAAGTTTTCCAACCTTTGTTCACAGCCAAATCCACGTTACTGATCCTTGGGACACCTGTCCCCATCACTGCAACACCAGCAAGGAATGCTCTCCATGGATGGGAAGGCTGGGAGGCGACAGCAGCGCTCCGGATCACCCGATGGGAATGTCCATAGCTCCTGCAGAGTGGAATATTCCTCCCAACTCACAATCTTTAATTGTTCCTTTTCATCAGCATCCAATGGCAGCTGCTGCTGCTCACTTGGGAGTTGGAGAAGGATGTAGCTGAGTTACACCCACCCATCCTCTCATCCCTCCAGCTTCCTGCGAGAGAAATTTCTTTTGAAAGTTCCCCAAATGGCATAAAAAGGAACAAAAAGGAACCAGTTTCACTTAATCCTTCCCGTTTTGCACTGGGTGGTTCCCGTTCATCACTTGAAGCCACCTCTTGTGTCCTGTTGGGCCTCCCCAATGCAGCATATCCATGGATATTAATCACAAATTCCCCCTTCAAATTAAAATGTTGGGATCCACCTACTGAAGGAAGAGACCATGGAATCATGGAATGGTTTGGATTGGAAGGGACCTTAAATCCCATCCCATTGCACCTCCTGCCATGGGCAGGGACACCTTCCACTGTCCCAGGCTGCTCCAAGCCCCAATGTCCAGCCTGGCCTTGGGCACTGCCAGGGATCCAGGGGCAGCCCCAGCTGCTCTGGGCACCCTGTGCCAGGGCCTGCTCACCCTCCCAGGGAACAATTCCTGCCCAAGATCCCATCCAGCCCTGCCCTCTGGCACTGGGAAGCCATTCCCTGGCTCCTGGCCCTCTAGGCCTTGTCCCCAGTCCCTCTGCAGCTCTCCTGGAGCCCCTTTAGGCCCTGCAAGGGGCTCGGAGCTCTCCCTGGAGCCTTCTCCTCTCCAGCTGAGCACCCCCAGCTCTCCCAGCCTGGCTCCAGAGCAGAGGGGCTCCAGCCCTTGGACCATCTCCGTGGCCTCCTCCAGACTCTCTCCAACAGGTCCACGTCCTTCTTGAGCTGAGGACCCAAACCCGGCGCCAGCAGTGCAGGGGGAGGTCAGGAGGGCAGAGCAGAGGGGGGAATCCCTTCCCTGACCTGCTGGCCACTCCTCTCTGGATGCAGCACGTGGCTCCTCCACCCTCTCCTGCACCAGCTCTGCCCTCACCTGTTCCCATGACCTCGGTACCTTGCAGGGCTGCTCCATCTTCCCCTGCTTTTACTGACACACCAAACAACGACAACAGGAAATCAATCCGAAGCACACACCCAGCTGGCATGAAGTGACTCCCCTGGGGACCAAAATTAAACCCCAAACCCCACATTTGAAAGCTTGCAGGTGGATGGAGAGGGCTCAAACCCACAGGGCCTTTATCAACACCAAGTCCAGCAACAGGCTGTCCCCACTATCTCAACGAGCTGATTAAAAATCCTCTCCCCACTATCAAAACCCGGGATTAAAATACATCTGCCAGGGAAAACAGGGCTCTTCTCCATGGAAACAGCATCCCCAGCTGTGCATACGTTACCTGCTGAGACGCTGGCACTGGCTGCACCACCGGCGCCTGGGCTGAGGCCGACGTGTGAAGCGCCACGGAAGCTGCTGAGTCTGATCCACCCTCGGGACTCTGCATGCTCACTGCTGGGGACAGCACAGGGACATCAGGCAGGGCAGCACAGCACAGCCACACACCCCCAGCCCCTTTAACCGGGGGCAAAATCCCAGTGGAAGATCCAGAGGGAAGCGCTGGGAAGGGAGGCAGCTCCCGTCCTACACACGGGACTCGTTTTAGTCCTGGAGCTAATTTTAATGCAGAATTCTATTAAGGAAAAAGAAAGTTGCACAATTGTTTCACGGAGAGGAGAGGGAAGGAACAGAAAATGCACTTCTAAATTTAACCGAAAAGTGGCGTTGGAAAATTATTGTGTCACAGTGAGCATCACACATGATCAGGAAGAGTAAGGGCATATTTTTAAAATAAAGCTTTCTCCCCCTCTGCCTTATCACGTTCAACTACTGCAAAAAAGCTTTTAATCAAACCTCAGCCCGTGCCTGGAGTTTAGCTAAGATCTCACTGGGAAAGTGGGGGTGGCCAGCTTGGGTTTCTAACCACAAATAATCAAGGATGAAGAGCAGAAGAGCAGCGATTCCCCAGTATTTTAGAACCCCCAAAGCAGCATCTCCACCCTCCTATCCCTGCCCTCGCCCCAAAATCCCACCAAGGTCCCCAGACAGCCACAGCATCGCCCTCCACTGCCACACAGCCCTACAGAGCTGATGGTGCCCTTGGCATCCTCAAATCCCTGTGGCCCAGCACTCCCTCCTGGCACTGTCCCAGCCTGTGTCCATCCCTGGGGACACCGAGGGATGCTCAGAAGGGGCTTCCCAACAGCACAAAATGGCATTTTGGTTTCTTTTTGGGGTGGGGGAGCCTTTTTTCCTCAGTTTCTTGTGAAACTTCCCGCTTAATAAACTATTTTAGGAGGGTTTCTGCTGTCACTTCAAAATCAAAAGATTAAAAACAACCAGATTTTGGGCAGTGTCATTTCTGCTTTCTCGGCCTCGCTGCTGAGCCTCCAAACAACATTATGATGTCTTTGTTTTATTTCCCTTCTCCTGCCAATATTTAAACTTTTCCCTCAACTTTGTGCAAGTTAAGAGGCAAAAGGAAAAATGAGAAACTGAGGGACACTGGACCCTGCTCTCTGTGCTCAAAAGAAATGCAAGGATGGTGTGAAGGTACAGAGTTTACCTGTTCATCCCTTCAGCCACTGACAAAAAACCCCAAATATTAAGATTCTCCACGAAGCAGGTTTTTAAGGGCTTTTTTTCCCCCAATATCCATACACCCATTAGCAAATCACAATTACTCTCCCAACCTTCCCAAAACCCCAGAGCTTGCAAACAATTCTCTCTCTCCCATCATTTTTCTCACACCTGGGAGAAAGAGTAGACAGAGAACCCACAGACTCACAGCTGCCAGATGAATCCAACAAGCCAGAAACGAGGGAAATTAAATCAATATTTACTCCTGTGTTCCCCACCAGGCCCCCTGAGCTGCCCTCAGCACCCCCATCGCCACAGCTCTGCTATATAAAGGCAGCACCTGCCTCTCCCCATCACTGCCTCCACCTGGGTTTTAGCCAAAACCTCCCCACGAGAAGATTCCAGTTGCAACAGCGCCGTGGGATCAGGGAAATAATAATTCTCCCAGTAAAGGAGGGAAACAGCCCCAAATTATTTGCAATTAAACACTCGGCCAGAGCTGCTGGGTTTGGGATGCTCAGGTGGAGATGCTCGGGCAGGAGAGGGGGGCACTTTCAGCACATCTACGTCCCTAACTTTTCCAGAAGTGTTTATTGTCTCTCCCTTGTGCCCTAGGCCATGGGTTGCAGCTTTCCAGGGTTTTCTGAATGTGAAATGCAGTGTGCTGAGGTTACAGAAGAAAGGTGGGTGAGTTGACAAAGATATTTTAATCTTCTATCAGTGGTTCTTGGGTCAGCTCTTGGCATTTTAGGTCTACAAAAGGTCCCTTTTTAAGTGTAGTTATAACCAGAAAAGAACACTTAGAAATGATGGAGGAGTTGGACTTTGGTGATCCCTGTGGGTCCCTTCCAACCCAGAATATTCCATGATTCTACCATTCAAATCACCAACGACTCATCTTTGCTGATACATTTTGTCTCCTGCTTTCCCTCAGTGACCAGAAGAGAGCAGAGAGACGTGGGCAGGGCAGAAGGTGAATTGTCTGCTGCCAAAATAAATCCCCAGTGTGATTTTCAGGTTTGTTCCACGAGGCAGTGATGACAACCACGCCAGACACAAAGGCTCCGAGGAAATCTGCAGATGGCACTTCCAGACAAGGTAGACAGACAGAGAAGTCCTGGACTGCCAAGCCACATGTACAGGACTTGTTATTATTTTATTTATCAGTGCAACATCCTGGAGAAAGAATCATTCACTTCTCATTAAAGCCATCCTGCGCTTCCTGAGAATTGGATTCAGATCTGTGTGTGCCATCTGCTATCGTTAATTTGCGCTGATGGAAAGCTGACAGCACACACAGAATTCCTGCGCTCCCAGAAACCAGCACAAGGTGCTGCAGAGCTCTGCTGATGCCCTGGGAGCACGGCTGCCAAGCGAGCTGGCACCTGGGCCAAGGCTCCAGAGGGTGGAGAAAGCATTGGCTTCCAAGGAGGAGAGGAAATGTGGCACCCAAAGTCTTGCTCATTCCTCTTCACCTGATCCCAGAATGGTTTGGGTTGGAAGAGACCTTAAACCTCATCCCACTGCACCCCCTGCCATGGGCAAGGACACCTCCCACTATCCCAGGTTAGGCTCAGGGCCACAGAAAGACTTTCTGGGGCTTCCAGGGGTGTCTCTGCTGCAGATGAGAGCAGGAAGGATCGTTATGAACCATTAATAAACACCAGCTCTTAGACCTGTGGGGTTGGAGGTCAGAATGATCTCTGTCTGTGGGAGATCACCTCAAAGAGTGTCTTGGGTGATGTGGAACTGTGGGAAGGTGGGAGGAGGACAAGTGGCTCCATGAAAAGGAGGAGAGAGGGAAAAAGGGCCAGGAGGTTTTTCTTTCTTCCAGCTGGGGCAGCCCCTGCTCTGCTCCAAAGGCCACCAGAGCTGATGGTCCAGTCATGGGAATTTGTGGTTGGATTTGGATCAGCTCCAACTCATGAATCCTGGAATGGCTGGGGTTGGAAGGGACCTTAAATCCCATCCCATTGCACCCCTGCCATGGGCAGGGACACCTTCCACAGGGTGCTCCAAGCCCTGTCCAACCTGGCCTGGGACACTTCCCAGGGATCCAGGGACAGTTCCTGGCTCAAACTCCTCAGCAGTCCCAGGGTAAGGAACATCCCTGGAGCTTCCTCAGCCTCGTGCAGCTCTTTGGCAGCTCTGCCACATCCCTGAAGCAAATGCCCATGGAAGGACTCCCTGCTCTTCTCCCATCCCACTTTTCACCTCCCACAGGGGAGGCACTTTGACAGTGTTCTTGATCGTCTTCTTAGCAGAAACTCACTGGCTCAAAAACCAGCCCTCCTGCTTCCCAAAGATCTACGGTTTGCTTCTTCCTCTTAGATCTGGCCTAAGACAGACAGGTTTATCCCACCTGTAGCTCTCTCACAGAAGGGACTGACAGAAGCCATTAAAAGGTGTCTGGTGGCCTCTGACAGCCTGGCAGCCCCTGGTACTGGGGAGTTTGCAAACTGAGAAGTTAATTAATAATCAACAAAGCTGCTGCTGGGTCACAGAGAGGATCAGCAGCATCTACAGTTGATGTTCTCAGTTCCAGGGATCTTTACCAGGTGAAAAAGAGGAAAAAAAGTCAGTTATTGTGGAAATATGAGCAGATGGACCTGACCATGCAAAAGGAATAAAATCGTGGTGAGAATCCCAGAATGGTTTAGGTTGGAAGGGACCTTAAAGCTCATCTTGTTCCAATCCCCTGCCATGGGCAGGGACACCTCCCACTGTCCCAGGCTGCTCCAAGCCCCAATGTCCAGCCTGGCCTTGGGCACTGCCAGGGATCCAGGGGCAGCCCCAGCTGCTCTGGGCACCCTGTGCCAGGGCCTGCCCACCCTCCCAGGGAACAATTCCTTTCTAATTTCTAATCTAACTCTGCCCTCCTTCACCTTAAAGCCATTCCCCTTGTCCTGTCACTGCATGGCCTTGTAAAAAGTCCCTCTCCAGCTCTTTCACAGGTACCTTTTGGACACTAAAAAGCTGCTACAAGGTCTCCTTACAGCGGATTTGTTCAGCACATTGGCATTTCAGGGAGAGACAAGTTTACAGCCCTGGTTGCTCAACGTGGCCGGTGATGTCACACGGGGCCACCAGGGCCCTGGAAGGCATCACAGACATCTGGATTCCAGGTTGCATCATCACTGAATGAATCAGGCAGATAACAAGGCTGCTGCCGCTGGAAACCTTCTGTTTACACACAGCTATCCCGGTATCCAAGCAAACAGCAGGGACAGGAAAGGAAATTCAAGAAAAAAAACCCTAATAACTTCTGGGGGTTATTTCTGGTTCTGCCACCAGCTCGCTCTGTGACCTTGAACAGGATGCTTCCCTTTCCCCGTGCTTCAATTTTCCCAGTCCTAAAAAAGCCACAAATACTCCCCTAGGCAAGGTATTTTTCAAGCACTGGTCTCTGAGGGCTGTCAGAGGCTGAATGCCTTTCAGAAAGACAAGGAGTACCAGCACAAGCCTCGAGGGCTGATAAAAACTCGGCTTGTCACTGTTTCATTCATAAGGCACCGTTGCCTCCATGTAAATGGCCTCGCCTTTGTTAATCTCTCCTGCCTAAAGCAGCTCCAAAACGCTGGGAAAACAGAGATAAGAGGATAGGAGGAGAATATTTCAAAATATTCTCTACGTTCAAATTTGCAGGGGGGGTGGGTGGGGGGAAAGGAGGAGGCAGCAGGGGGAGATCACAGGGTGACTCCTTCAGGTGATGGAGCAGCATCCCCTGCACCCCAAAAGAGTTTGGGGAAGGAGGGGGCTGATGCCAGAGCTGGCCCTGAGTGCTCTCTCTGTGCTGCAGCCCACGGGCTCTGACATCCAGGAGATGGATTCTTCCACAGAATGCTCCTGAACCCTCAAACACAAACATTTTGGAGCGGAACGTGAAGCCCTCAAACATAGAAGGAGTTCTGGTGATCAGAGGCAGAGCAGGGCTCAGGGAAATGTTTGGTTTATCTGTCTTTGGTGATCTGGTCCTCACTCTGCAGCACATCTGGCAGCAGCAGCATCCATCCCAGGCAGCTCCAAACTCCAAATTAAGGGGATTTTAGTCCCTGCCTTCCTCAGGCCCTGGGTCGCTTCTGCTGTAACTGTGGCCACACTGGTTTTTGTTTTTATTCTAGAAGAAAAAATCATCACTGGACATGGATATAACTCCCTCTCCACCTTATTTTTGTTTTTCAAGAGCAGGTCACATAAATCAGAGGTGGGATTGGCATGGCCTTGGTTCTCATGGGGTATTCAGGTCTTGTGTTTACATGTCTTTATTTCTTGAAGGTGAAAATGTAAAACCTACGAGCTACCCTGCAGCAGCAGCCAAGCCAGATAATCATGGAATATGGAATGGTTTGGATTGGGAGGAACCTTAAATCCCATCCCATTCCATCCTGTTCCATGGGCAGGGACACCTCCCATTGTCCCAGGCTGCTCCAAGCCCCAATGTCCATCCCTGGCACTGCCAGGGATGCAGGGGCAGCCCCAGCTGCTCTGGGCACCCTGTGCCAGGGCCTGCCCACCCTCACAGGGAGGAATTTCCTCTCTACACAATCATACATTTCTATTAGTGCTGCTTTCAAAACATTAAAATTGTTGCTGTTCCAGTGAATCACTTGCTCATTTGAAGACAAAACAGATCATGAACTATTTTATTTAATTTGCTTTTCAAAGCTTACTTGGTTGGTCATCCTTTGATCTTATTTAAACTTTTCAAATTCCTTTATTACATCCTTTTATTTCTGCCAGGACATTTGAAATAGAGTATAATACTGAGATATGAATGAGGAAAAGGAAAATATTCTCAGTGAGTTTTTTGTTAGTTTTAAGAACAATCAGTTATTCGACTTCTGGGACAAAGTTTTTTACAGCTACTTATGTTTAAGCTTCCCAGTAAACCTTGGTGGGTGTTATTACCTCCACGAGTAAGAAATCCACTGCCCCTGTCCTTGCCATTCATAAATGGGCTTAACAACTTCATCTCAAAGGGGATTTTAAATGTGGGGCATAAAAATCCAACAGAAAAATGACTGCCTTGAAGTACAGGAAACATTAAATCAGATTTTTGATGCCTGAAGGATGTATTTATAGAATCATTTCAGTTGGAAAAGACCTTTAAGATCATCGAGTCCAACCACCACCACTGCCAAGTCCACCACTAAACTTCATGGCTTTTATTCCAAATTAAGACCTAAAGGCGGGGAAAAGTTTATTTTTCCAGGTGAAGCTGCTCTAATGATGCTGGGCTTTTTATTTCTGGTGTTCTTCACATGCCAACAGCCTTGGCTCTCCAGGTAAACTCAGGCTTCCTGAATTTGTAATCAGCACCTGCACAGGTTGTCAGACACTTCCCGTCGTGAGAATTGAGAATAAATCTGCAGCTAAAATCTCTACAGACATGGGAGAGAGACCAGCTCGGTGACAGCAAGATTTGTATTTATTGGACTTGATTTTAGAGGTCTTTTCCAACCTTAAAAATTCCATGGTAGAGCTAAAAGAGTTGCAGGAAACCTGGAGCTGGATGGGATTGCCAATGGTATTTTATCCAGGAGAATTCACCTTAAATTAATACAGCAGATAACCTTTGTTCAACGTTAATATTATCAGGAATTAATGAGATTTAGTGCAGCCAACAGCCTCAGCTGGCACAGTTTGTGCTCCACATTTTCCTTCTGTTGAACGGATCTCAGGCTGACCAGGGGGTGAATTACCCAGGGAATCTCATCCAATCCCATTTCCATATGCAAGTCCATGATGCAGCTATGAATTTTTAATAGAAATCTCCGGATATCTGTTATTTTACTGAAAATAATGGGAAGGCTGCAGTTTCACTAAAAAAAAATTGAACTATTTCTCATTTGCAACAGTGACCTGCAAGGATCAAAATTTGAAATCCAGGTTTTTCCTTGGTTTTTGGTTGATTCTGTGCAATTTTTGCCTGCTTTGAAGGGAAGGCTTACATTTAAAAATAGTTGTTTGGTTTATTGGAACTTTTATTCAGGTTTAGTTGGCTTGGAGCTTAGATAAATGGGAAAACCAGAGGAGCAATAACGGAATGCAGGAGAAATAAAAATGCTATTTAACCATCATGTTCTAGATGGGCTCTAAATGGTATTTTCTCCCCTGACTGCAGAAAAAGGAACCAGAGAATTTACATTTAATGGTTTCACTACTGAGAATTCTTAACACTCTCAAAACAGACTGAAAATAATAAAAGCAATGCAAGGAATGGCTGATTCTGATTATTTTCTAGCAGCTGCAAGTATCCATCTACTTCATCCACCACACTCTAGGTCACAGTTATTTTACTAAAGAAAACTTTCTTAAATATTTTCCATTTCATTCAACATTTCTGGCTCAGTCTTGATGTAATAACTTGCCCTGAAAAGGCATTGGTTGTGTTTGAAGCAGGGCACAGAAAGGAAGTGTTTCATTCTTTGGAAGAAGGAACTGGTTTATTTGATGTGAATGAAAATGGATCGAGTGACTTCTCCCTCCTTTGAGGCAAATATTTGTGTTAAACCCAGCCTGGCTCCTGCCTCACACACATCCTTCATCCCTGCTGCTCATGTCTCCAAAGCATGAGACCTCCAAGGAGTAACAGGCGTTCCCCTGAAATTCCAATCAGGAAAACACCAATTTAATGTTTTCCATCGCCCAAAAAAGCTCCCAAGGTGGAGGAGCACAGGAGCAGGACACAGCTCCCAACCAAGACCTTGGGGTGCCCCCATCTGTGCATCCTCTTTGGAAAAACACGATTCCAGCTCCCTCAGCTGGGAAATCAAAAGAAACTCTTCGCTTTTTGATGGTTGAGCCAAGGAGAGCCTGCTGTGCCCAGCATTCCCCTTTAGGAGTGATCTTTTCCTCAGACCACACAGGGGTGCTGAGAGAACAAAGCTCCCACCTTGGCTGTGAGCAGTGGGTGCAGCTCAAAGCCCTTGGGAGCCTGGGTGCTCGGCACCTGAACTCAATCCCTGTCCATGGTGTTGTACAGCTGCCCATTGTGATATTCCCTCACTGGGGAGCGACTGGGGACAGCAGTGCCTGGGATCTGAACTGCTCTGAAAGCCCTGGAAGATGAGCTGCTACTCTGGATCTTGGAGGGAGCCAGGAAATCTCACAGAATCCTGGAATGGTTTGGGTGGGAAGGGACCTTAAAGCTCACCCCAATCCCACCCCCTGCCATGGGCAGGGACACCTTCCACTATCCCAGGCTGCTCCAAACCCCAATGTCCAGCCTGGCCTTGGGCACTGCCAGGGATCCAGGGGCAGCCCCAGCTGCTCTGGGCACCCTGTGCCAGGGCCTGCTCACCCTCCCAGGGAACAATTCCTGCCCAAGATCCCATCCAGCCCTGCCCTCTGGCACTGGGACACTATTCCTCTTGCCCTATCACTCCAGTCCCTGACAAAGAGCCCCTCTCCAGTTTCCTTGCCAGCCCCTTCAGACCGTGGAAGGACAGGGGGAGCAGGTTAAGACCAGACAGAGCCTTGGCTCATCAAAACCAGAACCCCCATCCCACATCAAGGTGACACCGAGCCATCCCACAGAGCCTGGGACAGGGCAGGATGGTGCCTGGCATCCCCACAGCGCAGCAACCCCCAGGTACTGTCCCATGCCAAGGATGGAGCACCATCCACCCCTCACAGCCCATGGGGAGAGGCTTGGGCCACCTCTGACAGACAGGACATGTCCTTGTCTCCTCACAGCTGAACTCCAGGCTGGTGGGAGTGGCACCTGAACCAGCTCACCCACAGTGTCCTGAACCACGTGTGGTCAGCTTCACCCTTTCCACAAGTGCTGTAAGTGGAGGGGGTGGAAGTGGGAAGCAAACATGCCAAGGAACTTGAAGCGAAGCTTTCTGCAGAGACTCCTCATTACACCGCTTCAAAATGTTATAGACAAGAGAAGGCACCAGACCCTGCCACTGATTAGGTTAAATTAATTTAAAACAGAAGCAAACACTGCTTGTCTATGAGCTCCAGTTACCTGGAAACACAGATAAACCCAAAACACACTTTTCAAGGGCAGCAGGAACTATAGCTGGGCTTGGGGTTTTTTTTCAGAAACCTGGTCCTCATGGAAAAATACAAATTTGGAAATGGCTTTTATTAGCAAGTTAATAATATACTGAAATACAAATATACACTCCTTCTTTAATTAGATTTCACAGAATTAAGTCAAGTAATATCTATATACACACATAGCTGTTGTGTAACGGCGGTTCACTAATCTCTGCTGTTTCTTTAAAAGTAACTTTGAGGACAGAAAAGAGCCAGGAATGGATGTGTGCTGGCCCTGTAATTTGGAGTTTCCTTAAGAGCCAGACGAGATTGAAGAGCAGAAGCCACAATAATTTAGGGGTTCCTGGCAAAGTCCAAACCCCACGTGCAGGAATCTCAGATGTGAACAGGGGCAAAGTATTGTTGGGAACATCCTTCCCATACAAAAACCTGTCCTGTTTTCTTTTGGGTTAATAACAGGAACATTCTCCAAGCATCAAAAGCCAGGATTGGATTCCTTCAGGTCTGGGAGTGTCCCTGTTCCTGCCCTGCTGCTCCTCACCCTCAGGACCCAACAGAGAATCATGGAACACAGAACATCCTGAGCTGGAAGGGACCCTCAGGGATGATCAGTGCAGCCCCTGGCCCTGCACAGACACCCCAACAACCCCAGCCTGGGCATCCCTGAGAGCGCTGTCCAAACGCTCCTGCAGCTCTGGCAGCCTCGGGGCCGGGCCCATTCCCTGGGGAGCCTGGGCAGTGCCCAGCAGCCTCGGGGGGAAGAACCTTTCCCTGAGCTCCATGGCCAGCCCTGACCCAGCTCCAGCCGTTCCCTGGGGTTCTCACAGACTCACCCACAACACTCCCAGCTGTTTATTGCTAAGAAAAGTCCAAGAGATTACAGATTTTCACAACCCTATCAACAAGTGGAACTCCTTATTTCTTCCCTATGAACTACCTAAACGTTGACTTCAGAAAAGTTTTGCTACCATGATGGCAAATGTTAGCCAAGAAACAAAGTCAGGGTATCTGCTAAGCAGTGAGGAAGCTGTCACATTTGGAATGAGGAATTAAAAGTCACACTCCAGTTCTCTCCATGTCTGGGCTGTAACACACACAGTGATGCTGCCAGGGGGAAACAGGCACAAACTCTGGGCTGGAATTTATTGTTTCCCCATATTTTTAGTATGTGCATTGTAAGGGTTTCATGGGGCTGTGATTCAACAGAGGAAATAGAATCCCAGAATGGTTTGGATTGGAAGGATCTTAAAGCCCATCCAGTGCCACCCCCTGCCATGGGCAGGGACACCTCCCACTGTCCCAGGCTGCTCCAAGCCCCAATGTCCAGCCTGGCCTTGGGCACTGCCAGGGATCCAGGGGCAGCCCCAGCTGCTCTGGGAATTCCATTCCAGGGCCTCCTCACCCTCCCAGGGCGGATTTCCTTCCCAATATCCCATCCAGCCCTGCCCTCTGGCAGTGGGAAGCCATTCCCTGTATCCTGTCCCTCCAGACCCTTGTGAGAAAACAGTCTCTAGGAAAAATCTGGCACAAAAGCATTTCAAAGGTTCCTTTCCAGGACACATCTAAAAGTTTCCATCATCAGCCAAACCAGAGTCTCTGGTTCCTTGTCCCCTGCAGTCTGTGGCTCAGCTAGTGCCCACTCCCAGGACAATCCCAGCTACCTGGGCACAGCTAATCCTCCTCTGGCTGAATTGGGCTCCTTTTGGAACAAGGAACTGCAAACCTTGGTGCTGCTTTTTATAGCTTGTCCTATGGCTTTTATAGCTTGTCTGACATCAGAGAACTATGGAATATGTCACTTACTTGAAATTAATTCCAAGAGATCAGCTTAATTCACACCTGTAGTTCACCAGCCCTCATTTTTAACTTGCTTACACTAAACAACCCTTCAGTGGCCTTAACACCAAGCAGCCTTTTGAGGATTTCAGTGTGCAGCAGGAGAATTGCTGCAGTATTCCATGAGGATTGGCTTCAGTATTCCGTGGGGATTGGCTGCAGTATTCCGTGGGGATTGGCTGCTGTATTCTGTGGAGTTTGGCTGCAGAATTCCATGGAGAATTGCTGCAGAATTCCATGGAGTTTGGGTGCAGTATTCCATGGGGATTGGCTGCAGTATTCCATGGAGATGTGGGGCGGCAGCAGCAGCTGTTTGCAGCCAGCACAGCAGAACCACTGCCAGCACAGCCCAGGGTGTTGCTATTTATTTACACAGCAGCACTCAGGAGCGCTGTGGTGCCTCACAAAGGGAAGCAGAAGCAACAAACACGAACTGGGGCTGTTTGGAGGGGAGATGACTTTGTCTCAGATTTTACAGCATCAGTGGAGTCAGGGCTCCAAACCTCCAGAAGATCCCACCGTGGGATGAACCATGGGATGAACTGGGGGTTTGTACTTTGGGAGGCAGAAGAGGAAAAGGAGGAAAAAGAGAAGGAAGAGGAGGAGGTTCCAGGTTGTCTCAGCTCAGCACAACACAGGGAGCATTGCTCTGACCAGCAACTGGTGCTACTGGGGAGGAACCACCACAAAAGTCTGAGCTCTGCTCCTGCACTCCACAGAAAATGGAGTCAGGGAGAAGAGACCTGGAGATGGACTTTAGAAAAGGGCCCGGAGGGACAGGACACAGGGAATGGCTTCAAACTGCCAGAGGGCAGGGTTAGATGGGATATTGGGCAGAATTCTTCCCTGTGAGGTGGGGAGGGGCTGGGATGGAATTCCCAGAGCAGTTGTGGCTGCCCCTGGATCTCTGGAAGTGTCCAAGCACAGGGCTTGGAGTGCCCTGGGATAGTGGGAGGTGTCCCTGCCCATGGCAGGGGGTGGCACTGGATGGGTTTTAAAGACCTCTCCAGCCCAAACCATTCCATGATTCTGAGATCTCCAGCCACTCCTCAGTCACACAGGGGGGCCCAAAATCAAACTCAGAGCAGTTCTTCAGCCATTCCATCGCTGTGTCCAGTGCACATCTCAGCAAGTACAGGGACATCAGCAGTTGCTTCCCCACCACTGCACTGCTCCAGTGTGCAGGGAGAAGGAGCTGGGATTTTTCTGTGGGAATTTAAGGTTCATAAAGCTGCTGGGGACCAGCATTGCAGATTGCAGGACTGAACAAGACCCCAGATAGAAGGTAGAAACTATCCAGAGACAGGCAATTCTCCCTGGAGAGGCAAACAGAAAGCTGCTGTCCTAGAAATGAGGTTTGGGAATACGGATTTGAATATTCTGTGCTCAGAGAACGGCACTGGTGGATTTCTTGGTGAGGACAGCAGTAAGACAAACTGTATCCTACAGGAATGGGAGGAGATAAAGGCTTCCAACAGCTCCCACTGTCCCAAAGAAAGAGAATTGACTGCTACAGAACTGGAATTAACCAAGTGAGATCGTTTATCCGGGCAATAAATTCCTGTGGGCAGCGTCTCTGGCCTGGAGAACGAGTGGGTGGCTCAGTGACGGGCAGCTCGCCCCAGTGACCTTTCTGTCTCTGGTCTGGCTGGACAGGGCTTCCAACGACACCCAAAACCCACCTCATTTCACCATCCCCACCGCGGGGACGGGTCAGTCCAGAGCCTCCTGACGGATCAGGACGAGCGGGGAAGATTCAAAACCCTTTTTGAACCATAAATGGGGAAGCGTCTTCGCTGCTAATTCCGAGACCCCTCCGAGCGCTTTTGGAGGGGAGGCTCCCAAATCCCTTCGGCGGGCGAGGAAGCCGCGGATGGCGGGGAGGACGTGGGGGGGAGGCGATGTTTGGGGAGCAACAGCGGTTGCCAGGGGTGACGCGGTCCCCTCCCGGTCCCCTCCCGTGGCCCAGCGCGTTGCCGGGCGACGCCGGGAGCGTTTCCCAAACCAAACATCCCCATCCCGCTCCCGCCTCACTAAATATGTCAGCGGGTATTTTCAGGAGCCCGGGGAAGGCAGGACGGACAAATAACGCCTTTGCCATGGTAACTGCGAAGGAGGGGTGGGGGGAAGGGCCCGCGGGCGCCGCGGCGGCTTTGTTTTGGTTTGGTTTGATTTTATTTAATTGTTATTTCAGAATAAACGGATTAGCGGGCTGGGGAAGCGCTCTTCAAAGCAGATGCTCAGGAGAGAAATCTTTTTGTTTGGTTGGGGTTTTTTTTAAAAAAAATAATATGAAGGAGTTAAGCTTTTTGGAGGTGGGAGTATACGACTGCCGGTGTTTGTGCAGCCCATGGCCAGAGGCACCCTCAAACACACACCTCAGCAAGTTCTCTTCCAACTTATTTCTTTTCTTTTCCCCACCTATTTGTAGATCCCTCGAAGTTTTCCAGCAGAATTTAGATCCCCTTCGAGCAGGGTTTAGCTCACTTAAACCAGGTTTGCTTTTCTTGGTGGTGTCTGTGAGCCCAGGGAAAGGCAGCCTGGCTGGGAGATGAGCTTTTGGGAGAGAGCGTGTGTGTGGTTTTGGAGTGTCCTCGGGTTTGATGAAGAGGAGAAATTAATCAAAAGGATGTTTTCTTCCAGTGCCATGAACATGGAAAGCTAATTTAAATTCTCCGCATCGATTTTTTTACATTAGAATTTGAGGCAATTAATCACAAGCAAAAATGTAGAGACACTTGGAGGATTTTAAGGGAGAGCTTGCTCTGGGGAAATAAAGAATAGAGAAAAGCTTTTGTTGGGCTGGTGGAAACATCATTGTCCTGGGTGCCGTGGTCTGATCGAACACATAAAAGTTCTGCTGTGCTTGCTGATCATCACTGAGGCCACAGACTGCTGTCACAGGTTCCCAGATTCAAGAGGAGCAGATCTGGGGCAGAATTTGTCTCTCCAACTTTGCAGTCAGAGCTTGGGCTGTGGCATCCCTTCAGTTCACCTTGGCAGCGATCAATAAAAGCTCATCACTGGTGATTTCCAGGTGTGGCTGCTGTCAGTGCTTCCTTGGGTGTTTCTCCAGGTGTTTTTCTGCTGATCATGGAATCACTAAGTTGGGAAAAGGCCTCCAGGATAAAGCCCAGCCTTTGAAGGAACACACAGTCCCCCAGGGCACTGCACAAGCTTGGACTGAGGCAGTCACTTCTCTGAGGCACATAAAAAGCTGGAATCACTCATCCACTGGATGAAAAATAAAAATCACAATCCTGGGCACGTTTTAAATAAAGTCTTCCAAAATTTTGGTTCTTTGTTTAAAGATTTTTTCCCCCTCAACTATTGCTGACCCAACCCCCAAACTACTCCTTGGTCTTACAGCATTTATCTCCCTCTCAGGGGAACTGCCCCACACGAGAAGAGTAAACCCAGAAGTATTTTGAAGGAGGCAAATAATCTCTGGAGATGTTCAGAGCAGCATTCGACAGAGAGCAGCTCCTTATGGAAGACAGGTGAGAGTCTTTGGCAACTTAAAGATGACAACTGGAAATTAAAAAGTCATAATTTGAAGAATTTCCCTGGCAAAAGGACAACACAGACAGCACCTCCAGCTCTCTGAGGTGATCTGAGAGCATTTACACTCATTAATGAAAAAGTCAATCAAACCAAGCTCATTCAACCCTTGCCCACTGCTTTAAGGCCAGCCTCAGCACTGAAGCCTCCAAACTGTGTGAAAATGGTTAAAAGGTGCTTTAGCACTGCAACATTTGGCCAAGTAAAGCACCTCAAAAGAGAATTCTGGTCACAACAGCAGAAGCAGCAAAGGTGGATGTGACCAACCTCCTGCCAGCTCTGGTCTCACTCAAAGCCCAGCCTGTAAAACCAGCCCAAACTCCCTGTCTGACCCTCTTGCTCCTTCCACCAGAATTCCTACAGGGATATCTTTGCTGGCACTGACCCAAGAGCCATCAGAGTGTAAAAGAGCCCAGCTGCCCTCAAAGACCCGCTATATTTATTCCAAATTAAGTCCAAGATGCTTCTCGCTTCATTCCTTTCTCCTAAGTGCCCTTTTCCCTGCTTTAATATGCTAAAAATTACTGCTGGGATGAGGAAAACGCATTAAAATTGAGAGTTCACACCTCTCAAGTGTGGATGGCAGCGGAGGTTTTAGGATTCCAGTTGCTGGAGTCCTGTAACTCCCACAAGTGCCTGACAGGGAAAAGGGTTTCCAGCTTTCCAACTTTTACTGGAAAAAAAGTCAAGAGAAGAACACGATTTCAGAAAATCACTATTTAAACTGTCAGCCTTCCTTATTTTTATCTCCTAGTGGGTTCTAACCCAACCTTATACTTTGGGGAATTTCTGGTCTCGTGGGGGAAGAAGTTTATTTGCACTCACAGAGCAGCTCAAACCCCCTTCCTTTTTTTTTTTTCCCCCCCAAAGTTTCTTTCTACTTTTGCTTTTCAGAGATGAAATGAACTTCTTGCAGGAAGGAGAGCAAGGCAAGGAGTGTTAAGTGTGACTGCAGGAGCTATTTCCAGTCTCTACAGCATTTACTGAGCAGTATATTGAAGAGGCCATGAAATGCTAATGATCTCCAGACTGCCAGAGATACAGTCCTAAATAGAAGGAAAAAATCTCTTTGAGAGATTTTTTTTTTTTTTGCCTATTCCATCTCCAAAAAAACCACACAAAACTTTTAACACCTCCCTTTGGCTAAAAGTCTCCAAGTTGGACTTGAAAAAAAAAAAAAAAAAAGAAAAGGAAAAGGAAAAACAGATGGGGGTGGGGGAGTGGATAGAGATGATCCACAGAGCTAAAATATCCATTAGTGGTAAATTCCACCATCTCCTCCCCCTCCCAAAAAAAAAAAAACTGGGCTGCATGGGTCAGATTCCACCCGCAGACCAAGGAACCAGCTCCAAACACATTCACTCAGCCCTTTTTATTCTCTTGCTTGTCTAAGTGGCTGCTAGGCAACCCCAGCAGCATCGCTGCTCATATGCATTAAGTATTAACTATTATTTCATTCCTTTCCCCCTTTCCACAAAAAGGCAGCAGCCTCAATTCCTGGCAGATAATTCTTTTCCCAAAAGGGAATGCCGGCTGGGAATGGAGCTGTGTAAGGGGTGGATATTCCCAGTTTAGTTCCAGGATGGGATGCATCCACCACCCTGCATTACCCACCTGGTGCTCTCCTTAGGGGATGAAAAACTCATTTTTGGTACACCAGGAGATGCAGCTGCTCCGAGCTGAGCTCTGGAGGGAATTGCAGCGCTGCCCACACAGGGAGCCAAAACTCCTGGTGTCAGTTTGGTGAAGCAGCAAACACCCCCACTGCTCCAGCCCTTGTGTCCCTCTGGAGGTGGAGATTCTCCTGTGGGAATAAGCCCTGGTTTTGCCAGAGCTGGACAGCAGGAAGGACGCTGCTGCCCTGCCCAAAGCAGGATTTGAGATACAATTCAAGGATTTCTGCTCCCTTCTCTCTCAGAGTCCGTTCTAGGAGCAGCATCCTCATCCCTGCCAGAGGCAACTCTTCCAGCCATTCCAGGGGCTGTTTCGCCTGAAGAAATAAACATCAAAATTGGGATGGGACAGAAGAAAGCAGAAGCTGGTGGTGTTTAGAAATGGCTGGGATACTTCAGCTCAGCAAAAAAATTCAGTGACGTACCAAGCTCCCCTCAGCCTCATCCCAAACTTTGGTGATGCTCCTGTACCCAGAGCCATTACCAGGACAATCCTTTACAACAGAGGAGGAAGGTGCTGCTCAGTACAACAAAACCTCAGGAAAATGAATTTTTCACCTGCAGGAAGACTCCAAGAAGCGGCAGAGGGAAGGCTGCTGACAGGCAGAGCCCTGCACGCTTCCAGCCCAGTGACATTTCTGAGTAATTACAAACCCTTACGATCCATTATAATGTTAATTTACAGGCCAGTTGTTGTGGAGAAGTGTGATTAGACGTTGTGTAGCTACGATTCGGAATGGAAGGAATGCTAAGAATGCCTCCACTTCGAACTGAACTGAGCAGCAGCGGGAAGAGCAGGAGCTGGAGCAGAGAGGAGCATCCCACAGGCACCTCCAGAGCCTGGACAGGAGCACAGGCACAGGGCAGGTCCTGCTAGCAGAAGGTTCAGATATCAGACCTGCAGGAGGCTCCAGAAGAACTGCCAAGCAATGGAAATGTTCACAGAATCCCAGGATGGTTTGGGGTGGAAGGACCTTAAACCCATCCAGTGCCACCCCTGCCATGGGCAGGGGCACCTTCCACTGTGCCAGGCTGCTCCAAGCCCCAATGTCCAGCCTGGCCTTGGACACTGCCAGGGATCCAGGGGCAGCCCCAGCTGCTCTGGGCACCCTGTGCCAGGGCCTCACTGCCCTGACAGGGAGGAATTCCTTCCCAGTATCTTTTGTGTGATATCTTCACACTCCATGTATGTGAGGGACAGGGTCCCACCTGGGTCCCACCCTGCACCTTCCAAACAAAGAAATGAGTATTGGCCTCAGCTGGGAGCATCCTATTGATTTATGTCACCAGCCCAATTCAGGAGTCCAGGCCAAGTGTTTTCTTCAATGCAGGCCAACCAGAAAATGTTTGGTTTTCAAATTATGAGACATTTCCTGATATTGGTTAGGGCTCCACTCCTAACCAGTATCAGTTGAGGATAACAAAATCTTTCAAAAAGGTTTTAAAGGATGGCAAAACCTTTTTAAAAGGTTAAAAACCTGAAACAAATCTCTTTATACACAATGCCTGCCCATTTCACAAGGAAGAGAAGCAAAAATTGTCATTTTAATTTTTTTTTTTAACACTAATGTCACAGCACATTTGGAACCAGAATCAGGCATAATTTCATTTCCGCAACCTACCCATTAAAAGGGCTGCCAGATTTGATATAAATTTTCCTCTACAAAACAAATTGATTAAATGCAGACTGAACTGGAGTCCCTAAAGCTTTGTCACAGCAAACTTCATGCAGCAGTTTTGTAATTTGCAGGTGGAAATACATCAGAACATTCATTTTCAGCCTCATACAAGCACCTCGTTACTCTGCAAAGTAATATTTTTAAGCTATGAATAGTATCTAAATTATTCAGGGATGGAAAAAACAAATCCATCTCCTCTGGAAAGGAAAGCCACCAGCTGCTGAGAGCAGAGCAACTCTTCTCCTAAGGCCAAATAATCAGCAATGCAAATACCAGTGGAGAAGTGCAGCACCACGAGCAAAGAGAAAGGTTTTCTAGGAATACTCTTGTGGGGAAAAAGGGGTTTGTAACAGAGCATCATTTAGGCTGGAAAAGACCTCCCAGACCATCGAGTCTGAGACTGATCCCCACCTTGTCCCCAGCCCAGAGCACTGAGTGCCATGTCCAGGGGTGGACATCTCCAGGGCTGGGGACTCCAAACCTCCCTGGCAGTCCCTTCCAATGTTTAATCACCCTTCCAGGGAAGGAATTCCTCCTGATGTCCAGGCTGAAAGGGTTCAGCAGTTCCTAAAGGAGCAGAAAAGGCAGAGGGAGAAGGAATCTCCTCAGCATCGTCGGAGGTTCTGACACAGCCAGGCTGGGACACCTGGAACTGCTTCTTTTCCACGGATATTTCAAGCACCAGTCTCCTGCCTCACTTGTTTGCTCAGGGAGAGTTTAAACAGGGACAGAGGGGTCTCTCCTGTGCCACTCCATCCCCCAAAGCCGTGCCCTTGAGTTCATCTCACCGCCACGGCCTGCACGGGCTCAGGCCCTGTCAGTAAAAGTTGCCCAGATTTAATTCTCTGAGCACATGAAGGAGATGGCAGCGCTGGGGGAGGAACCAGGGCTCTTCTGCCAGCTTCACAGAACTCTCTTGGCCACCCAGATGTTTGCAAATTCCCACAAGGAGCCTAATTGCCAGTGCAAGGATTAACTCAATTTGTTTTTGTTACAAGGCCAGCCTCCCTCCCAGCCACACCACAGCTGACTTCAAAGACTTTTGTACCAAAGCTCAAGAACCAGGAGCAGATCTTTTCTTTCTGGAACTCCAAAGGAGGCAGGAGGATGTTGTCCATGCTGGAGCTCCTGGATATCTGTGTCTCCAGGAGCAGCAGCTGAATATTGCTGGGTTTAAGCACCTCCCAGACTTGCCTGAGGCGTCGACCCGTTCTGGATTTTGCAAAATCACAGTGCAAGGAACACCGAACCAGCAGCAGCAGCAGCAGCAGCTTTCCCCCCTTACTCTGCTGCAAAGAATATTGAAGATCTGTCATCACTTGAAGCAGAGGGAGAGCAGTGTGAGGCACTGAGAGCCAAGACCCTGTTCTGTGTGGGCTGGGAAGCTTTCAAAGGATTTTTTTCCATAGGAGAGATTGCAGGGAAGGCTTGATCAACTCACCTCAAGCTGATTCTCCTGCCTGAGCTGCACAGTTTCAAAAGGATCAGAGGAATCAGGCAGCATTCAGTCCTTCCACTGTGCTAGGGATTCACTCTGTTTTCCTTTTAAAATGATGAGTTGTTTGATTATCAACCCATTACTGCTCTCTTAACTTTCCTCTGTGACTGAAGTGCACAAACCTGTATTTTAAAAGATACAACCTAACACTAATCTCACATTCCATAGGGTAAATCCCCTCTGGAGCATTCTTCCCAAACAAAGAAGGAAAAAAGTCCTGTAGGAAGGGGAGAGAAGACAGGTTGCAGAGCATGAAACTCCACTTTATTCTGTTATTGAGGTATTGGGATTGGGGTTTCTACAACATCCACACTCGACCCTTCCCTCCTCCCTGACTCACAGGTCTCTGATGGGCCATGAGCTGGAGGTATTTATGAGCCAAACGTGTTCCAACAGCTCAAAGCATTTTAGGAAAAGCTTCCAGCAGCTCTGGAGAGCCTCAGACCAGCAGGTAGCCAGGAAAGACTACAGTGCTGCCAATTTTAACAGCAGAATGATTTGTTCTCTTAAAAAACTTAACCTTTCATTGGCTCCTTTATTTACCAAGGAGAGATTTGGGTGGGGAATAGAGGGAAGAGTCTCTTCTGTGCAGCCAGATGGAATTCCGAATCCAGTTAGTTTGGGCAGGGAGCTAAGGGGAAGATGTCAAAATATGTTTTCCATTAACGTAACAGCGGAAAACACGAGTGCTTTCAAATTCTATATACAAACAATTACTGCTCTGCTACCAGAACCTGTGCCAATAGGAGGGATTTTATCACCATAGTTAGTTTAAACCAACAGCAACAGAGTTGTAAGTCAGAAATATGGTATTTTATTCTGAAATATTTGCTTGGGGTGCTACTTAACATCAGACTTCAGTCAAAATAAGCTTTAGTGAATGATATGTTAAATGATCCCATCTGCCTGTTTCAAAGGCAAAAAAACCAAGTAGATTTTGTTAATTCTGAATTTCCAGTTCAACCTTCCAAAAGAGAAGGGACATTTTCTGCTCTTGTTCACCATGTGGTGCTAAAATGAACGGGGTTGGTGGTACAGGGCAGAGGAGTCTGGCAATCAAGACATTAACAGCAAATTTTAACAATCAGTAGGACATTGATTTTTTTTTAGTGGACAAGTTTTACTTTGCAGATGGAAGGGAGTAAAAAAGAGAGCACCATCATCTTCCCTGCATCTGCACTCAGGTACTCTGGCAGAAAGCACTCCAGGAGGAATAATGCTCCTTATTCTGCTCTCACAGCTGAGGGGGTTTTGTCTCTCACAATCAGTTTGTGCCAGAAGGGTTGGGTGACTCCCTCCAGGAGTGACACAAAGGTACAGAGGGAGGCTGGGATGACACAATTCAGGAAATGGACTCAAAGGAGCAAGGGTGAGCAGTTTATAGTTCAGAGGAGGTGGTGATGCCTCTAGGAAAGAGGCAGTAACAGCTGTGGAGGGAGAGAGGGGAACAGGGAAGGGAAGGGAAGGGAAGGGAAGGGAAGGGAAGGGAAGGGAAGGGAAGGGAAGGGAAGGGAAGGGAAGGGAAGGGAAGGGAAGGGAAGGGAAGGGAAGGGAAGGGAAGGGAAGGGAAGGGAAGGGAAGGGAAGGGAAGGGAAGGGAAGGGAAGGGAAGGGAAGGGAAGGGAAGGGAAGGGAAGGGAAGGGAAGAGAAGAGAAGAGAAGAGAAGAGAAGAGAAGAGAAGAGAAGAGAAGAGAAGAGAAGAGAAGAGAAGAGAAGAGAAGAGAAGAGAAGAGAAGAGAAGAGAAGAGAAGAGAAGAGAAGAGAAGAGAAGAGAAGAGAAGAGAAGAGAAGAGAAGAGAAGAGAAGAGAAGAGAAGAGAATATTTAATCAAGTGGTGTTTGCAGCCTGGCTCTCCAGCCCCACGAGCACCTGCAGTCGTGTGTGCAAGGGCCACAGTTGTGCTTCTGCAGTGGGAAAACAGCCCCAGTTGTCATAAACTCAGAGAATGGCATCCCTAGGGATGATTGGCCCCCCAGCCAGGCTTGCAGCACTCAGTACCCTCCAAGGACTGACACAACTCGCTGTACCCAGCTGGGGGTGGGCAGGGGGGCAGACTTTTAAAGTTAAAATCCTGTGTTATTACATTATTCGACCTTATTTTTGCCCATCTCCTCTAACCAGTCAGCACATGCTCTTGATCTGGGGGGAAATCATTCTTCCAGGGAACAGGCAGTAGCTCAACTCTTACATTAACTTTCTGATGCAGGAAAAATTAGTAAAATTTTTATAAACCCGAGAAAGAAAAAGGTCTAAAAATCACTGCAGAGTGGCCACAGGCTGTCAGTTATCACCAACTTCCACTTCACTGCTGTGCTAGGCTGGTTATAAACCTGAAGTGTAAAGTGTAAATTCATCCACAGACAATTTACTTCTCCCCAGCAGAATACTGCATGATGTTCTGGCTAATCACATAATTCAATCCTCGTATGTTAAGAAAGCACTCAAAAATCAGGAGAATGCATTCAAAATGTTCACAGTGTGGAACATTTCATTGCCCAAACATCACAATATAAATTCAAGCACGGAGCTGCCAAAATGAGAAGTTAGCACAGAAATTCCTTCATGACTGACTAAGGAGAGGCTCATCACCAAGGTATTAAGTAATTCTTAGGGGAAAGTGAATTAGAATTGCAGTGTATCATGTATTAATTATTTGGTGGCAGTTGAAGAAAAAAGCTTGGGTTTTAAGGACATGAGGTTAGAACACAGCTGGAGGACTTTAACCCGTGATATAAATTGACTGTTTAAATGTGCAAAGAGGGAAATATCCTGAGTTTCACTGGGTCCTGCAAACTGAGCAATATGGAACAACAGAATTTTCTTCATCTGCAGTTCATTTTTGTTCCAAAATTCCCTTTTTAGAGCATTCTAGCTGCGTGTTCATTTGGATTGTAAAACAGCCTGAAGAGTGATACTGGAGCCACTTCAGCAAAAAATGCCCCAACCACTCTTTTCCCCAAATTTCTCTAATTAAACCCTTTCACCAGGGGTTTGTTGGCTGTTTTCCCTCTCTCAATTTTTTCAGCACCGAAACACAGCTCTGAGCATCATCTCTGCATCTCCACCAGCTCAAGCCCTGCAGGATCTCCACCCCCAGCAAACTGGGGGAGGAAAGTTTTAAAGAGGAAAACAGGAAAATCCTCTGGGTAGAGGCGTTTCCTGGGGGATCACCTTCAGGGAGCAGA
Source organism: Coloeus monedula (assembly GCF_965178545.1). Taxonomy (NCBI): domain Eukaryota; kingdom Metazoa; phylum Chordata; class Aves; order Passeriformes; family Corvidae; genus Coloeus; species Coloeus monedula. The sequence goes on along the minus strand of NC_138807.1, from coordinate 3,142,048 downwards.
AAGAAGCCAGGAGGTCCCTTCCAACCAAACCATTCTGGGATTCTCTAAGTGCCTCTGCACAAAATATTCCAGGAGGGCACAAACAGAAAAATAGTGACACCATCCCCCCAAAAATGGAAGCAGAGTAATAATGACACCACCCCCAAAAAATGTGTGTCTTGTTTTGATCAGTGAGTAAAGCAACAATCACCTGAGGCTTTCAAAGCACTTCACAAATATTAACTCTTATGAGTTTGCCCATCTTAACTTTCTGGCTCTTGGAAAAAAAAAGGCAGGGATTGAATTATTCCCTGATGGAAAACGGAAATGAAAGCACAGAGCAAATAAAGCAGGGTTTCCCAAACAGATCTGAAGTGCCAATGGATGTGGATTGTGGATCAGAAAAAGATGGGACTTGTGAGATCAGTGATTAATTTATGCCTCAGGGCACAGTCCTGAATGTGGGGAACTCCTGGCACAGGGGAGTCTAAGGTGGCACAGAAACCCCACTGAGGATGGAGTCCAAAGGCAAAGAGGTGCATCAGAAATGTGGAATAAACACCCTTGGAACTGCATTTGATCACAATTTACTCTTGGAAATTCACCCTCTCTCCATGTGTCTGTATACGTGTACATGTATAAAATACAGGTGTACTTTATACATAAGTGAGTATAAACATCTAGAATATAACTCAAATCCCAGGCACTGATAACAGCTGCACCCCCAGGGCCTGCAAACCCAGAGGTTTTCTTGTGACAGACACACCCTCAGATGTTTTGATATGAAAATGTCTCCTTTCACTCCCCAGCAAAGGAAGTGGTGATTTTGATTTTCACAAAGCCAGAGCCTGCAAGGAACCTGTGGGGCTAAAGACAAAGCACATTTCCCCACAGGGCAGCAGTCAGGGAGCATGGCAAGGTGGATCACGTTTTTATGACAAATTTCATCCATGAAAATGAGGCAGAAGAGGACAAACTGGTCCACAGAGGGACTCACTCTGCAATCCACTCCCTGGCTTGGCTGGAATCACAGAATCATGGAATGGTTTGGATTGGAAAGGACCTTGGAGACCATCTGGCCACGGGCAGGGACACCTCCCACTGTCCCAGGCTGCTCCCAGCCCCAATGTCCAGCCTGGCCTTGGGCACTGCCAGGGATCCAGGGGCAGCCCCAGCTGCTCTGGGCACCCTGTGCCAGGGCCTGCCCACCCTCCCAGGGAACAATTCCTGCCCAAGATCCCATCCAGCCCTGCCCTCTGGCACTGGGAAGCCATTCCCTGGCTCCTGGCCCTCCATCCCTTGTCCCCAGTCCCTCTGCAGCTCTCCTGGAGCCCCTTTAGGCCCTGCAAGGGGCTCGGAGCTCTCCCTGGAGCCTTCTCCTCTCCAGGTGAGCACCCCCAGCTCTCCCAGCCTGGCTCCAGAGCAGAGGGGCTCCAGCCCTTCGAGCATCCCGGTGGCTCCAGCAGGTCCCTGTCCATGGGGTTTTTCCCTAATTAACAGGGTTATGTAACTCAAAGAGCCCCGAGGTTCCTCACTCCAAGGGCTCTTCCCTAGCAACCCCCGGCTGTGGCTCCAGCCCATCCCAACAGCCCAGGGTGACGCAGCTGCGCTGGAATGTCCTGGATGGGGATTGCAGGGGAGGTTTCTGTGACTGTGACGGATGAAACGAGCTGACGGCACAGGATAATTAAATAATTAACCCCCGTCCTCGCCGTGAGACGATCTTTGCTCTGCCTCTCCCATGAAACCTCCCAGAGCACCTCCCAGACCCAACCCATCCAGGATAACAGATTTTTTGGATAATTTTGGGGTTCCTGGCACTGGACACAAGTCAAAAAATTATGGTTTTTACCTAATATTAGATAATGAGACCAAAATAAAGCTATTTCTATTTAAGTGCCTCTACCTCACTTTATCAGTTTATAAGTTTTATACTTTATCAGTTTTGTAATCACTTGATAAGATTAAATAATGAACTGAGTCCAAATTTCAAGAGCCAGGTGTAAACCTTTGGGAACACAGAGTTTACTGCTTGTTACAAAAACAATTACTGCACTTTTTACCTAAAAACAAGTTGAGGTTTTGTGAGGGGGTTTTTGTGTGGGGGATGTTTTGGGGTTTTTTGTTTGTTTTGAGGTTGTTAAGTTGTTTTTTAAAGATTTTTACATTCTGGGCAGCGTCTACACTGGGAGGAATGAAAGTGTAGAAAACAGCAGTGGTAAGAATCAAAAAGCACTTTTGCTGCTCCAGTACAATTCAAAACAAGAATTATCTGGTTTACAACTCCTCACCTTCCACAACTAACTCTGATGGCAGCAGCACACAAGACAATACTCTGAAACTTAAATAAGTTCATTTATTAGCACAAAAAGCAGCAGTTCTACCCTTCTGAGTGCTTCCTGCAGGGAATATTCATAGTCATTAAATCCCAGGATGGTTTGGGTGGGAAGGACTTTAAATCCCATCCCATGGGCAGAGACACCTCCCACTGTCCCAGGCTGCTCCAAGCCCCAATGTCCAGCCTGGCCTTGGGCACTGCCAGGGATCCAGGGGCAGCCCCAGCTGCTCTGGGCACCCTGTGCCAGTCATGATCTTATGGAAACTCCCAGATTTTCCCATAAATACTATTCCAATAGGAAAACATGGACCCCAACAGATGTATGAAGCTACACCAGGAGCAGCAACAACTTTGCTCTTGCAAGCCCAGCTGAGGTCACAGCAGTGCAGGCCAGTGTGACAGAGGAGGTGCCTAAAATATGGGGGTGAACTTTGCATTTCTGGTTTGAGGGGAGGTGATTCATATAGAAAAATCTTCCTTCTGAGTGCGAGGAGCTGAGGGGGCTGGGCAGCCTGCAGGCAAGGCCCAGGTTCTTCAAGGGGCTTGAAGAAATCTTCTGTGGAGGCTATTTCACCTTCCTGGCAGGTGGAAGTCTTCTAACAATGGTGCACATCTGTCACATTAAGGAGAATAAATATTTGCTAGGAAGAAGGAAGCTCTGAAGACCAGCCTGGTGACCAGGAGCCATTATTTCTCTTATTATTTGTACCTATTAAAGAAAAATTTCCTCCCATGATTGGTCATTTAAGGTCATGAATATTTGAAAAGATCTGCATTTCATTTCCTTTGGGGGGAAGGGTGGGGGCTTGAACAGCACAAGAAATTGTTTAAATGCGAGGACTGAGGATAAATGAGACAGAACCAGTTCATGTGCACTTAATCCCATCTCCCCCCACATTTCACAGCCCTGAGGTGGATTTTGAGTTGTTTTTTTAGACGGGACCATCCCAGACAGCTCAGGGGAGGAGGAGAAAGATAGCTTTGCACAGAGCAACGAGGTGACAGCGCTGACAAGTGCACCTCCAGCACATGGAGAGCCTGGGCTTATCTCAGCCAGCTTCCTCCCACCTTATCAGAGGCTCTGCACAACCTCCCGTTACTGCTCAAACAAGAGCACAGCCTGGGTAACAGAAAACATGAGACTGTTGGTCAGAAAGGCCCCAGAGCTGGCTGAGCTCACTGGAATATCCAGCTCTGTGCAGGATCCATCCTCGTTTCCATGACTTGTTTCCCATAAGCTGCACAGAGAAGGGCCATTGTCCACCTCACCACACATCTCCAGGTGCCTCCTGCTCCCCTGCTCCCCTTCTCCAGCCTGGGCTCACAGAACCCCAGGAGCTGGAAGGGACCCTCAGGGATGATCAGTGCAGCCCCTGGCCCTGCACAGACACCCCAACAACCCCAGCCTGGGCATCCCTGAGAGCGCTGTCCAAACGCTCCTGCAGCTCTGGCAGCCTCGGGGCCGGGCCCATTCCCTGGGGAGCCTGGGCAGTGCCCAGCAGCCTCGGGGGGAAGAACCTTTCCCTGGGATCCATGGCCAGCCCTGACCCAGCTCCAGCCGTTCCCTGGGCTCCTGTCCCTGTCCCAGAGCAGAGCTCAGCCCCTGCCCCTCCGCCTCCCCTCGGGAGGAGCTGCAGCCCCCAGGAGCCTCCCCTCAGTCTCCTCTGCTGCAGCTGAACGAGCCAAGTGCCCTCAGCCGCTCCTCAGACCCTTCCCCATGTTTGTATCCCTGCAGGGCTGAGCAGGCTGGAAGGTTTGGCAGCAGTGAGGAACAGGCTCAGGAAGGACATGCTGCTCTCTCCACACTTCCCAGCAAAGCCCTGCCTTGTCCAGGTGGAGACACAGTTCTGTCCTGGACACTGGAGACACTGGTGACACCCTGTCCCACCATGGTCAGGAGGTGATGGAGAGAGAAATGCCACTTGCACTCGGAGTTTCTGTGCCTTGTTAAGCAGCCTCCGTTCATACACCAAGTAAACAATAATTAATAAATCATCTAATTGTGGAACTGTCCATTACCAGCCAGTAACTGAACCCATCCTAGGTACCATCAGGAATAAGCCAACCCACACATCATCAAGCATCAGCTCAGCTCAGGATCAGATCTTGGAGGAAGCCAAGCAGGAAACAGAAAAAGAATCCCAGAATGGTTTGGGTTGGAAAGGACTTTAAAGCTCATCCTGTTCTACCTCCTGCCACCTTCCACCAGACCAGGTTGCTCCAAGCCCCATCCAGCCTGGTCTGGAGCACTTCCAGGAAGCCACAGCTTCTCTGGGCAACGTGTGCCATGGCCTCACCGCCCACACAGGGAACAATTCCTTCCTGATATCTCATCTAAACCTCCTCTCTTTCAGTTTAAAACCATTCCCTTTCACATGAGTTGATGCTCCAGTCCATCAACACCTAAAGCCTGGGAAATCCTCTGTGCAAAAGCCATCCCCAGATGCTCAGGACCATTCCAGAAGACACTCGTCCATCATAAATAACCTTCCAAAATGAGGGAAACACAGTAACTTCCACCAGCATTGCACTGAGGCCATCACTGTGTTGCTTTGTAGCACTGCTAGATGTCTCTATAATATAATAATAAAAATTAAATATAATATAATAATAAATATATTAAATATATAAATATATGAATATATAAATATATAAATATATAAATATATGAATATATAAATATATAAAATATAATATAATAATAATAAAAAAAAATTCAGTGCTCTGTGCCCTGGTTCCTCTAATCACGGTCTTAGAGGAAAAAAAAGTCCTTGTCAGGTGTCCCACTCTGTCCCTGCTCAGCTGCACAAGGGCAAGGGCAGTGCAGGGGTTTTACCTGTCAGTGTGAGGCTGCTTTATCTAAAGCCTCCAGGACTCCCAGACACCAGAGGCCAGAAGAACGAGAATAACTGATATAATTCCCTGGGCAGGGTGAATGTTTAATCAGCTGTGTGTTAAGCCAGAAATTCTCCAGAACAGTTCCAGGGTTGTCATGGTGGCAATGGGATCTTAAGCTGATACTAAGGAACAGTCTGACAATGACTAACCAGGTGGTGGTTAAGGAAATCGTAATTCTGCTGAGGTTGTTTGCCTGTAATCATCCCACCCCCGCCTTTTCCCTTCTCTCCTCTTCCCCTGATGTTTCTTGTCAGTCTTAACTCCTGACACCTCCAGAAGAGGCATCCTTAATTACGGGCTCCATTCAGCAGGACCCTTTGCCTCGTGTTAACCTCAAAGAACCACCAGCCACGTAATCCCAGAGAAATTCCTGAATTACTGCTGCCTCCCCACACAGACGCAGCATTGGCTTCATCCTCGTGCTTCCAAACGAGTGGGGCACTTCCAAAACTCAGCCATGGAGGCAGAACCATCTCTCTTCACACCCGGTTCACTGCTGATGTGTGGAGTCCACAAGGATTCCCTCATCCCCAGCACAGCTACAAACGGGATGTTTATGAGTTTGGAGCATGGGTTCAGCTCCTGATGGGAAAGGGAAAATGTGCACAGGAGAGAAATAAATCCAGCCAGGATCCTCTTCTCTGGAAGGGATGGGGAATATATAATTTTATGTGCAAACGTAGAATCACGGAATGGTTTGGGTTGGAAGAGACCTTAAAGCTCATCTCGTTCCACCCCCTGCCATGGCAGGGTCACCTTCCACTACTCCAAGTTCCTCCAAGCCCTATCCAACCTGGCCTTGGACACTTCCAGGAATGAGGCAGCCTCATCTTCTCTGGAAAACCTGTGGCTCACCCTCCTGACAGTGAAGAATTTCTTCAGTTATCAAACCTAAATTTCCCCTCTTTCAGTTTGAACCCATTCCCCTTTGTCCTGCCACTCCAGCTCCTGATTCAGAGATGCTGCTACACGGTGCCATCCCCTGAACCTCTTCCCTCTGCTTTGTTCCTGCTCATGTTCCACATTTCCTTTGCCAGGATAAGGCTTTGTGAGGATTAGAGACACCCTGAAGAAGTCAGAGCATGGAGTCACCCTGCCAGGGGAGACGGGGGCGTGTCTCGAGCTGCTCCTCCTCAGAACCTGCACACAGGTACCTGCTGGTGTTTGTCCTCACACACATCCAGACATTCTGCACATGAAGCCAAAGAAAAAACCCCTCACCCAGGAAAAAAAATGATTTGTGGAACCTGGATGGTGAATATGCAGTGAGCTAAATGCAGCATCAGGGAGGAATATCTCTGCAGTCAATATAATTATTACTTCTGTCAGCTTCTTGCTAGAGACACTGAGGATTTCTTTCAGACTTGGGACAAGAAAACAAAGCACCTGATTTTTGTTTGCATATTCTTTATATAAAAGTCATTATTGGTGCAGCATTGTGTGACCTGTTCCTTTGACTGCAATGTTCAGTCATCAACCTCTTGCAAAGCTTCCTCCCACTACACATTTCTACAATGCCGAGACTTCTCTGGCATTTATGAAGCCCAGAAAAACAAATTCTTAATAGAAATCTAAGTCAGGAAAAAAGCAAACTTAAGAACTGCCTTTAAATGACTTTTCAAATGCCTTCACCTGGGATTTCTACAGCTCTTCACTCCTGTGGAACATCGGGAAATACCCAAGGGAATGACACGAGGTTGTGTCAGGGGGGGTTTGGGATGGATCTCAGGGAAAGGTTCTTCTGTGATTTTATGACCAGATCAACGAACCAAAACAGTTTCTAAAGTTCTGTTTGGGAAACTCTGTGCTTCTGTTGCAATTTCAAATACACCTTGTAACTTTATTGCTGGGTAGACACTGCCTAACGCCTGCAGTGACATAAGTGAGCAGGAATACTGTGGGAAGAGGAAGATTTTCTCACTCACTGACATGAAATCACATGTCTAGACATAACTGCGTATTGTTTTAACAACTCAATTAGCTGAATTAACAGCATTTAAACTTCTCCAGAAATCGCCATCTCTCATAAAACATCACCCAAAGCTGAAAGTAAGTTTGTTTTTTTTCTCCTTTCCCCCCCTACCTGGAAACATTTTGTGCATTAATGTGTCCTGAAATAATTTCTGAAATGTGAACATTGCCATCTCTCATAAAACATCGCCCAGAACTGAAGGTGGATTTGTTTTTTCTGCTTTCCCCCCGAACGAAAATAATTTGTGTTTTAATCTGACCCTGAAATAATTTCCTCTGTGCTTTGTGGGCTAAGAAAAGTGACTCTAGAAGTGCCCTCTACAAAAGGATTCCTCCTTGCTCAAGGAGCTCAGGTTTGTGCTGAAGGAAGGTTTTGTCATTTATTTATGAATTTATGGATAATTAGTCCATAAGCCACATTCCTCTTTGCTCAGTGCGTTAAGGGGTCCACGGTTTGTGTTGAAGGAAGGTTTTGTCATCTATTTATGTATTTATGGAGAATTGCCCCATAAGCTGCTCGGACAGACACATCCCGACGTGGGAAAGCCGGCACGTTCCCAGACAATAAGCTGGATTTGTGAGTGTTTGAACAAAGGAATAAAGACCTGCCAGTCCAAAGAAGACAAAACAACGCGTCTGAAAGCGCAGATGACAGACAGAAACCTTCCCTGCGTGTCAAATATCGGCAACGCAATCCCGGATCCCGATGGATCCCAATCCCTGAGTCCGGGCGAGCCCTGGCACGCTGGGCTCCTGCTGGCCGGGATCCAGCCCTGCACTGCGCTGGCATTTGTTCCGAGGGAGGCAGGGAGAGGAGGGAGAGCTTGGGTTAAATATAACTCGGTAGCCTCCAGCAGAAACTCCGGCGGAGGAGCCGAGCGGGCGGGATCCGCCTGTTGAATCAGCAGCGCGCTCGGACTCCGCTTTTAGCTCGGGAAGGGCTAAAAGTGAGCGGGGGAAATGGGCTGGAATACGCGAAAGCAGCTCTGTTTATGGGCCTGTATCAGCAGGGAAAACATGTTGTGATTAAACGTGGCAGCTGTCGGTGCTCCGAGGTGTTACAAGCAGGGGACTATTTAAAGACAATGACTGGCGCCGTCTATTCTGCCGCGATGGAGCCGCGTTTGTGGCAGCCCCGAAGTTATTTTGTGGCAGAAAGTGACTTTTAGTGGCAGGGAATACCCTCAGTTGGAGCATTTCCACCAAAAAGCCAGGACACACGACGTCATCAGAGACACTGGCTGCTCAATGATCACAGAAGAACAGGTTGGGTTGGAAGGGAGCTGAAATCCCACCTCGTTCCACCCCCTGCCAAGGGCAAGGACACCTTCCACTATGCCAGGTTGCTCCAAGCCCCGTCCAACCTGGCCTTGGACACTGCCAGGGATGGGTCTGATCGTGTTTGCACACACAAAAGAACACAGAAAGTGAAATTCTGATGTACCTTCACATACCTAATACACGATTTAACAGCGACTCTCTCTAGACCACACTCAGCCTTCTTGGGATGGGTGACCCCAAACTTCCCTCCCAGCCCGGCTGTAGGGGCTCAGCGTGGTGCCAAGTCCCTTGATGAAGGAGGGGCCTCCATTTATGGGCCAAATCTGCAAATTCATATGGCAATCCTACAGCTTTACAAAGCAATCCTACAAATTTATATGGCAATCCTACAAAACACTCTCAGAGTGCAAATCTGATGCTAAAGGAGAACAAACTGCTGCTGGCCACGGCCCCAGTGTGCTGCCTGCAGGTCTCACCCCCTCTCAGGTGCTCTGGATTTCCCACTGGCTCGGACCCTTCCCCAGGAACAGAGCTGGCACACAGGGCCCCAGCACAGACACGCTCCTGTGAGAGGAATTCATGAGATGCAAATGGCCCAGCAGGGAGATGCAAAGCAGGGACTGTCTGTGGGAGTCCCCGGTGGCTGCGAGGGACCTGGCTCTGGCTTTCCTCGGTGGCAGTGGATGCTCCTATCCCCATCCCCAAAGCACACTGGGATCATTCCTGTTTTGCAGGAAGCAAGCAGGGACAAAGAAATTCCAGCTGTCAACCCCTTCTGTCTGCGCTTTCAGCCTTCAGGCCAAGATCCTGTTGTTACCTGAGAACCCAAATGCCGATTAAAAAGATGAGCAGTTCCAAACCTCACAGTTACAGGAAAAGCTTTGAGAACACCAACTCCAACGGCTTAAAACAAACCCCCAGAGCCTACCCACAGCTGTGTAACCCCAAGGCAAATGCAGCACATCTCACAGAATTCCAATACATCTCCCATCCCTCAGGACAGCGACACTGAGAGGTAAAGACCCAGCTGGATGGTTTTTTTAAAAACCTGAACTAAGATTTTCACGTATCCAGCACCCCACAGGACAGTCTTACAAAGTCCTACATGGTCCTGCCTTTGGGGTTTTGCCTCACCTGACTCCAGCCACCCAGAAATCAAACTCTGTTCATCCCAAACTCTCTCAGCAGACACAGAGGTTGATTCAACCCATCTTGAACCGAGGTAACCATGAAAGAGCCTCCCAAAATGCCTCCCCTTCCACAGACTGCCTTCTACTAAACGTGGCACTTTAAAATAAAACCTGAGACTGAACTGATCCTAAACTGACTGAAGCAAACTCACATCGAAAAGTGAAACAGCAGAAGCGGAGAGGAAAGCCCAGGAGCTTAAGGTCGGTATTTTAAGACTGATTTTTTTTCCTTTTTTTCTAAGCCAGACGTTACTCTCCATTCTCAAATGATTTGTAACCAAGATAGAGTTGAAAAGTTTGGGCAGAAGAAGATGAAAAAAGCCTCGACTAAATGATTCTGAAGCTGAGCTCTCAGTTTAACCTAGCAGTTAAAGCCTCAGTTTATGGACATTCAAAATGCAAAAAGGTAAAGTAGATTTAACAATATTAAAAAAAAATATTATTTATTCTGCTCTTTAACTAGTAAGCCTCGCCTCTTTCAATAGCAAAGCCAAAATAAAGGCTTCAGAGTGCTGTCTAAATAAAAAGAATGGAAAGATTTAATCAGGCAGCAGGAACTCACGCTTGAAACAGGCACGTCCACAAAATCCCACTCTAGCAGGAGATGAATCTTGTTTCACAACACACTTTATTCAAAACAAACAGGAGAAACCGCGTCAAGAACAGGCGGCAGATGCTTGCAAATAGGTCTCGCTGCGATTTTCCCTCGTTTCTAAGACCGACACGAAAGCGAACGCCGGGATCTCCCAGCTCTGGCAAACTCCAGGGATGAGCTGGAGTTGAAACCACCTCCCTCCACCCCTAAAGAGGAGGAGGAGCGCTCGGGGGGGGACGGGGACAGCAGGGAAAGAGGGACGGAGGACAGCACGGGGAGGTGGACGGGGACAGCACAGAGAGAGGGAGAGCACGGAGAGGGGCACGGGGACAGTACGGAGGGGTGCCGGCTCCGAACCCAGCGGAGCCGCTGCCCTGTGCCCCCTCCCGACCCTGGCCGGACACTTTGGGGCTCTCACCGCCCCCGGAGCCGGGTGGGACCCCCCGGCAGAGCCGCGTCCCTGCCGCCCGCGGAGCCGGGAGCGCGGCGTTCCGGGAAGCCCCGCGCCGGGAACGGCGGAGCCGCGGGGGCCGCGCCGCCCCCGCCGGCCGGGCGGTGTCGGTTCCCGTGCCCGGGCGGGGCCGCGCTGCGGGCGGTGCCCCGGGGCAGCGGAACCGGCCCGGGGAGGGGGAATCCCGGGGCGGTTCGGCGGTGCCGCCTCCGCCGCTCCCCCGCTCCCAACTTTCCGGGGGCGGCGCGACCGACGCCCCCCGCCGCGGCGCGCAGCGGGACCGCGCATCCCGCGCCGGGACAAGCGGAGTCCGCGCTGCCGGCCCGCACCGCACCGGCCCCGCGGAGGACGCGGAGACCGCGCACACATCCCCTGCACCCCCCCCCCCCCCCCCCGCCCGCGGTCCTACATCCAGCCCGTCATGGGGCGGCCCCGCTCACCTGCCGTCCCCGCCGGGTGCCGCGGGCTGCGCTGGGCTCCGGCCGCCGGGGCCGCGCGTTGCCGCCGTTGGCAAGTAACAGTCTCCAGGGCTACGGTCACTATGGCGCCGGGCGCCGGGTCTCGAGGCAACTGTTGCTACCCCGGCCCCGCGCGTCACCGCCCAGCCCCGCCCCTCAGGGGGCGGGCCCAGCGCTTCTCCGCTGCCCATTGGTGAAGCGCCTGTCCGTCATTCGACAGGGCGGGACGCGGGGCGGGAGGACCAATGGCGTGGCGGAGGGGGCGTGGCCATCAGTTGGCGCGCGGTTTGGCGCCTCGGCGCGGGGCGGGGCGGGCGCGTGACGCGCGCGCGCGCGCGCGCGGAGAGGGGGGGGGGAGCGGGGGGGGCGGGGCCAGCTCGAGCGCCTCGATGATTTCACCTCAATAAATCAATAAAAAACCCCAGAAAGTTGATTTTCCCGCTGTTAAACATTACCGAGTGGCGGGCTGGCGGTTTCTCCCGTTGCCGCTGTTTTGTGTTTTTTTTTTTTTTAATGACATCAAGCCGTTGTCATGGCGACGGGGCGTGACGTCACTGACAACAACGCATGGGGGCGGGTGGGGAGAGGGGGATTTGGGGCGGATTGGGGGGAATATCGGTGAATTGCAGCGTTCCGCCCCCGGGCCCGGCCCCTCCCGTCCTGGATCGCGGCCCCGGCAGCGCCCGGAGCTCGGGGGGACGCGGTGAGTGAGGGGAGAGGCTGCAGCAGCGCCCTTTGACATCAAATCGTCACCGAGGGACAAACGGAGCGAGCCCCGTGCTGGGGCTGCGACAGAAGGACGTGGAGCTGCTGGAGAAAGTCCAGAGAAAGCCACGGGATGCTCGCAGGGCTGGAGCCCCTCTGCTCTGGAGCCAGGCTGGGAGAGCTGGGGGTGCTCAGCTGGAGAGGAGAAGGCTCCAGGGAGAGCTCCGAGCCCCTTGCAGGGCCTAAAGGGGCTCCAGGAGAGCTGCAGAGGGACTGGGGACAAGGCATGGAGGGCCAGGAGCCAGGGAATGGCTTCCCAGTGCCAGAGGGCAGGGCTGGATGGGATCTTGGGCAGGAATTGTTCCCTGGGAGGGTGGGCAGGCCCTGGGATGGAATTCCCAGAGCAGCTGGGGCTGCCCCTGGATCCTTGGCGGTGCCCAAGGCCAGGCTGGATGGTCCTCTGCTGCCCACATCCTGTCCTGTTTTATTTTGTCAGTGAAACCCAACCCAGGCTCTAGGTCGCCTCTCATAGTTTTTGAATGCAGGTGCTGCCAAGGAAAGCAGCATTTTTTTACAAAGCTTTACGAAATATCTCTGTTTGTGGGGGTTTTATGGGTTTTCCCCCACCGTTAAACTCAGCAGAATCACCACCAATTGCTCTGAAAAATCCCCATCAGGAATTTCACGATTTCCAGGATCACCTTCCTGACATGCAATAAAAAAAAGCTTTTATGATGTATTTTTTCTGCAACGTTTTCTGAAAAGTATGTCCCAGCCTCAGCCAAGGAAGCGTGTGGAATTTGTACCCATGGAGACTCCAATAACACAGCTCACTCCAAACACCACAGGATTATTACTTTTCTTACCTAACACTTCGGGAAAGGAGTTACTGGAAAAGGAAGTGACTGAGCAAGGCAATATAAATGGGAGGCACTGGTTGGCGTGTGGTCCATCTGCAGATTTGGGGTTGCTGTTCCTGCTTTTGAGAGATTATCCTGAGAATTACACTGAAAAATTCATGGTGTTGTGTGTCTGACCACCACAGACACACGAGAAGCCCCAAAGAGAAATAACTTGCGTTTTTAATGGGTTGTAGATGCTTAAGCCATGGTTATTTAAAAAGAACAGCTTTTAGGTGAGGGGAAACATACAGTAAAATAGAAAACAGAGATGGAATTGTTGTTAAGAAGTCATCTAGTACCTATAAACATCCACCTTTACTCCTGGAAACTGAGGCCAGATGAATAGATTTGCCTTAAAACCTCCTGATGTGTTTGAAGGTTGCTCTCATTCCTTCCCTCAATCTCTTGTTTTACAAATGAAGCAATCCTTTGGTTTTCCTGCTGGAAAAATCCAGGCCTTTCCCAAAAACCACGCAATAAACAGCAATTTTTTTTTATCCTGTGGTCACTTATTACTGCTTGAGCACCGTGCATTGGGTTCAGCCACACTGAATTGCAGCATGCTGATTTTGAATTATCACTCAAATTTACCTAGAGCTGAATGAAATTCCTCAGTCCTCTCCCCTTTAGTATCACCTCCAATGTGTTGTTGCAGCTCTGTTACCACTTCAATTTTTAGGGCACAATTCCCCACTGAGCAGCGCCTGTTCCTCTGGAAAAGAAATGTAAAACACATTTGGACGTGCTCCTGTTCTTCCCAGAGCGCCGATTATTGTGTGAAACCCAAAGCACAGGTGACAACAACATCCTGAAATTCCCTCGATCACAGAGCCATCAAGGCTGGCAAAGCCCTCTGAGATCATCAAATCCAAGCAGCAACCCAGCACTGCCAAGGCCACCATCAACCCTGTCCCCAAGTGCCACAGCCACGTATTTTTGAACACTTGAAGATTCTCGGCGATGCCCAGCACACCTCGGAGAGAGCCGCTGGGAGCCAGGCAGTTCCCTGCTGGGATCCCAGGGAACCAGCCCAGCGCTGTTATTTTTAATTAGGGACCTGTCTGCCACCTCTTGTGCCAAACTGATCACGGGCAGTAAGTTTTTCCTTGTTTCTTCCAGCCTGTTCATGAGCCAGATCTCACTCCTCTCATGCAGTACCGGGGTCTGGGGGAAGGAGATTCGTTTTAAAAAGTTGTTGGTAAAGAAAGAGAAGTTTGGTTTTTCTCTTCTCTTTGCTCTCAGAGGAACAGTTTGCTGCAGCTGTCTCTGCTGCCCACAGGAGGGCAAACTTTCCTCAAAGCAAACTGGAATTCAGCTCAAACCCAATCCCGCCCAGAGATCTCATTGATTGACTCGATTTCACTAAAGGGAGGTTTTGACAGAAAAAAGAGTATTTTGATGAAAGCAAATTCCTTGTAAAGGTAGTGGGATCCTTCGAAATCTTGTGTTTATCCATGAAAAATAGTATGGTTTTGGGTGCTGGAAATGAAACCTTAACTGAAACTATTCCTTTGAATTGTTTCCTGAGTAAAAAAAATTCCCAGAGGACTGAAACCAAAAAAACCTAAAGATTTGCCTTTGGGATTTTTGCTTAAAGAAAAAGTTTGCTTGTTTTAAACGGGAGAATCCCTATTCCTACACAGGTACCAACCCACTGAGCACTTTCCTACCTGGCAGATTTCTGTGCCAGCTGCCCCCCATCCCTGGAGGTGATTCTGGGATTCTGGGATTCTCTCCGTGCTGTGTTTTACTGCTGGGTGAGCTCAGTGCAGAGCATTTGGAGCCGGAACTGGAGCCTTTCTGTGTCCCCTGTCCCACAGGATCAACAGCACCATCCCATGCGAGTTATGAGGATCATCTCACCTGTGATCGTGGATTTTCCCTTTAGTACACCAGCAATAAAATTAAACCTCACCATCATTTCATTCATGATCATTTCAAGTTGTGGTGCACATGGGAGATGTCCTGGTTTTGTGGGCAGGGATGCACTTTGGAACAGATTAAATCTCCATTCCAGCTATTTCCAATGAAACTCCAGTGGGACTGGTGCAAGCTGCAGCTTTTCCTTCAGGGAGCTGCCACATCCCATGGGTTGATAACCCTGGGTGAGATCCTGCTCCAAGCACGGCGCCAGGGCTGCGTTTTCTGCATCACAGACTCACTGCTGGTCAGACAGCAACATTCTTCAGTGCTTTTGGCTGGGCTTGAATGGAGAAATCTGTTGAGTGTGGCTGTGCCAAGGCCGTGCTGGAATTCCCCAGTGGCACCGTACCCTGTCGTGCCCTGCCCACGCGTCTCTCCAGCAGGAAAATGAATTCCAGGCTGTTACAGGGTGCTCTGTCCTGTCCTGGCAGTGGCCCAGAGCATTGTTTTCCTCCAACCTGGAAGCAAACAGGTGAGTGCTGAAGGTGGGAGAAACAAGAGAGGGTGTTCAGCCCTTCCTGTGCTCTTTTTCCTGCCTCACTTGGGTTGTATCCCGACAATCCCTGGCAGAGGCTTCCCTGCACAATGTGGGATTTGGAAAGGTCGCTCTTCTCAACCTCACATCTTCCCCCTAACAAGTTTTTAGCACAGCTAAAACCCCAAATGTTTTCTTCCCCCCCCCACCCCACCCTGGAAATTTCCTTTCATGAGATTTAAAGGACCGAACATTCATCTGCAGTTTTATCTGTTTGGTTTGGCCGTAGCCGCCTGGAAATTCCGCAGAAAACACTGGATAAAGTCATGGAAAAGAAACAGTGCCTGTGGGGTTTTGTGTGCCACTCCCTGCAGGGAGCTGCAGCCTCCTGAGCCCACGGAAGGAGGATGTGTCCACAACTTGGATGCAATCAAGTGCAGTCATACTGATATGACTAAATCCGCACAGCTTCTGTCAACACAGCTCCTGCACGGATGCAACGGATGTGGAATTACACCCTCGGTGACTGAATAGCCCCCGTGCAGGATTTAAATGGAATTTCTGCACCAAGCACAGGTTTTCTGGTGAGTGAGTTTGAATGAGGCTCCTCTCGTTCCTCAGGAAACCACAGGTGCTGAGAGCAGAGTGACCAGGAGCCTTGAGGGGGTGGTGGATGGGATCAGAGTGAGGGGCCTGGGCGATGTGGTGGGGAGGGGGCACAAAATCAACAAAACGCACGGCAGTGGCACCTTCAGCACCTGCACAGCAATAAAGAGGAACCTCTGAGGCACCTGGGGACAACCTCCTCTGCTGCTCCTCATCAGACCCTTCCCCAGCTCCATTCCCTTCCCTGGACACACTCCAGCCCCTCTATGTCCTTCTAATCATGAGGGGCCCGAAACAACCCAGGATTTGATGTGTGGCCCCAGCAATGCCCAGCACAGGGGGATGGGCACTGCCCTGGTCCTGCTGGCCACTGGTACAAGCCAGGATGCCACTGGTCTTCTTGGCCCCCTGGGCAGGCTGCTGGAAGCTTGGAATCTGAATATTGAGCAAAAAGGTTCGGTTTGTTGACAAGGGGAAGCTCAACATCCTCGTGGCTGTGAGAGTCTTAAAGCTCTGTAACTGTTTTACTCTGGTGAGTTCATGATTAAAAACCACAGAAAATGATTAAGTGGCCCTGTGGATTATTAACATCTCGGGCTGAATTGCAGGTGCAGAGGTCTTGCACCTCACTCCAGCTCAGTCAACCATCAGCAGAAAGTTGTCAGCTTGTGTTGCCCCCCGGCTCCTGGGGCAGCACCTGGCCCATGTCACCAAGGGACGTTTCTGTGTCGCTGCTGCTGGTCACTCGTTCATCCCTTTTTCCTGCTTACAACACAGCCTGAGTGGGGAGGGCAGCTGGGGCACAGCCCTGCTCTGCCTGGCAAACACTGTGGCACCACTGCCACAAAGTCCCGTGGGGCTTGGGGATGGGGGAGCATCCCGCTGCTCTCGGCCTCCAGCAGCGAGAGAAAAGACAGAATTCCATTTTTACTGAAGTTCTGGAGGTGCAGTTGGATTTGTTTCTGAGGTTACAAACAACTCTTCTCCCTGCAACATCTGTATCCATCTCATTTTAGAGCAAATGGCTTTCCAAAGAATTCTTTTCCAAAATTAGGATTACTTGTGGGCATAGATAGCGTTGCAATTTGGGTTTAGGTTTAATGTTCAGAGGATATAGGCATGGCCTCTGAAGTGAGGTGATATATAACAGCAAACTAAATAATTATACAGCCAAGAAATCCTAATTCTCCACTGCTTTTCAGGCTTTATAAATACGTATTCCCCACACTACAATTTGCATATTGCATAAACAGCCTTTGCCCGCTCTGTGTTCAAAATCCATGAGTGTGCAGTTTTTAATGAGTATTTTAAAAAAATTTAAAAGGAGTTTATGCCGATGACAGGCCAGGGTAAGTAGTTTTTGCCCTGTTTTGTTTATGAGAATTGCAGAAGACTCATTTAATCACAGACAGAGGCAGATAAAGGTCAGTTATCAGCTGGTGTATCCTGCTGATGAGTCCTTGGCTTTGCTGATTTATGACAGTTGAGAGTTGGATATTAACCTAGAGCATAATTTGGTGGCGATTTTAGTGTGTGTGTGCCTTTTTGTTGTGTTTGAGTGCTTTTGGGCTGTGTTTTTTTGGGTTTTTCCAGTATTTCCCACACCTGTTTCCTGTAGACCCTTTCACACGACGAGAAAAGATGTTGCAAGGCCTTGATGGGAAAGACACCGTGAGCAGTTGAAGTCTAGAAATGACTCAAGTATAAAGACACTCTTCTGTCTCCCTTCCTGCCTTGTGACCACGAGGTTTCCAGCCTGTTTCCTCATCACATGCATCTTCTCCTTGTGTCCAGCTTCAAGTGGAAATTGCTGAAATATTTCATTTCCCCCCATGCCCCGTTATCTTCCAAGTCAACGTCCTGAGGTGCAACAACTCGGGTTGAGTCACTTGTCAGCAGTGACTCTGGAGCTGGGAATTCGGGAGCGTTATCAGAGGAATGCTAGCCCAGACTAGCTCCCAGATCCAGTGCCAGGGCTGGTGATAAAAGTGAGAATTATGTAAACTGTCTTGGGCAATTCAGATGGTCAGACAGGGCTTGTTCCGTACGGGGAATGATTAAGCTGAAGAAGAAACTTATTTCCACTCTGTGTCCACAGGAAGGGATGATGCTTTGCTTGAGGTAGGAAAGGAAAGAACTTGCGAATGGAAATTTCACTGGGGTGATGTTCTGTAGGGCACAGGAAAGCTGTGGCTGAGGTGAAGGAGAAGCAGCAGCCAGCCCGTGTCTCACCACCAAACCTGTGCCCCAGCGTCCCTACCCACAGTGGGGTGGTTTGAAATGCACAAACCTGGAATCCCCACGGCCCCAGTCTGCTTTTATCCTGGGCCTTTGCTCTTATCCTGATGCTCTTGTGAGGGACAGCTCTGTCCCTGCTGGCATCTCCCCCTGCCTTAGTCATGTGAAATAGCTGGAAATGTCAAGGTGAGGCAGAAATGTGAAGATATCATGGAATTATTTAGGTTGGAAAAGACCCTTAAAATCAGCAAGGTCAATAGTCTAACACTGCCAGCCCACCACTAAACCATGTCCCTAAGTGCCACATCTCCACATCTTTTAAACCCCTCCAGGAGTGTGTCTACACTTGGAAAAAAGCGACTTTTATCACAGAGGCAAAAATCTGTAACATCCCAGCACAGAGAGCCCAGACACTGCTGTAACTCACCCCAGCAGATGATGAACTGAAGGCTTTGCGTGCGTTCTCACCACACATTCACCAACAGGAGCAAAATGGATTCTGTGGAGCTTTTGGTCCTCCCCTCGAGGCTGAGCCTGTGTTATCAGCAGAGCTCGAGGCTGCTGAACCTGCAGCCACCTCCGCCCTCCTGATCTTGTGCCACAAGAAATGACCCAGTCCAGCCAAAGCGGGGTCACCCGGAGCAGGTGACACGGGAACGCGCCGAGATGGGTTTGGGATGTCTCCACAACCTCTCTGGGCAGCTGTTCCAGTGCTCAGCCACCCTCAACGTAAAGTTCTTCCTCATGTTGAGGTGTTTGTCTTGTGTTTCTGTTTGTGCCCATTACTCCTCGTCCTGTCACTGGGCATGACTGAGCAGTGGCACCATCCTCTTTGCAGCCGCCTTGGAGATATTTATATGCATTGATGGGATGCTCTCTCAGCCTTCTCTTCTCTGGACTAACCAGGCTCAGCTCCCACATTCTCTCCTCATCTGAGATGCTCCCGACCCCTCATCATCTTTGTGGCGTCCGCTGGATCCTCTCCAGTAGTTCCTTGTCTTTCTTGAACCATGGAGCCAGAACTGAACACTGGACACTGCTCCAGATGTGCCTCACTAGGACCAAGGAGCAGGATCACTCCTGCCCTGCTGGCCACACTCTTCCCAATGCCCCCAGGGTCCTATTGTCCCTCCTGGGTTTGTAATCCCCTCCCTGCAGAGCTGCTCTCCACTGGGTCACCGCCAGTGTGTCCTGGTCCTGGTTCCTTCACTTTCCTGGAGCTGCTGGGGCCACCCTGCTCCTGGTGCCTCAGAAAGCAAGAATCCCGTGGCTCTCTAGGAGTTAATTCCTGGCAAATACAGAGCCAGGAAAGGAGCTGTTTGACCAGAGACCCAGTCACTCCGGTGCATTTGCTATTCCAAGCCTAACAACTCTCTGTTTGTTTATAAAGGGCTGTGTTATCACCAATCAATAATAACTCCACGGTATCAACCCCTCTCCTGCCTGTGGCAGGGCTGCCCGAGGACCACCTGGGCTCATCTCTGCTCTAACCTGGTCCCTCACCACCAGCGTGGTCCCCTTTGGCCCCAGAACCAGCAGGAATTCAGCAACCACCACAGGATCTATCTTGGGAGTGATGCCACCTCCGTTTGACGGGCAAGGACACAGGGAGCACTAAAAAAGCCGCTCACCCGAGGTAATTTGTTGGCTCAGGGAATGGCCAAAAATAGACTCTTGCCACTTGAGTTAACCTTTGGGCTGTGCCCCTGGAGCTCTCCTTGGTTCACTGGGAATTTTGTGCCCCTCATCAGCACAGCAGGTCCTGGCTGAGGATCAGGGCAGGCTGGAGTGTGAGGGTCAGGAGTCTGTGAATTTTACAGATCTCACCAACAGCTGCTTTGTCTTCCTCTTCAAAATAAATTCACCATCTGAATGAGAGCAGAGCCACATTGGAGGGGCTGCAGAGAGGAGGAGGTGAGACAGCTGGGGAGAGATGGGAGCGTGGAGGAGCTGCAAGGGAAGGCTCAAAGTGCAGATGGGAAACAGCCAACACAGCAGGAACTGGGGGTGCCTGGGCCAGAGGACAGCGCAGGGCTCCTGAGGCTGCCTTGGCACCCCTGTCTTGCTGCGCTGATGCTGTTTTACAGCTGCAATATCGCCAGCACGGCTCTGTCCTCTGGCCCTGCCGCTGCTCCAGCTGCAGCCTGACCTTCTGGCAGGAGCTTCCCTAATTACATATTCCTCAGGTTTGCTCATCAGCTGAACGGTGAGAACCATACCCTCCCCTCCCTGTGTGAGTGGGGAATGTCTCTGGGCAGTGGGAGGAGGCAGAGAAGAATTCACAGGGAAAAAAACAACGGCTTGGAATTCTTGGCCTGGCACCAGAAAAATAGCAGCAATAATCCATTTCACAGATACAGCTGTTTTCCTAACAGGATAAACAAAATCCTGGCTTTTCTGCAGCTTTATCAGCCAGGAACAACTGAGAACAGTTAGATGGATCCACCTGATCATAACCCTTAAAAACAAACAAACAAACAAGTAAATAAATATGTACTGTTGGACTCCAGCTTAAACAAGCAAGGAGGGAGGGCAGGAGATGGTGGAGCTGCCACCAGACCACAGGTTCTGCCCCAGTCTGGTAATGGGGGCCTGGACATCACGGCCAGAGCTGCCCCGTGCTTGTGCTTGTGGTGCTGCTCAGCAGCTCCAGCCCGTGTCCTTGGTTTGTGCTGATTGGAAAACAACAGCACGGGGCTGGTTTGTTCAGGGCTGTGCTCTGCCAGCCCCCACACTGCTCCTCCCTGGAGTACAGGGGGCCTCTCATCCCCTGTATCCCTACATCTAAAAACCCACTTTGATCCTTCCCTGGAGAGTTCTGCTCCACGTTGGACTGTTCTGCTCCAGCTGTGGTTGGAGCACATTTTACATCTTGCCCTGTCCAGAATGGCCCATGAGCATCTTTATGAACCACCTCCTGTTTCATTTGGTCAAAGTGTTGTTATTGCTCAGGGCCCCATTTGAAAATCTTTTTCACAGAATCACAGAATCGTTAGGGCTGGAAAGGACCTCTAAAATCATCAAACCCAACTGCCAGCCTGTGGTCACCACTAAACCATGTCTCCAAATGGCACATCCACGTGTTTTTGGAACATTTCCAGGGATTGCGACTCCACCACTGCCCTGCACAGCCTGTTCCAATGATTTACAACCTTTTCCATGAAGAAATTTTCCCTGATGTCCAATCTAGACCTCCCCTGGCGCAACTTGAGGCCGTTTCCTCTTGTCCTATTGAACCTCGCCCTTAACCTCACTTCATTTTAGGGGAAAAACAGCTTCCAGAAGCATTCCGACTATTATCCTCCTCTTCCCGAAAACTTCTGCTGCGTTGCCCCACACCACCAAAGCACCCCAGGTGCTCCAGAGCTTCACGCTGTTCCAGCACAGCCTGGGGCAGTGTTTGGGCTGTGTTCCAGGCACAGAAACAGCCGATTCCCGGTGTCCGGCACAGCCGATCCCCGACTGCCGCTGTCCCGGACACCGCGCCGGGCACTGACCGCGGGTAACCCGCGCCGCGGAGGGGGGCGTGTCCTGGCCGTTATTGACAGCCGCGTCCTCCAATCGCGCGGCGGTGCGCTTCACCCTCCCGCGAAGGGGGCGTGGCTTCACCTCTGCCCACCGCCGTCTCGTCCAATGGGATGTTTCGAAAGGGCGGGGTGGGCGGGGCGAAACGGAAATGGCCACGCCCCCAGGGGTGAGCGCTCTAAAGGGCTCCGCCCGGCGGCGCGCGGGAGCTGCTGAGGGGCCGCGCGCGCCCGCCGGGCCCGGAGGTAACGCGCGGTCCTAAAGCCCGACCTCGGCCCGGGGCTGAGGGAGGGAAGGGGGATCCCCACTCCACACAAGCCCTCTGGGTGTTCCCAGCGAGTCCCGCTGTGTGTGGGGTGCCCGCCCGCCGTGGGGGTTGCAGTGTGGGGTTCACCATGCCGGCAGATGCTTCCCGTGATGTGTCTTTTGTGGGTGGGTGTCTGGGCAGCGGGGTGGGGAAATTCTTGGTGGATTTTGGTTAAATGAACACGGGGTGGGTTGGGGGCGACTCCCCCCTAGCCTCCTGTCAGGGCAGGAGGTGGTCTGAGGAGAAGGGAGAGAAGGGCTGTCCCTTCCCTGTGCCGTCCAGGAACCCATCGTGAGGGGCCGTGAGGTGTGCTGGGAGCTTCGGATGCTCTGAGATGATCTGAGAGATTGGGGATGCTCTGTGAGGTGACCTGAGGGATCGGGGATGCTTCGTGAGGTAACCCGAGTGCTCGGGATGCTCGGTGAGGTGCTCGGAGAGTTTTGGATGCTGTGAGGTGACCCGAGTGCTCGGGATGTTCCTGTGCCAGCTCCCAGCGGACACAAAGCCACGTGTGGGAGCCGGCGGAACACAGCTGGTGCCTCTGTGGAAACTCAGCCCCGTGCTTTCCTGCTCGGCCTGAGGGGATTTCCCCCCGCCGGGCGACCGTGCAGATGGTGTGGTGAAGCAAAAGCTTAGGAAAGAGGAGCCTGGCTCAGCCTCCTGGTGAGTCACACTGCTGGGGAATTCACCTGGAACATCCCGCTGTCCTGGAGAAGCAGTGTGCCTGAAATGGAGAGTTCTGTGCTTGTCTGCGTGGCCGGGGAGCTGGGCCTGGCTGACCAAGCGATGGGCAGTGGGCAGCTTTCTCCGGCCAAAGCTCAGCTCTGAAGGTGCTGTGGTGGAGGCAGGTGCCTGTCTGCAGTCGTGACAGTCACTCATTGTCCTTACAGAGGTTGAAGTTACTTTTCCTCCTGTTTTCTCCACCCCAGCACATGTGGTCAGTGGTGCTGCCAAGGACAAAACCTTCAGTGCTCAGGAAGCTTTTATCACTGCCTCCTTTAGAAGCGGAGTTTATTTAAGAGGAAGAAGAGTGGGTTGCTCAGCTTTTGTTTCCTCACTTAGTAAACTTTAAAGGTAACAAAGGAACAAAGAGGCCCAAGTTTCACTTTTGATGGTGATGTGGCAATTGCCTGGAACCGCTCTGGACAGGGAGAACTGGAGCAGAGCGGATGTGGTGCCTTCACTGGTTAAAGAAATCAGCCACAGGAAGCCGAGTGGGGCCGTGCTGGAAAATGTCAAGTGGCTGATAACGTACTCAGTAATTTGAATTTGAACTGGTGTTGTTGAAGCTCTGTGTGTTTTAGGTAAAGGTGTGTCCAAAGCCTGTTAGAAATGAAAGCTCCACTGCCTGCTCCGTTCACTATCATGAGTCTGCACATTCTCAGACCTTTGTTCTGCTTTGTCAGTGAAGCCCCATAGTGGTTCCAATTCTTCCAGTTCTTCTGGGTCACGGTGCTCCCTCAAAGCAGAACACGTTTTTATTTAAATGATTTAAGGAGTCAGACAGGCTTAATTAAAAGAGACGTTTCTCCCCACAGGTTTTTGTTTGGGTGTGTGTTCCCCATGTTCCCGAACACCTGTGGTACATCATGGTGTGTTAATTCCTCAGGGAACAGCGTGAGGTGGGAGAGGAGCATTTGGGGTTCAAGAGTTACACCTGGCTCTGGTAAACCATGGACTATTTCGGGGTGGAAAGGACCTTAAAGATCATCCCCTCCCAACCCTGGAACACGTGTGATTTCCAGTGGCTTGTGTTTGTAACTAAGCATCAGGGAGGGAAGGGCCGAGCTGCAGTGCTGAGCAGAGCTAGGGAGAGTCTGTATATATTAGGAAATATTTGCTTCTAACCTGAATTGATTGGATAAAATGCATGTCTGGTCTGGGATCTGGTTTGGGAAGCTGCACAGTCAGGTTGGACTTCAGTTCTTGGTGCAAGTGTACCCAGGGCTGTGCACAGTGAGGACAGGACACAGGGATGGTCTCCACTGGGAGGAACTTTTTGCTCTTGAGTGACTGAAGGTGATGCAGAAAGCCTACCATGGACATGAAACTTAGAGGGATGGAACACTCTGCTGTGAGGAAAGGGTGAGAGAATTGGGATTGTTCAGCCTGGAGAAGAGAAGCTTTGGGGTGACCTAATTGTGGCCTTCCAGGACCTGAAGGGAGGCAGCAAGAAAACTAGAGAGAGAGAGGGAGAGACTTTAAAAGGGCCTGTAATGCCAGAACAAGGGGCATTGGCTTCCCACTGACAGAGGGCAGGTGGGTGAGGGAGGGGAGGCCCAGGCTGGCACAGGGTGCCCAGAGCAGCTGTGGCTGCCCCTGGATCCCTGGCAGTGCCCAAGGCCAGGCTGGACACTGGGGCTTGGAGCGGCCTGGGACAGTGGAAGGTGTCCCTGCCCATGGCAGGTGGGGAATGGGGTATTCTTTAAGGTCCCTTTCCACCCAAACCATCCCGGGATGCTGTGATTCCCTTATAGCTGGAGTGAGAACGCCTCCCCCTTTCCCTTGAAACTTTGTTACTGCACTAATGCACAGCTGGCAAGAGAAACGCTGCAGTTAGTGCAGAGGCCAAAGCTTCCCTCAGGGGCACTGGGGTGCCCTGAACCCCTCGCTTTGGGGTGCTGGGAACGAAAGTGGGAGCAGCATTGCAAAAGGGGGTCAGGAGTGACGGCAGCTGCTGTGGTCTGTCCCTCCTGGGCTCTGCTCGGCTTTTCCTTGAGCAAGAGAGGCCGTGGGGACATCTCGGGTGGCACCGCGGGTGGGTTTGCCCTGCCACGGGTGCGTTTGGGCTGCTCCTGGCTGGGCAGGTCCGAGTGGCTGCTCCGAGCACGGGGCTGCTGATACAACACCCTCTTCTCACACTCCCAATAAACCTCTCTGGTGTTCCAGCCCAGAACGGGGTGTGGGGCAGCGTCTGCCAGTTACCTCGGCGCTTCAGAATGGGGATTTTTTGCAGCCATCCCCCTCTCAGCTGCTCGTGAATTAAACTATTTTTGGCGTGGTGACTCGCAGGCTGTAGCAGAGCTCGGCGTGAGCAGCAACGTGTCCTTGCGCAGATGAGTAAGCGGAAAGGGGGACGTCCCCGAGTTGTGGCTGGCGTGGCTTTCCTCTCCCGGCAGAGGCGGGAGGCTGCAGCGTGGCTGGGTCGGATTTAAGAGATAAAAAGACTCTTTCCTTTCTCTCCTGTCCCTCATCGAGATGCTCCTCAAACATACGATTTAAATTTTAAAAACATGCTCCTCACATCATACGATTTAAATGAGTCTGTCTAATGCAGGCACAAAATAGCAAGCACAAAATCCACTTCTTAGAGAGATCAAGGATGATGGGATTCATCTCTAATCAGCTTGAAATCCTTTGAAACAATTAAAGCTCAGCCTGGCAACTCATAAGCACCAAAGGCTTTTGATGAGTGTAAACCTTAAATAAAATCAGCGTTTAGAACACACTTCGTTTAGGCGATGAAATCCCTCAAGACGAGGTGCTGAAAGCAGTGTGAGAGCCACCAAAAAAACCAGCTGCAAACCGCTTATTTTGATGAGAACAGGCTAAATGTGGGGTGTCCCAGGGCTGCGTCCCCCCAGAGGGACCTGAAATCCCCGGTGTGCCGAGGCTGACGGGCAGGCGTGGGGCCAGAGCCTCCTTAAGAGGCGGCGGTGTGGGGTGACGAGCCGCTTCCAATTGCAAGGCAGCAGCACATGACATAAGATGCTCCAGATCTGCCTCCTGGGCGCTAGTTTAAAAATAAAGGATATTACACGTCGGGCTCGGCGCCGGTGCGGAGCGGCTGCGGAGGGGAGGCTGCGGGACCGGCGATGCGCGGTGAGGCTGGAGGGGTCGGGGGGGCTGCGAGCCGAGCGGGAGCATTTGGGGCAAAGGGAGTTGGAATTGAAATTGTTTGGCTCGTGGTGCTCTTGGGGAGCTGTGGGTGTCACGCTGGTTCTGCTGCGGGGTTTTGCAACGACCGGAGCGTGCCCGCTGTCAGAATTTCCCCTATTTCGTGCAAATGCAGCAGTCTCGAGTTGTGTGTCTTTGGGGTTGCCTCGCTCACGTCAGTGGAGCTGCTTTGTTCTGACGTTTGACTGTATTTTAATTTTTCAAACCTGTTTTCGAAGGGACAGTGCTGTGTGAGTCAGACGAAAGGATGGCACTTGCAGAACCAGTCCCCGTGGCCTATTGCAATTCAGCTCCTCAAGCGACCTGTGAGGTGTCACTGAAAGATGTGCTGCTCAACTCTTCACCCAGGTTTGTCTAATTTGGGGTTTTATTTATCCTGTTGTGACCTGTATATATAGTTCATATTCTATCATGCTTACTTTGATTAATTAAAGTGATTTTGGAAGAGCCCTGCCTCTGCAGGGAACGGCTCATGTGCAGTACCTACACTGATCTCAAACTCCTGCTGGTAAGAGGCTGCTTGGATTTACAGACTAAAGAGCAGATTAGGGTCTATATCTCACCACAGCATAATAGGATCTAGCTGTCTAAAACCTCTTTACCTAAATTTTTTTGGGGCTGCATTGAATTACATGTCGTAAGGGAGAGAAAAGATGACTTGATTGACTATGAGGGAAATAGCTGGGGCTTTTCTCCTCATATTACTGGGTCATTTGCATGCTTTGATCACAAAAGATGATGGAGAAATGGTGCAGAACTATTGCAACTGAGGATTAATTTGTGCTGAAAAATGTTCTCAATAATGAGGAGGGAGCACGGAGATGGGAACATCTCATAATCCCTTTGGGGGAAATAAAGAAATTATTTACTCAGCCCTGGTTGCTGGCTTGCAGATTAGTTCTGAGAAGCAGTTCTGCTTTAGGACAGGACATGGGATCAGCCGTGTCAGATCTTCCCATGGCCTTAAACCTCCTCATATACCCAAAGCAGTGATAGTTGACTATTCCCTAGAAATTCAGAGTAAATGTAAATTAGAGGGAAGAGATTTCCCCCTTAGCCTGAAATTCACACACTGCCTGTGCTGGATTTTCTTGTCTTTGGCCTGGTAGAAAGGGAAGAAAAGGTGGGGCTTGGTGGGAGCCCTGCCTGGCTTAGGCTGAGAAGTTTGTGTGGGACCAGAGGAGCTCTCACCTGTGTGCAGTGTGACTGTGAGGGGCAGAGTCAGGGCTCCTTTTTGCCCCAGAGCTGCCCCTGCAGTGTTGGGGTTATTGTGATGTCAGGGCCCTGCAGCCCTTCTGGAAGAGCCTGGGCTTGGTGCTGCAGCCAGGTGTTGCTGTGGGGAAGGGAAAACACCAGCCTGGAGAAACAACACCTGTGTGATGGGCTGAGGCAAAGGGCCCTGGTAGGACAGGGCGGGATGGAGAGTTTGGGTCTCTGCAGGATAATCTTAAATCAGCTAAAACTCAGACCTCAGTGCTGTGCCCATGGTCCTGGCAGGGCATTGCCCAGGGCAGGGAACCCAGCAGCGGCTCCCTGGTTGGAGGGTGGGATTCCCAAATCTCACCGGGTCTGGCTTCCCACTGCTGCTCTCAAGTGGGACATGAGACTTGATTATCCCCCTCACTTACGGTTGTGAGAAAGTCCAGCTTGGAAAGGGGCAGAGTAAGAACAGTTTTGCAATCAGGCAGGTGGTGCTGCACCAGCTCCTGCAGGGCTGAAAGTGAAAGGGGGCTGAAACTCAGCTGGGAGGAGTGTGGCTGAAGCACATGGGGATGAGCCTCTTTCCATTTCTTCCCAAGCATCTGGTGGGAGCCCTGGCTTTAATAGGAATACCTAAGAACAAGATTTCCTGTTAAATCAATTTCCTGCTCTTTTGCAGGAAATCTCTGTGGGTTTCCCCATGGGGTGACTTGAGAGTGTCCCCAGGGCCTCCCTGTTGTTGGACTCACATACTGCAGACAGGAGATGAGCTCCAGATCCATGTGTCCCTTCCTGCCCCCCTCCTTCTCCTCCTCCCAGCTGCAGGCTCTTTGTTTCAGGCACCTGGAGCAGACCTTAGGAATTAAATGATGGCTGTTTTTGGGATGATGTTTATGGATTCTTCTGCAGCTCGCCTGCAATGAAAGCTGCAATTAGGACAACACTCACGTGTTCGAAACAGGCAGAGCTTGCACACTCTGAGGGACCTGTTCCATTGCTGGGGCCATGCAGGGCAGTGAATTAATAAAGTCACCTGCAGAACATCAGGAGTCACTTTGACATCCAAGGACTGAGTGACATTAAGGGGTGGAGCAAACCTGCCTGTGGCAGGCAGCCCTCAGTGTTCTCATCCAGGGATAATTCCTCTTGCCTTGCAGAACTGCTGAGCCACACAACAGCGAGCCAGGGGAAGATTCCAAGATGGAGAAATGTCAGGTGAACTCACTCGGTCCCAAAGGTGGGTGGATGGAAGTTTGGTGACTGTGGTGTGCATGAAATTATTATTGCAATGAGAGAAGGATTTGTCATGACAATGGAAGAAGCAGCTCAGGTTGCAGGATGGGCTGTGCAGAAGTGTCTTGAACTCAGACTTTAGAGCCCAGCTGTGCTTCAAGGATTAAATAGGCAGTGTCAGTGCCTGATGCTCATCTACCAGCTACCAGTGTCCTGCTTTCAGTCCTCCTTAAAAGAAAAAAATTAAAAATAGCAGAGTATAAGATGCAGGAAGCTTTCACCTTACCAGTACAAGAGCCTTGGGGCAGCAGAGCAGGTTAGAGGGGATGTAAGTGGGAGATGTTTAACAAAATTTGAAGGTGCTCTAGAGGGCTTCCAGTCTAAAATACTGGGGGTCACATGGCAAACTTGCCAAGAAGAAAAGGTCAAAAAAGAGCTGTGGGAGGAGGTGTAACAGCATTTGCTTTCATGTGCTTGGTACTTGTATTTCTACTGCTGTTATGGCAGCAGGAAATTTCTATTCTAAGATGCTGAACACTTTTCCTTCCAAGCAGCCTCCCCCCCTCCTGGCTCCAGCGTGTGGACAACGCGTCGTGATGGAGAGGTCAGGCTGAGGATGGAGGAACAGGGCATTGGCAGCGAGGCCCCAAAGACTGTGCACCAGCTCCTGCAGGAAAGTGTGAATAAATACAGTGACTATTATGCCCTTGCATCCAAAAAAGATGGCCAGTGGATAAAGCTGACATATAAGATGTACTATGACGAGTGCTGGAAAGCAGCCAAAAGCTTTCTGAAGGTAAGAGTGTGTTGAATTCTCTTTTTTCATATTCACAGAATCCTAAAATCAGCACGGTTTGAGTTGGAAGGGACCTTAAAGCTCATTCAGTGCCACCCCTGGCACTGGCAGGGCCACCTTCCACTGTCCCAGGGTGCTCCAACCTGGCCTTGGACACTGCCAGGGATCCAGGGGCAGCCACAGCTGCTCTGGGCACCCTGTGCCAGGGCCTGCCCACCCACACAGCCAAGAATTTCTTCCCAATATCTGATGTAAATCTGTCTTCTTTTAACTTAAAACTGTTCTCCCTTTTCCTACCACTGTGTAAAAAGTCAAGTTTGATGGTCACTCATTTAAGTGCTGGAATGGCTGCATTCAGGTCTGTCTTAAACCTGCAAATTCCCTGAGTGCAGATGAATCTTAGTGACAGGGAAGTACTGAACATGCTATGGACACCTCGGTATTTAATATTTTTGACATTTGCTTCCACATTTAACCAAGAAAAAAAGCATATAAGGAAACATTTAAACTGAGGTGTCTGGTAAGCCTGGACACTGCCCCTCCAGAGGCATGGAAAAGTTCATCTTTCTAGGAAAAAAACTCAAAGGAATGCTTACAAACCAGACTTAAATGTCCCAAGTGGCCCAGCCCTTTGCCTGTGCTGTTGGGATTAGGAGACTTGGAGAGGGAAACCAACATTATCTGTTCTTACTGTTGGGATCAAGTCTTATCTCTTCAAGTTAAGGCCAGCCTGGTTGTACTCCTGTGGTGGGATCTTCCACTCTGGGACAAAACCAGGGAGTTAAAGACTGGGTCTCCAAGAGCTGGAATTTCATAGCCAAGTGTCACTGTCCCTGGAGCTTGTTGCTCTGGCCATTATTGATGTCTGACATACCCAACTTATACCAAATGTCCCAGGAGGTGTTGTCTGTCTTCACCTCTCACCTTCTCATTCCCAGCCCCAGGAACTGGTAACTCCCTGGATTGCAGGTCTATGTTCCTGTTAGTGCCAGTGAGCCAGTCTTTCCAAGGGCAGACCTCAGCAAATTTCTATTTTCCTGCCCACTTACAGTGGTGTGAAACTTTCACTGGTTCCATCTTGGCTCCTGGGAAGTTTTTCAGTGGGAATTACTCCGTGTAAGACCATGAACTCTTTCCCTCAGTGCTGTGCTCAGAGCAATGAACTCTGAGCTTTGTCCAGAGGAGAAGCCAGGCTGCTGTAATGTCATCTCTTGTTTGCAGCTGGGGCTGGAGCGTTTCCATGGAGTGGGCATCCTGGGATTTAATTCTGCAGAGTGGTTCATTGCTGACATTGGAGCTATCCTTGCAGGGTAAGAGTCTTGTTTCTTGCCATGCATTTTGCTTTGGCAGGCAGAGAGTGACTGCAGTCATAAGAAGCAGGTTTTGATTAAAACCCCCAATAAAACAAACAAAAAAAACCCCCGAACCCAACTGCTTATATTTGAATTTAATGAAGGTAGATAGAACATGAACTATTTCATAATGAATTAATGAGACCAGAGTTAAATTCTTTTTTTTAGCCAGCTGCTTCTCTCAAAATAAGATGACCAGTAGGTTAATCCAAAAGCATTCTTATGTACACAGTGATTAAAACAGGGTGGGAAATGCCAGAGAATCCCAGGGCTGGGTTGTGATATCTGCCTTCCACGTGAGACATTTTGGTGCCTCATGCCACTCTTGACATTTCCCACGCCCCAGAACAGAATCTTTCCTCTTGGAATTAAGCCCTCCCCTCTTTGTTGAGGGATATTCTTATTACAGTTTTTTTTCTCTGAAATGGTCTGAATTTTGACAGCAACTCTGCTTGTCCTCTAACTCTGTGTTTTGCTTTTCTGTTTTGTTTTTTCCCTTTTCCTTTGCAGGGGATTTGCTGTTGGGATCTACACTACAAACTCTCCTGAGGCCTGTCATTATGTGGCAGAGAACTGCAGTGCCAACGTTATAGTGGTGGAAAATCATAAACAGCTGCAAAAAATCTTAGAAGTAATTACGTTTTTTAAATAGCTGGGGGGTTACAGCAACCTGTTGACAGATGTGTGAGGGTAAAATGCTGTGGGAGGGCATTACCTGGGGGGAATGCTGGCTCTGAGAGCAGAGGGGAACTCCTTGGTGTGCTCCCTGCTCAGCTGGGTGAGCTGGCACTGGCACTACGTCTCACAAGAGGTTAAGTGGTGCTTTCACTTCTTAAAAGCCTTGGGCTTAAAATAGGAGAAGCCAAAATGAACAACTGAGCATCCTCTAGGTTGTCTGGCGACATCCCAGCTCAAATTATGACTGTTCCTAGTGAGGCAAACCCATTCTTTCAGGAGCACAGATGGGATTCTCTTGGCTTTACATAAAATGGCAAATATGAGGAGATGCTAAGTGGGGGTTACAGAGGCCTGAAAGGGACAAACAGCATTTGCTCCTTCTCATGAATCTCCCTTCTTAACACAGATTGAAGATAGACTACCTCATCTGAAGGGGATTGTCCAGTATGGGGAGGAGATCAAAGAGAAGAGACCCAATCTGTACTCGGTAAGTCCTGGGCTTCTTCACTGCTTGTGAGTCCTGGTTGTGTTCAGCTGATGGCTGCAAGTACCTCTCACCTCCCACAGGACCTTAAATGAGATGGTCTTTAAGGTCCCTTCCACCCCAACCAGCCTGGGGTTCTGTCACTGTGATCCCCTGAGCTCGTGTTGGCTGTGATGGGCAGGAGTTTGCTGTTGTGCAGCCTGGATAATCCATGTTGTAGGGGGGCTGTGAGCCTACTGACCTCTGCCAGGCAGCCTCGGGCCCTGCAGTTACTCCAGGGAGTTGCTACAGAGCTGTAAAGCTACTGGGGGTGGGCCTGTCTCCTTTCTGCTTCTCCCTGTGTCAGCCAGAAAGCACTGTGGGATGACTGTGGATTTACAGCCTTTTCCAGAGGTTTGGGCAGGGAGAACAGCATCCTTGTCCTGGTGTGCAGCAAAGGGTTTAATTTTTCATGTGGGTGATACCTTACAAAGTGACCGAGCTCTTCTGTTCTCTGCAGTGGAGGGAGTTCATGGAGCTGGGCAGGGACGTGCCGGACTCGCAGCTCCGCGAGGTCATCGCGGCCCAGAAACCCAACCAGTGCTGCACCCTCATCTACACCTCGGGCACCACGGGGCAGCCCAAGGGCGTCATGCTCAGCCACGACAACGTGAGTGCCCAGAGCCACCCCAGCAACTGTGACCCTGGGGGTGCTGAGGGAGAACATCCTGAGCTGGAAGGGACCCTCAGGGATGATCAGTGCAGCCCCTGGCCCTGCACAGACACCCCAACAACCCCAGCCTGGGCATCCCTGAGAGCGCTGTCCAAACGCTCCTGCAGCTCTGGCAGCCTCGGGGCCGGGCCCATTCCCTGGGGAGCCTGGGCAGTGCCCAGCAGCCTCGGGGGGAAGAACCTTTCCCTGAGCTCCATGGCCAGCCCTGACCCAGCTCCAGCCGTTCCCTGGGCTCCTGTCCCTGTCCCAGAGCAGAGCTCAGCCCCTGCCCCTCCGCCTCCCCTCGGGAGGAGCTGCAGCCCCCAGGAGCCTCCCCTCAGTCTCCTCTGCTGCAGTCCTGCCTTTGAGATCCCAGGATGCTGTAGCTCTGTTGTGCCTGTGTGTTCTGTGCTGTCCCTGCTCTGAAGCCCCTGTGGGTCCCTGTTGCAGCTGACGTGGACGGCGGCGGCGGCCGGACGCTTCATCATGCTGAGCGATGCCCAGGACAGGCAGGAGCAGGTGGTCAGTTACCTGCCCCTCAGCCACATCGCTGCACAAATGTCTGATATTTGGTCAGCCATGACCTTTGGAGTGCAAGTTTACTTTGCCCAACCAGATGCATTGAAGGTAAAAGAAAAGATAATAAACTTACACCCATCCACCTGCTTGAGCTGGGGTGGGTGCTTAAAACAAGGCTGTGTTATCTCATGGTTCTGTCAGCTTTGCTAACTGGGTTTACTTTGCCCACTGACCAAGTGCCCCTGTTGGTTTGAGTGGAGCCACTCTGACCGTCACCTTTTGACTGTCACAGACTGGGAGAAGCTGACCCAGCACTTCTCAACTGGGAGCTGCTGAGTTCTCACCTGATACCTGGTCCCACATCTAGAACTGGTTGAGCAACAGCTTTGCTCTGCCCACATTGCACAATGGCCCCAGCTAAATCTGAGTCCTGGTTGTAAAGGACTCTTTTGTCAGCACTGGCACTGAGAGCATCGACCCTTGCTCCCTTCCCAGTTCCCCCTGGAATGCCCCAGGGGTTCCCTTCTCTTGGTGCCACTGCAAAAAACAAACAATTCCTCAAAACTGATGGCAGAGTCCCAAGTTTTGCTAGTGACCAGAGCTGGCCTGAAGTCTGCAGTGAATCACTTCTAAAAACTGCATTAAATCCTTCTTCTCTCAGGGCAGCTTGGTGGAGACCCTGCGGGAAGTGAGGCCAACTGCTTTTTTGGGAGTTCCTCGTGTCTGGGAAAAAATGGAAGAGAAAATGAAATCTGTGGGCATGAAATCCTCAGCGCTCCGAAGGAAGGTGGCATCGTGGGCCAAGGGAGTGGGGCTGCAGACCAACCTGAAGAGGATGAATGGGTAATTATGAGCTACATTTCAGGAATGCTGATGAGTTTTAGGAGAACTTTACTGTCAGATCAGGGATCATATCCCACCCAGGGATTATATTCCATCCAGGATTATGTCCCATGTGAAAGGCCAGTGGCGCTCGGACCCGAGGGGGGAAATCATCTGTTATTTTATTGAATAAACTAAAGTAGGATGAAGATAAAAGGAGGAAGGGGGAGAAGTTCCACGTGTGCCCGTTTTCCTTCCGCAGGTGCTCCGAGGTGCCGGTGAATTTCCGCCTGGCCAGGCAGTTGGTGTACAGGAAGGTGCGCAAGGCCATCGGGCTGGACCGCTGCACCAAGTGCTACACGGGGGCTGCTCCCATCACCAGAGACACCCTGGAGTTCTTTTTGAGCCTGAACATTCCCGTGCTGGAGCTGTATGGGATGAGTGAGAGCTCTGGGCCTCACACTGTCTCCCTACCTCACGCCTTCAAGCTCGGCAGGTGAGCACCTTCCTGGGAGCAGAGGGAGTGGTGGGTTCTGCCTCTGGCACATCCCTCTCTCCTGGCACAGCTCATCCCCAGAGCTTTGCTGCCACTAAAAGGTCACTGGGGAGCCACATCATGGGTGAAGAGATCTGCTGAGGGCAGAGGCAGCAGGGATGTGTGAATTTGCCTTGGCTGGGTTCTGTAGGAGCTGGGGAAGAAGTGAAGGGCTGGTAGGAAGAAGGAAGAATTGGTAACTCCAACTACCCTTCCCTTTAATGACTGAAGGGTGCAGGGTGTCTTTGGGTGGCTCGTTCAGTCTGCACAGTGAAAGTTTGCTGCCAAGGATGTAAATCTGTTCATTCAAAGCTCAGGTGTTGAGAACAATGAGTGCAAACCAGCAGGTGTGTGAGCCCTGGTCTCTGCAATAACAGCTCTTTCTGCAGCTGCCCTTCCATGAGCAGATGCCTTTGAAGCTCTTTGCTGAAGCTGTCGTGCTAAAAAGCTGCTGGGCTTTGTTCAAACCCCTTCAGCTTGAGAAGTGCTGCTGTAACCTCTGCTTGAATTCAGTTTAAAATAAATTAATCCCTGGTCTGCGTCACTTTCAGCTGTGGGAAGGAGCTGATGGGCTGCCACACCCTGATCCATAAACCCGACAAGGATGGTGTTGGGGAGATCTGCTTCTCAGGAAGGCACATCTTCATGGGCTACCTGAACATGGAGGACAAAACCAAAGAGGCCATCGATGAGGATGGCTGGCTGCACTCAGGGGACCTGGGCAAGCACGACAAGGATGGATTCCTTTTCATCACAGGCAGAATTAAAGGTAACACATCGCCTGACTTTACCTTGGTGTTGTGCAGCCCTATAGAAGTTGTTAATGTTGGGAAAGGCCTCATGGAGCCCAACTGTTCCCCAGCACTGCCAAGGCCACCACTAACCCATGTCCCCAGTTGCCACATCTTTTAAATCCTTCCAGGGATGGTGACTCCACCACTGCCCTGGGCAGCCTGTTCCAATGCTGAACAGTGAAGAAATTTTCCCAGTATCCAACCTAAACCTCTGCTGGTTGTGTGGTTGTGACTTGCATAGAAGAACATTTAAATCCTTCTCCTCCTGGAGATTCCATGTGAACGTGGCTGCAGGGTGTGGTGGGAGGAGAGGGGCAGCCTCTGGAGCCTGGGTGTGTTTGCAGAGTGAGGGAGAAGCCCTGTGATTTCAGCACCAGCAGAGTTAATGCTTTGTGGGCTTGTTTTACCAGCAGCTCCCTCAGTTTCAGGAGCTTTGCTGGGTGCCCTCCAAGGAAAACAGCAGCTTAACTCTGTTGTGCAAGTGCCTTGTAGCAATGTGGCTCTTGGGACAGCAATTTGAGCAACCCCAAACAAAGCCAAAGTCATGCAAGACTTCAGCCCTCAGAAAGAGAGAGGTGCTCATGTGAGGGCTGCTCTGAGGAACAGGAGATAACTGAGAAGGGGAGGCTCCCCTCTGCTCTGCAACACATGGGAACCTCCAGCACTGCCCCAGCAAATCTTTCACTTCAATTTCTGACAATTTGGGTGCCCACTTAGGTGCCTTAGACCCCCAGGGGTCTGTGCCAGGGTGCCAAGGGGCTCTGTATTGCCAGACTGCAAACACCTGCGGAGCACCAAGGCAGCTCTGGCAGGGCTGTGTGTGCACAGCTCCTGCTCCTCTCTCCGGGCCTGGCTGGAGTCATGGGATCAGCACTGAGGCTGGAAAAGCCCTTTAAGATCCCTGAGTACGGCCCTGCCAAGGCCACCACTAAACCACATCCCCAAGTGCCACATCCACACATTTTTGAACACTTCCAGGGATGGTCACCCTGTGACTTTCCCAGGCCTGGTGTGCTGCCTCCTCCAGCTCTGCTGACACAGGCTCACTGTTTGATCAGCAGACACAAAGGAGCAGTTGAGTTCTTTGAGATTGTGGGAAGGGAAGAAGCTCCAAGCATTAATCAGGATTTGATTGTTTTCCAGAGCTCATCATCACTGCAGGAGGTGAGAACATTCCTCCCGTTCCAATCGAAGATGCTGTCAAGAATGCTGTTCCCATCATCAGCAACGCCATGTTGGTTGGAGACAAAGCCAAATTCCTTGCTATGCTTCTGACACTAAAGGTAATGGAAAACAGGATGGGAATCCACCACCTGTGCTGCTGAATCTCATTAAATCCAGGGAGGAGGAGAGCTTTTACTCACTTCTAGTGTCTTGTGGAGCCAGGAACCCGCAGCACAATTTGCTGTAGCTGAGCTGCAAAGAGCAGCTGAAAGCACAGAGCTGTCACTTGCTCAGACTGTCAGGTCCTGCTGCTGTTCCGAGCAGCTTTTTCTGTGCCACACAGGGCAGGAAGAAACAGAAGGAAAAGACCCAGAAGTGAGGCTGGAAAAGGAAACCTTTCAGGTCTCCTCACCTCTTTTAGTTTCTTCCAGAGCAGTCTGGGAGGTAAAAAGCTGTCAGGGATTTCTTTGTCAGACTCTGGCTTTAAACTCCAGCAGGACACATCCGTGGTGGCCTGTGCTGACTGTCAGAGTGGGAATTGCCCCTTAGTGAGACCGAGGCCAACAGCCTGGGCCTGGGGCAGGAGACCTGAGGTGGCCCTGGTGGTGGCCCTGCTGTGCTTGTCGTGATCGAATGCTGTGTGTGACTTCCAAGAATGCTGCTGCACAGTGTAGGGAAGTAAATTGTGCTCCAGAAAAGGTCTGGAAAAAGTGATTAACTTTGGATAGCACAGGAGGAATTTGGCAGGTGAGCTCTGTACCCTGCTTGCTCCTTGGCCCTGAGGTGGCTCCTGAGCAGGCAGAGATCTCAGGGGTTTATCTGTGTTTTGTCCCCAGCTTCCACTGGCACCCAGGGGCTGGGTGAGAGCTGAGGGGCTGATGGGGTTGGAGCAGGGTGGGGAAGGGAGCCTGGGAACCATTCCAGGGCTGGAGACTCCTCAGTGCAGAGGGCCTCAGGTGCTCAGCAATGCACAGTTCCCCTTCTGCCTGTCCTGCAGTGCGTTGTGGATGCAGAAACGGGTGAGCCTGGAGATGACCTCACTCCAGAAGCTCTGGAATTCTGTCAGAAGCTGGGCAGCAAGGCCACCAAGGTCTCGGAAATTATCAGCAGCAAAGACAAGGCCGTCTATGCTGCCATCCAGAAAGGGATCTCTGCTGTCAATGAGAGAGCTGTGTCCAATGCCCAGAAAGTCCAGAAGTGGATCCTGCTGGAGAAGGACTTCTCCCTCTTTGGTGGAGAGCTTGGTGAGTGGTGGGGGAGGTGTCTGGGGTTTTCCCTGCGCCCCTTCCCTGGCTATTGAGCACCCACAGAACCCCAGTGCACAGAGCTGCCCCCAGCCTTTCCTCACTGTGCCTTTTCCATGTGGCAGTTTGGGGTGGGATGAGCTGGGGTGAATTCCCACTTCTGCCCAACAGCACCCAGGGGGGCAGTGAGCAGTGCTTACCCTCCTGCAATCCTGGAATATCCTGAGCTGGAAGGGACCCTCAGGGATGATCAGTGCAGCCCCTGGCCCTGCACAGACACCCCAACAACCCCAGCCTGGGCATCCCTGAGAGCACTGTCCAAACGCTCCTGCAGCTCTGGCAGCCTCGGGGCCGGGCCCATTCCCTGGGGAGCCTGGGCAGTGCCAGCAGCCTCTGGGTGCTGCTGTGCTGCTTCTGCTCACAGGGGAGGGAGGGAGATTCTATTAAACCCAAAGAGAAGTTTAGAACTGGTCGCTGTTCCTGTGTTCTTCCTCTCCCCTCCAGCCCTGCTTCACCCCAGGCCGGGTGGGTGCTCCCAGTGCTTCCCTCCCCATTAACCCCAGTGCTGGTTCCCTACAGGCCCCACCATGAAGCTGAAGAGGCCGGTGGTGGCTCAGAAATACCAGGACCAAATCTCTCAGTTTTACACGGACATCGAAACCCCCTCGGGGGAGCCCTCGACCCGGCCATAGAGCCTGGGACTGAAACCACTCCCGAGGGCGTTCCCAGCTGCCCAGGAAGGATTCCCTGGATTCTGTTGAAATAAAGAGGCTCAGCCCTCAGGCAGCCCCTCGGCGTCGCTTCGCTGTCATGTCCTGGCCCTGCAGTGTGGTGAGCGTGGTCCTGCCCATGTTCTGCCATGTCTTGTGTCCCGTGCTGAGATATCCCAAATATCTCAACTTTGTATTTTTTATTTCCATTTTTATAAGGGCAATACGATGTTTACCTTAAATCCACGTGACATGTTACGTTCTAACCAAAGTTTTCTTTTCCTGAGATGAATGTAAAACAGGAGCTGCAAATCAGGAGCTGCACTTTTCCTGCTGAGGGCGAAAGGCAGATTTTATTTTCCAGCAGTGTCCTCACTCCCTGCTGCCCGTTTCCCTGCATGCTGATGGCATCCATATAGTTTTACATCTCCTTTCCCACAAACTATTCCTGTCTGAGATGACAAATGCTGTGTGACTACACACAGCAGTGGAGGTGGAACCTCACATGAACTGGGTTTGTCTGTGCAATATTTTGAGTTTGTTTTACCTTTTTGAGTTATAATGAAGCCATAAATTGTATTGTTGAGTTGTATCCATGGCTGGTATTCTGGGAAGTGATTTATTCCAGGGATTATTTATAAGGCTGTGTACAGTGTGTGAAATCTGTCTGTGTCTTACAATCCAGAAATGTTGTAGTGTCTGAACTGGGGAACTCTGGAGTGGAGGGGGGTGGGCTGAGGCTCTGTCCCTGTGCTTGGGGAGAGGAGATGGTGCTGGGAGCCCAGGCTGGTTCTCCTGAGGGTCTGCAATCAACCAGCCCAAGGCTGTGAAGATCCTTCATGGTGAATTCACTGTCTGGAGGACACAGAATGACCTGCAAAGCTGGAGGGCAGCACCTGGACCCAGGAGCTCCTGGCTTATTCCAGGCTGCCCAGCACCAGGGGCACTGGGAGGCCCAACGGCACATGAAGGTTTGCCTGTAAATGGCTTATTTCAAACCAGGAATCCTTCCCTGCACACAGGCAGAGCAGCCCAGCTGCTTCCCAGCAC
Source organism: Coloeus monedula (assembly GCF_965178545.1). NCBI lineage: Eukaryota > Metazoa > Chordata > Aves > Passeriformes > Corvidae > Coloeus > Coloeus monedula. The sequence goes on along the minus strand of NC_138807.1, from coordinate 3,103,037 downwards.
CATTTCCCAGGGAAAGGAGGAGCAGGGGCAGGTGGGAGCAGCTCAGTGCTGGTATCACAGCAGGCTCAGGGTGGGTTAAACCTAAACCTGTCTCTCCTTTGGGTCAGTGAAATTCCAGTGCCCGGTGGAAGGGTAGGAATGCCCTACTGGAACTGCTGCTCATCCTGTGCCAGTGTGTGTTTGCAGAGGAATGTGTAATAAACTCCTCCGTTTGTGTCTCTCAACTCTCTCTCATTCCTGGGAAGCAGCAGGGCTGGGCACGGGGCTGGGCCGGGTTTGCCCCGGGCAGGGACAGCAGCGGCCAGAGCTGGGCCTGGGCCGCTCCCTGGGCAGCCACGGACACGGCCACTCCCTCAGGGGCGGGACGGTACCACCCTTAACCTGTGCTGGGCCATGCCCGTGCCAGGGCTCCTCCTTGTGCAGTGGGGACCCCCTCAACTCTCAGGGCTGCTGCCCCAGGCCAGGGACCTGCTGCTCCAGCTCCCCCCAGGGCAGGGACCCCTCACCTGAACAGCCAAAGCTCTGATGGATGAGGGGATGCTGGAGCCATCCCACGCTTTTATAACAACTCCCTTTTCCCTGGCTTTTCCCCTGCCAGGCCCCATGGTGTTCCCAGCCCCAGTGCTGTGCCACGAGGAGAGGTTTTGGGAAAGCCACGGTGCCATCCCTGGAGAAACAACACAACAACAGAAAAACACTTCTGAGTTTTACTTTTCCATCTTACTTTATTTCACTTTTTCTAGAAAATTCCTCCATAGTTCCACAAATTTAACAAAAAGTTTAAAATTCAGGACAAACAATCCTGTAACGTATTACAAACATGAGTTTTTTTGTGGTTTTTTTTTTTAATCTTGCAGTTAGTCTTGGCTCAGCTGCATTTCTTCCAGCTGAGTAAAGAACTTTCTCCCAACACAACTTTTAAAATCCTCAGGTGCTGAGGTATTTAATACCTCGGCTCTAGGCAGAAATACAATTAAAAATTCTCTAGAAGTTGAAGTACTTACATTTTTCTTTAGGAGTGCAAACTCATCTTGTCAGTTTTTGATGGCTATTCCGCGCCCCAGGAAAGCAACACCGATTTGGGTCCTTCCAGCACTAATTAACACCTGGCCCAGGTGCACCGGGGCTGCCACAGCGTCCCCACAGCACCCGGGCCAGCAGGGAGGAGCCTCATGCGAGCAGAGCCGGCTCCAGCACATCCCCAATGGAAAACTGCGGAACCGGAGCCGCTCCGGGCTCTGCTCGTGGAGAGGCCCCTCCGTAAGGGACGTTTAAACCTCTCTCACCATCAAACACCTTCCAAGATCTGACAAAAAAACTGCTTCTGGATTGTTGCATCAATTGCTTGGCTCGTTCTGATGCTCCCACCGCACCCCACGATCCCACGGGTGGCAGAGTCATTGCACTTCCATGGATTCAGCCTGACCTCAGCCAGCCTCGCTCCCTCCGTGGCCCAAACGCCTCAGCCGGGCTTTGCAGCCAGCCAGCCTTCCTCTCCTCTTTTTTTTTTAGCTTTTTTAATAGTACATGTCAGTAATCAAAGCCTCAAGGCTCAACACATCGCAGACCAGGACCCAGGAAAATGCTCCCGACCCCTCCCTGGCCTCTGATCTGGGCCAAGGACGAAGGAGCCGAGTCCTGATCCCACCTCCAACACGATTCCAACTCAACTCGGGAAGCCCTGGGGCTGCCCAGCACCTGTCTGTGCCAGCAGCACCACCATGAAGGACACGGAAAAGTAACAGAGTCCTGTCCATTTTCCTTGGAAAAACCATTATGGCTACAAGTCAATTTTGGATTCTTTTTTTTTTTTTCTTCCTTTTTTTAACAACGCAAGCTACTACACATCCTCGAGGACCTGAAGCAATGCCCACAGCAGCATTGCCCCCTCCTTCCTAGAGTACAATAATCCATCCATGCTCTCAAGAGTGACACAAGAACAAACACTTTATCCACAAAAACCTGTACACGGCATGTTCAGAACAGCGTTCAGCCAGCCTAGAGGGAATCTACACAGGGAACTCCAAGGGGACACAAGATGAGGCCCAAATGTGACCATTCTTAGTTTGCAGAGTCATTCCTCCTGTGCTCCCCAATGCTACCACATACCCCAAAAAACATCAACTCTGTAGAACAACTAAGTACTTGCAAAAACCTTTTAGTAACAAATCAGCATGTGCACACAATGGAGAGGAACTATTGCTGGGGAACAATCCTACCTCGGGTTTTCAGGGGGATTATAAACAGTCTAAAAAAATTCATGTGTAAAATACTTCTTATAAAAACCAAACCAAATCCCTATCAATGCTCAGCAGACTTCACCAACAAAGTCACTTCCAGGACAGGACGATGCCGTGGCCACGGTGCTTCCAGCCACGCTCAGGAACAGCCTCCCACGCGTGTCCTGGGCTGGCTGGGAGCTGTGAGCACGGGGCACTGGCAGCAGAGGGGCAGGAGGGAGGTGGCACCTCCAGTCCCTTGAGGGGCAGCTCTGGAGGCTGTGGACAGTCCGGAAGTGCTGGGACCGGAGCTGTGGGAGGAGTGACCAGGGTGGAGAGGGCAGCAAAGACCTCAGGAGAGCTGGGTCAGCCCGGCCACCCCCACTGCTCTGGGGACAGGACAGTGTCACCAACCCCACCCAGCACAGGGGTGCCAGGCTGCCCAGAGTGAGCACAGAGCTGCCTCCCCCGGCACAGCCCCACGGAGACACGAGGACTCGCAGTACCCAGCCAGGGGCTGTGACCGCCGGCCTCCACCATGGGTGTCCTGCTGCCACCTCCTCCTCTGCCCACTGCCCTCCACCTTCTCTGGCATTTCTCTCCAGCCCTGGCATCGTCCAGCACGAAAGAAAAGAGCTGAGATCACTGGTGTGACAGGGTTTGCACCTGGCATGAGCTTGAACTTCCATATATATATATATATATATACACACACACATATATATATATATATACACACACACAACACATGAAAGGTGGTACAAGGACAAAATTAATGGGAATCGGGTCAACATGACCCAACTCAAACAAGCTTATCATCATATTGCCACTTCAGTTGATTAGTTGCAACATTTCCATGATAAAGAAAGGGGGAACCCAAAACAAGGGACAGCAAACCTGGAGCGGTGCAACCCTCCCTGAGCAGAGGGGCTCCCCAGCACCGCTGCTCCCACACCGCCTGTGCCCCATGGACATTTGGCAAAAGCTTCCCACACCCCTTGGAAAAATGAGCAATTCCTGGGAAAATACTGAATTTAGGGACCAGGAGTGTAATACAGCTTTGAGGAAGGCGCTGGGATTTCCCCACGCCCGCCTGGACAACACTTGGAGGTCAATACTAGTTTAACTAGAAATCCAGGGAAGGGGTTGCATTAGTGTTTTTGTTTCCTGCCTTTTTCCTGCACAGGCAGCGTGGTGGGAGAGGGAGGAGGGAACAAACCTGACTCCACTCCGTGTTTTACATCAGCGTCTCCCAAAGATTTAAGCTCTCCCTTGTTTTGGTTTTCCCAAAGTACAGCCACTACTATAGGGGCCACTGCAAGGAGATTCCTCTTTGAGAACACAGAACAAAACCAATCACATGTTTTGGCAAAGTTATCAAACACTGACAAATGGAAAGACGACGGGTGAGCCCCTTCTGGAGCACGGGATGCCTGGAGGTTGCTGTCCAGCTTCCTTACACTACAAATTGTCCACAAGAGGCATTGAACGAAACGAGTCAAACCTTATTAAGCGCCTTCCCCTGCCAGAGCCATAAAAAAACAACAGAAAAACACACCCTTAAGATCATAAGACCCAACTAGGCCCTTCTTATACATACAGTACATACATATATATAATATATATATATAAAATATACAGCTTACAGTTTTGGAGTCCTATTACAGTTAAAGCAGACTGAAAGGAGTGGGACTTTGTTTAGGAGCTCAGATCAACAAACAAGACATCTCCAAACCCCAGCAGGAGACAGCAGGTTCCAGAGGCCTCCTCACCAAGCACAGAGTGTCCCTGCAGGGAGCTGAGGGTCCTGCCCCCACCGGGAGTCACCGGTGGGTGATCCCAGCTGGAATGCAGCTGGAATGCAGCCCCTCTCCTCTGCAGCAGACCAGCAGGACCCCCGGGAGCCTCCTGTGTCCCCAGTCTCTGGGCCAGCTCTGTCAATGTGACCCACACGGCGCGGGGCAGAGCGGGAGGGCTCTGAGTTCTGGAGCTCTCCGCAGGCTGGTCCCAAGCTCCGGGGGAAGGGAACAGCATCCACGCTCCTTCAGAGCTCAGAGACGCCTGGAAAATGTGCTCTTGAAACACAGTTGCTCGAAGGGAAACCGAAAAGGTCGCGCTGTGCAGCCTAAGTGCAGCACGCCTGCTCTGCTCGGGGCCTGGCCCACGAAGCCGGGGGGGACAGACTCAGCAAGGCGGGCGCTGGTTTGAAGCCTACAAGAAAAGTGCAGCTGGCTGAGCATTCCTAGAGCATGGCTGTTCTCTAAGGCAGTGCTTCTTCGGGTGAGGCAGGAGGATAAGAAGGCCTAGTTCCATGGGGTGGTTTCCTGTACCAGTGGAGGGGATCTCTGGTCGAAGAGCAGAGCCAGCTTCCCAGGCCCAGCGTCATGTGGCCACGGCCTCCAGGTAGCTCTGCAGCTTGCGGACGGTCGTCTCATCCAGGGAGAAGAGGTCAAAGTCAAAGGTTGTGTTGGTGACGTTGAAATGCCCGGTTTCCTCAATGAGATTCACGATCTGGAGACAGGGGGATGGACATCAGTACAGCACAGAGGGCAGCGGGCACACAGAGCCCATCCAGGCCTTTCCCACCCCTTTGGAACAGCCTTGGAGAGGCTCATAACAGGAAAGGAATGCTCTCCCCAAGAAAGCAAACCAGCTCCTCCTGCATGCCTGAGTAGCTCAGTCTGGACAGTGATGTGGGCACGTTTCTGTCCTTTTATATCATAAAATAACAGAATCCCCTGAGCTGGAAGGGACCCTCAGGGATGATCAGTGCAGCCCCAGGCCCTGCACAGACACCCCAACAACCCCAGCCTGGGCATCCCTGAGAGCGCTGTCCAAACGCTCCTGCAGCTCTGGCAGCCTCGGGGCCGGGCCCATTCCCTGGGGAGCCTGGGCAGTGCCCAGCAGCCTCGGGGGGAAGAACCTTTCCCTGAGCTCCATGGCCAGCCCTGACCCAGCTCCAGCCGTTCCCTGGGCTCCTGTCCCTGTCCCAGAGCAGAGCTCAGCCCTTGCCCCCAGGAAGAAGCTGTCAATCAGACCAGGAGACCCCAACTTAGGGATTGCTGCCAGGATGGCAGAGGGAAGGTGCCCACACCACACTCCTGTACTATTTCCAACAAAACACTGCATGCACAGCTGATTTTATTTTATTTTCCATATTTTTGCTTTCAAAGCAAAGCAGAAGCTCTCTGGCAGGGCCTGGCTGAGCCCTCTGGACACCCAGATCCCCGGGGCCAGCATGGACAAGGTCTGTACCTGCTGGAGCACGTTGCGCTCCCGTAGTGCCATGAGCCGCCTGTGGAGCTCCACCAGCTCATCCGTGTAGGCCTGGAACACAAACAGGGACCCGTGGAGTGTCTGAAGGCTGCCAAAGGGACTTCCCCAGTGAGGGGTCAGAAGAACTTGAGGCCCTTTCAGACATTCCCAATTTTTCCATACTTTTTTTACTGCCTCCTCCTCAAGTACTGAAGACTTCCCTTAACTACAAGTACTCTGAAGGCCATTTTTTTAAATTTAATGACACCCACACCTGTAACCAGCTCCAAGAACTGGGCAGAACCTTTAAGGACCTCAGTGAGGTGAAGTTCACCTTGGTGACCCTCAGTGTGAGCTCCTCATCAGTGGATTCTCCTAATTAACTCCAAATTACCTGAAAACATCAGGTGCATCAGTGACCAACACCCCAGCAATCTGCTGAGCAATGACTTCCATTTAGGTAAGGAAAAATTCTTGGAGTGCACTGTAGTCCCAGGTAGTTTTACCTACACCACAACAGGAAATGAAGGATTGTTCACAGGCTCAACATGTTCATTGTTCTTAGGTAAGAGTGGTTTGGGTTTCTTTTTTAATTTTTGTTTTTATTAGACAGCCAACAACAGGTCCGGACCAGCAAAGCTGATCCAAAGAATCAGTGAATCACAGCATGAACATGGATCTGCTCTCCTTGGAGGCAAGGAAAGCGGGAATTTCACTGAACAAACAAAGGTTCCAACTAAACCTGCAAAGCAGAGCAGCAAATAATATTTAATTTATAAGATTGAAGCCAGGTGAAACTGCCTTTTAATGAAATGCCCCAGCACTGCAGCAGTGCCCAGGTCCTTGGTTCAGACAAAGGGCAACCAAATACAACAATTTTAACGTTTTGCCTATGAACACCACCTGGGGCTTCACCTATGTAACATACACAATTTCTGCAGTGTCACTCTCCAAAGTGTCCTTTCAACATCTGGTTTTTGTTAAACTCAAGCTTTTACCCTGCTGAGACAGAACAATGAACAGGCTGGGCTGATTCAGGTGGTTTTGTGCATGGTGAGGCCCAGCAGCTCTGTGACACACAGCTCCTCAATCAGAGCATCCTGGAATGCTTTGGGTTGGGAGGGACCTTAAAGCTCATCCCATTGCACCCCTGCCATGGGCAGGGACACCTCCCATTGTCCCAGGCTGCTCCATGCCCCAATATCCAGCCTGGCCTTGGGCACTGCCAGGGATCCAGGGGCAGCCCCAGCTGCTCTGGGCGCCCTGTGCCAGGGCCTGCCCACCCTCCCAGGGAACAATTCCTTCCCAAGATCCCATCCAGCCCTGCCCTCTGGCACTGGGAAGCCATTCCCTGGGTCCCGTTCCTCCAGGCCCTCATGAAAGATCCCTCTCCTCAGGACACACCTTGTCATACGTTCCCTTCTTCAGGATCTTCTCTGGCTTGTTACAAGACTCTGGGCTTTTCCTTCCAGATGCCTGAGGGGAAAAGAAACCAACAACAGGATCAAAATCAGCTCAGGAACCACAGGGGTGTCCCAGCAGAGCGCTGAAATGGAAGGAATCACTTGTCTGCTGAGGACAGGAATAGGGAAAATTCAGTGCAAGTGAGAATTTGCAACGCAGGAAGCAGGAGAGGGGGGAAGCAGAGCTGTGGGAAGGTGGGATTTCATACCTTGTTGTTTGCTGGGGGCAGCTTCTGCCCAGGAGGCGGCTCCCGGCTGGGAGGGCAGGAGTCGGCGCTGTTGTCACTGTCACTGTCACTGAGGCTCAGTCTGAAAAACCACCAGCAGAGAATGAGCATCACCAGGGAGCAGCAAACTCATCAGCTGCCAGCTGAGCCACACAGAGCTGAGTGAAATTCTCTTTTATGTCATAGATCCTACACTGGCTGGGAGAATGGGTCACTGGAGATTCCAAGAATCCCTTTTTTCCCAGCTGGTGTCACCTGGCATTCCCAGGGAGGTTTAGGTGGCACAGCACAGGCAGCAGTTCAACTCTGGCATACACGAGTCCCCCAGAACAACTGAGCACCACTTGATTTTCACACACAGCCAACTGTTCAGTTCAGGAATTCCTCCCAGTGTCACCAAGAGCATGAAAGGCTCACTGACACCTCCACAGACAAAAAATGCATTTAGTGCTGCTGCTGGTGTGACCTCTAAGATTTCCTATTTATTCTCCTTCTCCTTTTGGCCCTATAAATATGGCAGGTAGCCTACCTGTGATGAACTTGAAAACTGGTTATCCCCTAAAGATCTACAAAAATACCCTTCAATGTCTCTCCATCCTTGTTCAGCTGATGATGACAAGTGCAATAATGGATATTTGTTTGTTTTGGTAACCACCAGCAGCATTTCTGATTTGCAGCTGCTCTCTGGGCCAAGCATTTGGATTAAACAATTCACTGAGACTCCAGGTTTGGGCTGTAGCAGCATTTCCTGAGGGAAGAAGGATGAAGTTCCACTCCTTCCGGGGCCTGGAGCAGGAAACAGCTGTCACTGAGTCCAGAGGAGAGGAGCAGCCAACACAGGGTGGGCACAGAGTGACTCCTGAGCCCTGTCAGTCACAGGCAGCCACAGCAGCACACTCTGCCTGTCCCCCACGTGTCCCTAATCTTGGCAGATCAAAGGTGCCACACCCCAGCAGCTCTGCAGAGATCTGAGGGTCACAATTAGGTGAAGGTGTTTGAAGGTGTCAGTCAGTGACACTTGCCAGCTCAGCTCAGCACTTCCTGGTGCCTTCCCCTCTTTGTGCTCCTCGGCCAACCCTGTTGTCCCCAGCTCTGTGTCCCCACCCTGTGCTGAGTGACCCCACACATCTGCCCTTCCTCCCCTCCCACACAGAGCCCCGGCTCTTTAATTCCTCCTTCCAAATGGAGAGCACCCCAAAATACCAAATGCAGAGGGCCGAGAGCCAAGCAAACATCCCTGTTCCGGATTTGTTACCACCTGGAATCCCGGCTGACGGGGTTTGCTTTGACTGCTGCCTCCTCTCCAGAGGAGCTGTCGTCATCATCCGACTCCTCCGACTGCAGATCCTCCACCATGGAGCGCAGGGGGCCTGGGGCAGATGGGAGAAGGGAATTCAGCACCAGGACACGACCAGCACAGCCCCAGCCCAACCCCTGCATCTCAGCTGAGACACATCCTGATTGCCAGTGAGATGTGACTGGAAAAGGACAGCCTGCCCCAGGCTCAGGGCTAAAGCAGAGCTGACAAACTTTACAACTCCCTCCCTTCCCCAAAGCCTCCCCTCCCTCCCAAATGAGAACAAAAGGACACATTTTTCATGTGTGTGGGGCTGATTTAAATGTCACTGGAGACAGCAGCAACAGCACAGCATTTGCTGCAGTTGGAACATTTACTGTTGCCAGAGTTTCCCTCTCTGGGTTATCAGTGGAGGGATCTGAGAAAGGAGCTGTTACACACTGGCAAAGTGATGAATGGCACATTTATAATTTTTAATAAAACATAGATGAGATTGGAGGAGAACTGTTCTGGTGATTCTACACACCAGGCAGCAGCAACACATTTATAAACCGAGGCAGAAACCAAAGCCAAAAGGGAAAGAACCAAATCCAGAGGGATTCCCTACTCATAAATTAGCTGCCAAGAGAAGAAAAATACTTGTTCATGATGTTATGACATTATTGCCTTTTCTTGCTGAAGCATCACAGCTCCAACACATGGCTGCATGCAAGAAACTGTATTATTATAGTGCTGGAAAAGCAGATTTATTTCTCTTGAGCCTTTTAAGGTTACACAAGGAAGGTTTTAACACACCTTGACTGTGGTTCTGAGATGGCTCAAAATCAGAGTCAGAGCTGGAGTCGGAGCTGGAGCTGGAGTTGGAAGGGCTGGACTGGACAGACTTAACCCCCCATAAAAGGGAAACAAAAGAAAAAGAATCTTAATCTTTCTAATCCAGAAAAGCAGAGCACAAAGCACTGTGAGACAGGAGCATCTGAGCACTCTACATCATCACCCATGGCTGAATGGAGTTCTTGGGATTATGGAAACAAACGAAATGTGAGGTGAATAAAAAAAACATTTATGGAAGTCTGGCAGGATGCAGCTCAGCACTCCTGGGAGCAACATCAAGGACTCCCAGCAAACCCCTTCACACCACAAGGTTCAAACCCCCCAGCTGATGATATGGAGCATCTGAAAAACCTTTAAATGAAAAGCCCTTACTTTGAAGTGACAGATGACCAGCACAGAACCCTCAACTACCTAAACCCTCTTAAAAAGTGTATTTATTGTACCTACCAAGGTTCCCTTGAGCCTCACACTGATCACTGACCATGGACTCAGAGAGTCATGGAGCGGTTTGGGTCGGAAATTACCTTAAAGATGATTTAATCCAATCCAGTCCCAGGCTTCTCCAAGCCTGGTCCAACCTGGCCTTGGACACTTCCAGGGATCCAGGGGCAGCCCCAGCTGCTCTGGGCACCCTGTGCCAGGGCCTGCCCACCCTCATAGCCAAGAATTCCTTCCCAATATCCCATTTAACCCCATTCTCTATTAGTCTGAGGCCATTCCCCCTTGTCCTGTCCCTCCATCCCTTACAAACAGTTTATCTTTCCTGCAGGCTCCTTCAGGCACTGGAGGTCACACCAAAGCTTCTTTTCTTCAATGAACAATCCCAATTCCCTATCCCTTTCCTCACAGACACGGAGATGTCTTTCCCAACTAGCTCACATGACTCCAAAATTAATTCTAAATTATTATTATTATCCCCTAAACCCAGTTGTTTCTACACCAGTTTGAGTGATCTACTGTACTGGCTCCACTACATTGTGCAAACGTAACAGAGACCAGCTCTGTGACCCCAACTCCTCCGTCAGCACTCAGCAGAAGTACCAGGAGTATCCTGTGCAGTAGGAGTAAGTGAAGAGTAAATGAATACTGGTAACAGCAGCATCCAGGAAGGAAATTTGGGTGAGATTGGGAAATTTTAATCGTAAATCCGATACCGCACAGCAATCACCTGCAATAGCCCTGGGGACCGCCAGAGGGCAGCAGAGGCCACGGCAACTCCCTCCATCCCCAAACAGCTCCTAAAATTCACCTTAAAACGGTTTTATTTGGCGCTCAGGCAGGTTCTAGTTTAAAGATTCTCAAAGTACTGTAGTATCTTGCCTTTTTAAAAGTAATTCCCTGGAAATCAGCATTTCAGTTTCACTGTTTCATTCCTAGGAATCCACTTACTACTACTGCTGCCACATCCTCACGCTGGAGCGATCACACATTCCCACTGTTAAGTTTGTTAAAGGAAGGGTTAATACTAAAAAAACTTTGTGACAGGCACAAAGAGGCACATTGGCAGCTTTGGGAATTGATAAGTGAAAGTGGCAGCAAAATTTTTCACTCCAATACCACCCTTCTTTATAACTCATCACAGAATCCCTGTGCCTTGATGCCCAACTTGTCCCCAGCCCAGAGCACTGAGTGCCATGTCCAGGCCTTCCTTGGACACCTCCAGGGATGGGGACTCCAAACCTCCCTGGGCAGCCCCTTTTGATGCCTGACCACTCCTTCCATGATGGAATTCTTCCTGGTGTCCAACCTGACCCTCCCCTGGCACAGCTTGGGGCCATTTCCTCCATCCTGTCCCTGTTCCCTGCGAGCAGAGCCCGACCCCCCCCCGGCTGCCCCCTCCTGTCAGGGAGTTGTGCAGAGCCACAAGGTCCCCCCTGAGCCTCCTTTGCTCCAGGCTGAGCCCCTTTCCCAGCTCCTTCAGCTGCTCCCGGTGCTTCAGTCCCTTCCCCAGCTCTGCTCCCTTCCCTGGACATGCTCCAGCCCCTCAGTGTCCTTCTTGTTGTGAGGGGCCCAGAAATGGACACAGCACTCGAGGTGTGGCCTCAGCAGTGCCCAGCACAAAGAACAATCCCTGCCTTGGTCCTGCTGGCCACACTGTCACCCAAGTACTGGTAAGAGTTTCATTTATTCCACTGTAAGATGGGGAAAATGTGTCAAAAATGGTATTACAACCTTTGGGAAGGGTTCAGGAGTGAAGGAGAATAATTTAAAAATTCCAACATCAGATCTACTGGCACATTGCAGCAGCCCTGGCTGTTTAGGGAAATTCCAACACGGAAGTGGAGAGCAGAGAGAACAGGTTGTCCAAAGAAGCTGGGGCTGCCCCTGGATCCCTGGCAGTGCCCAAGGCCAGGCTGGGTATTGGGGCTTGGAGCAGCCTGGGACAGTGGAAGGTGTCCCTGCCCAGGGCAGGGGATGGAACTGAATGACATTTAAAGGTCCCTTCCAACCCAAACCATTCTGGGATTTTATGAATATTTTCAAGCTAAAGGAGCACAGCTCTTGTGCTTGACCCACAGCTCCAATCCTACATCCCTCAATCCTGGTAATCTGCAGGTCTTCCCTTAAAATGACTTAACAGGACCTAAGCAGCAGAAGTTGGAGGTAACTCATCTCTCCTTTTGCCATTAACCCCATCAGCTCCTTCAGCCAGAGGAGGATGCAGCTGGACACGCTCCGTGTGCTCAGTGACTGTCACTGGGATGTGACCAAAGCAACGCCGACAATGGCAAAAAGCAACGCTGCCTCACATCCCTGTTCTCCCTTTTGTCAGCACTGAGGCAGCCAAGCATGAGGCCAGTTCAGGGAACTGGACTTGATGGGGGAAGGAAAAAAAAAAAAAGGTAAAAAAAAAGAAAGAAAGGCCAAGTAACTTCCAGCAAGAGCTGAAATAGCAGGAGAAAGTCCTTCATCCCTCTGGAGAGTCCCCCTCTGAGCTCCCAGGCCAGGAGCACAAATGGGAGCAGGGCTGCTCCTCTCCACAGCAGCCTGCAAAGATGTCAGCTAGGAGCCACCGTGGAGCTGCAGCCCTGGAGCTGTTGCACAATCCGTGGCTACAGCAGCAGAGCTGATTTAAGAGTTTCCGGGCCCTGGTCCACCTCCAGCTGCTCCCTCGCTTTAGTGATGTGGCTCCCACACGGCTCCACACACAGCTGTGCCAGGAGAAACCCTGGAGCAGCAACCAGCAGTGCTGGGAGCAGGGAGATGCCCCCAGGGTGCACAAGGAACTCCGGAGCCTGGGTGCTGCTGCCAGTGCTTTACACAGCTGTGCCCTGGAGTTCAGGTTCCACAGGAACCTCAGCTGGTGGGAGCAGCAGCTGCCACCGCTCCCTGTCCCTCACAGAGAGTGTCCCTGCCCTCCCCAGATCCCACTGTCCCGCACCCAACAGGAGCTGGAGCCAGGGAGGACAGGGGCAGGAGGGGCTGCAGCAGATGCTGAGGCTCCAGTGCCACAGGCTGTGGCTTCAGGGACAGCCTGGCAGCACGATCAGCTCACACTGGCCGGGCCCGCGAGGGGATGGGGACACCTCGGGGACAGCGAAGGACACTCTGGGATCAGCACAGGACACGGGTCTGCAGGGAGGGCTGTGGGTCTGGAATTGAGATGTGGGGCTTGCTGCACACTGCTGCACTTTGGGTAAAAGGCTAAAAGAGGGGAGGAACTGCCTCTTCCTAATGCCCAATGTAAGTATTTAATCCATCTGGGAAATAAAATCATAAAATGCCAGAATGGTTTGGGTGGGAAGGGACCTTAAAGATCATTCTGTGCCACCCCCTGCCATGGGCAGGGACACCTTCCACTATCCCAGGGTGCTCCAAGCTCTGTCCAACCTGGCCTTGGACACTTCCAGGGATGTTACTTCTCTGCAGAGTGGAATTAACACTACCCCAATCAACTCTTCTACTGGGAATCCTGCAGAAAAAACCCCTCCTGACAAACACATCAGTATTTGCTGTATCACAGTGCTGATTAAATCGTAACACAAACTGTCCCCAGAACATTCATCTTAATAAAATAAACCTTTCTTAAAGCGGTCAGGAGGAACCAGTTCCAGAATTCCCATGACATTATCCTGTGAACCCTACTACAAGATATATGGCTTCTTTATAACAAATATACAAGTGAAAAGTAGCAACAGTTTGGATTTGTCTGTCCCTTCTTACATTTTTTTTTTGCCTTCTTTTGGAAAACACTTTTTAGAAAACAGAGGATGAGGAATGTTCTCAGTTGTAAAAATGAAAAAATATTTAGACAGCTTTTAAAAATAGTAGTACAAGAACATAATTTGTTTTATGTTTCACAACACAACTTATTTAGATTTAGTGGCATGTGGTTGTATTTTGAGCTTCAGCCAATGGCACATTTCTTACAGGCCATGACAGGAAGAGGGGCTTTATTTACATTTTAATACTGGGGTTTTTTCATTACCAAAACTGAGATGATTTCCTTCTTTTCTGAAATTAGATCACATTCAAAAACATTGCTATCATAAGCAGGCAGAAAAGTGTCCCTGTATCTCCTGTAGCTCTGTAGATATCACTGCCAGGGATGAATGAGGGACCATAACCTTAAACTCTGACTTTTAGGTAACTCTGCCTGCACATAAAGCTCAATAGAAGTTTGTATCTGAAGCAGGAGCTAAACCACACAGGAGGAACAATTAATATTGATTAGAGTTTCAAAGAAGAATTTCATCTGAGATACAACCCAGCCTAAGCATTTACCAATCTGCTTCTCTCTTCTCGGAGAGATTATTTTTAACATCTTTTTCAGGCAGGGATTTAACATCATCCTTCCAAATTGTGGTAAAGGATAAATCCCTACTCACCTCTGACTTGAAAGAAGTTTCATCCTCTGAGTTTGACTCCTCCATTTCCATGGGCTTTTTGATCTCCTTGGCCTCGCTCTCAGATTTTACCTTTTCCACTTTGGCATTCATCTTCTCCTTGGTTTGTTTCTTCTCTGGATATGAGGAAGACGAGGTTCTGGGAGATGTCCCCAGGATATTCTTTACGCCTTTGGAGCTACTCTTTTTTTGTTTTTTGGCACTAGGCTTTGGTGACTCCACATTGGAGGGCCTCTTGCTGGAAGACTTTAACTCCGGCTGTGGCCCCCCCTTTGGAGAGGTGTTCTCCAGTTTGGTCTCCTTCACGGCCAGTTTTGGTTCCTTGAAAGCAGCTTTTGGAGGTGCCTTCTCCTCCTTAGGCAGTTTGTTCTCAGTTGGTTTTCTGGAGGAGTCCTTCAAAGGCTTGTTCTGTTCTCTCTCAAGGTCTTTGGAGGAGTTTTTGCTCTCAGAGTCTTTCCTGGGCCTCTCCCTGTGCTCCTTGGTTACTTTATGTGGCTTGGATGCTTTGCTGCTTTCCTTGTTTGCATCCTAAAATTCAGCAACAGAAACATACAAGCTGGGTATGAAACTGCAGCTCCACACAGAATGATAAAACACATCCTCATAAATCCCATGGCAAGGTTTGTTTCATGCAGAAATCCACCCCCACGTGCCCAGGTAAACATCCACACTTCCCTCAAGCTGGTGGACACAAACTGACAGTGTTTCAACATTAGGAAAGGATGAAACATGTTCCTGCTCCTTACCAGGGTCTGTCAAAGGTCTAGAAACATCTAGAGATGTTTAATTCAGGTTTAATCTGAATGCAAACAGAGATGCACCTCTGAGGGCACCCTGGAGGAATGGAAGCAGGAGAATGTTGTCTCTTTAGCAACTGGCAATTTTCACCAGAGCTCATCTCAGAGCCCTTTATTTCTCTGCTGTTTCCTGTGTTTTCCATTGCTTAATTCCTGACCAAAATGAAATCAGCCACTAACAGGTAAGTCATCTTCACTCTGTTTCATAACATCAGAAGGCATAACTGAAGTGCCAGAGTGTTTAGAGCCCTGAAGAACACGGTATCAGAATTGAATTACACTGGAAAATGAATTGTTGTTAATACCTCTGACTGTTCAGGCTGATAAAATGCATGTAATCTGCTCCAAAACACAGTGCTTGGGGATCGTTTCTCCCATGTAGGACTACACAAAAATAGCTTCAGTACATAAGGGAAAAAAATAAAGAACTTGAGGTTCTTTGGAAGTCTCAGGAACTGGCTACTGCTGGATGCAAACATCAAATCTGGAAAGCACCAGTTTGACCAAGTGAAGCATATTTGATGTTCTCTCCAGCACTGCCCTGAGGACAGAGGAAGGGCTGACTTTCCACTCAGCCTTCATGCCAAGAGGTGCAGGGACTCAGAGTGTGGCATGGCAGACAGTGAGAGAGCCACAGAATCCATCCTCAGCATCGAGGACACAACCAGAACAATCAGAGAGGATTTCATCCACCTTTAAGGAAGATACAATTCGCCAAAAATTCCCAGTCTTGCACATTTAATTTTCTTTTCAAAACTTCCCTGGAGAGAAGTCTATCAGATCATAAAAAAGCCTCCTAAAGGCTGGGAAGTTCCAGACCATTAACTACTGAACTGCAGAGTACAAGGAGGTTCAGAATTAGCAGCAGCCAGGAACAGCTGCTGAACAAGCTCTCAGCAGCCTGGCCTGAAAGACTCCTTCACCTCAGGCTGACCCAAAAGTGTGCTGCACTGACCTTTGACCCATGGGAGGGTTTGGTCTTCTTGGGATCAGAGAAGGCAGAGAGAGGTATCGTGGGCAGCATCGGATAATCGGGACTTGGCCTCGAAACAGTCTCTGCTCCTTCTGGCATCACCATTACCTGCGAATAAAGAGGAGGGAAATTATGTCTGAGCAAAATCTCACGGACTATTAACTATTAACACATGATTA
This sequence comes from Coloeus monedula, assembly GCF_965178545.1. NCBI lineage: Eukaryota > Metazoa > Chordata > Aves > Passeriformes > Corvidae > Coloeus > Coloeus monedula. The sequence continues at coordinate 3,086,946 of NC_138807.1, read as the reverse complement.
TGTTAAGCCACTTGCTCAATTAACACACTATTATTCATCTTTTCAATGTTTTTTCCTCTCCTGCTTAAAGGCCATAAAAAGATATTGTCTATGGAATGCTCAGTTTCAAGGCAGCTCCTCAAATACAGAATATTAAACCCACAAAAACTGAAAGGCAGCAATGCAATATCGAGTGTCTTTCCCAAAGGGAATGCCAATATTCTGAGCACAGGCAGGCAATAAAGCTCTGGACAAGAACTGTGTGTTCTGCTGTAAATGCTCTTCCCCTGAAAAAGGCTAGGGAGATAAATCTGGAAGAAATAAGCAAGACTTTCTCTGTTTAGGAGAAGCTGAATTCACTCTTTCAGGGGAAAAAGGAAAAAAACAAGGCTTGGGTCTCTCCCTTCACAAAATCCTAACACCAAGCACTGAGCTGCATGGAACAATTCCCTTCTTACCTCCCCTGCATTGTCAGGATAATTCTGTGGAAAACTGCCACCAGAGAAAGGGCATCAAAAGTGATTAACAGCTGAAACACCTCAGTACACAAGGACTCAAATAACATACTGTGACAATCCTAGAGAGCAGATGATGTTCCAGCCACCCTAGGGCTGAAATGAGCACCTTCCTCTGTGTGCCCAATACAGGAAAGCCCTGGCACAAGGAGGAACGGGAATCATGAAGCAATTTGGATTGGAAGGGACCTCAAAGCTCATCTTATTCCACCCCCTGCCATGGGCAGGGACACCTCCCACTATTCCAGGTTGCTCCAAGTCCCGTCCAACCTGGCCTTGACATCCTCTGGCTCATTAAAAACTTCTTGCCCTTTGTGGCTTGGACTGATTTGCCCAGATCCTGCAGTTATTTGAGAATAATCCTAGAGTCTATCACTATTTATTGCCTTCCCAGATGGAAGAGCTCAGCTACCGCAGCAACCCATACTTTACTGGGCCTTCTAGAAAATATCTATTTTTCAACCCCCACACCTGTTTTCACTCTATATTGACCAATTTTTCATTAACTTTTTATTGGTGAAGCCACAAGTAGCTGATGCCAAGTTTAGAGGTCATTTATTGACCAGGAAGCACTACCTACAAAAAATTAATAAGCTAAAAAAAATTAATAGGGAATATTTTGGAAGCTGCTCGCTTTCCTTGAGCTTTTCTGCTCCTGGCGCCAGGAAGGTCACAGGTAACTGCAGCCTGCAACATCCACTGCAGATCTCATTTTCCAGTGGGGTTCAGTGCTTTGATATTAATGCTCACAATTTAAATTGACAAATGAAGTGTCACCAATCACACACCACCAGCAGGTTTGTTCTGCTACAGGTGCTGCACTCCTGTAACCACGAGTCAAAACTGGCTGGCTCATCTTTTAAATGAATGAAGAAAACTGCTTGAAGCCTGCTGGGCTAAAAGAAACCTCAGAGCAAAACGAGCTCACTCCTTTTAGGATCCCAAATTGGGCACTTACCCCTCCAGCCCTGATGAGTTTGCGCCTGAATTCCTTGGTAGGGTTGTTGAAAGTCAGTTTCTCACAACGCAGGTGGTTCACAGGTGGATTCCCCTCCAGATTTAGGAACAGGTCGTATGTGAAACAAACCTTTTTGGGCTCCTCCTAAAAACAAGAAAGGCTTTGGGAAACTGGAAGAAGCTTGGCAAGCACACTAAGTCTGGGGATCCGAACAGTCACTCCTGAAAATCCCAAATAAACCACTAAGTGTTGCACTCATGGAGTTTTTCACCATGAGATCAGAGAGCTGGAAATTAAACTATTTGTGCCTGAAGTTAATATTGTTCATCAGGAACTCAGGCATGAGGCTTCTCATGCAAAAGCAATGTATGGACACAGATTTTGAATGAAAATAAGTCTGTTTAAAGCTGCTCAAGCCTCCCCAGAAAAGCAGATTCACAAGCTTTATGCACTACTCTGTTTTCACCAAAATTCAGATCCTATCTCCTTTGGGAAGCAAACTCTAAGTATCAATATTAAGAAAGGCATAATCCTTTTTTAGAGAAGGAACAACTTCTGAACTCCCAGGATCTCTGCAGGCACTGAGAAAAGATTAAACGCAATGGGAAAAGGATGGCTTGGTTTGCAAAATCCTTTTCAATATGCATATTGCAGGGACTGAATGGGAAGATATCCCAGGCTTTTGAACTTTCCAAGGGCACTTTCACCCAAGCAATCCAGAGTTTGTATGCCTGGTGGGGGGATCATCTGCGCCTCACTGCTTCTGTTCCACCTGCTGCGTTTGCAGCACAGAATGGAAGAAATCCCCCCTTTCCCCCCCCCCCCCCCACCAAAACTGCAAATACACTTCTTGTGTATTACAAATATCGACAGGACACCGCCTGGTGTTCCTTGCATTTTGCATTTCCAAGCTGGAAATTCAATGTGGCAAGAGAGACTCTGCTGGGAGGCCCAGCGAGGCCGGCGGTGCCCTGCGTATTTCCATGAATGCATCCCACATGCCTCATTCCCTGCGCAGCACCGAGCAGCTGCACAGCAGTCTTTTCCAGAATTCCCATCCAGCAGCTCCATTTCCTGGTGCAGTGGCATTGTTGGATGGGAACAGGCGCTGCAGGCTCCCAGCCTCAGCCATTAGATTTGCTGAAAATAGGCTGAAACGGCTTCAGCCCACCCCGGTTCCTGCTGTTTGCTCCAGAGGCTATTCCTTGGACAAACTACACCTCTAATAACATAAAGGGTGGTAGCTACACCTGGTTTACATCAAAGTCAGTACCCTGAGCTCATCTGGGAGTAGAGGTCTTGGATCCTCACCCCCAAACAGGGGTAGGCATCAATAGACACAGAGAAGAGTCTCAGATTAACGTGCTGCCAACACCAGGTCTTCAGACCCTCTTTTGGCAAAGTCCTGAATAATCCACATGCTCCTCAAAGGAGTCTACTAAAACAGATAGATGGGAGGAAAAAGAAAAATCCTTGCAAAGTACACTGCCCTGTCATTTGCCTCTTTTCCATGCCCGTTCTCATTAACAGAATCATTAGTGAGCTCTGCGTGTGCGCTCGCTGTAGTTCAAACAGCAGCTGCACAGGGTCCCTCAAAGTCTAATAAACTGAAATGAAGGATGAATAGAAATCCAAATGTGGCCTAATAATGGCTTCTAAAATGCTTTCCCTGGTTTACAACAGAGTAAATAATCTTGGCTCTATCAGCAAGCGCAGGCTTTGGTCAGGAGCTGTTTTGCCATCCCATTACCAGCTCTGCTTTGTCATTTGCCCATTTGCTTTCTGAGCAGGAGAGAGGCAGCAGATCCTGCTCCCTCTCACCTTGGGTATCCCATTTTTAATACAGCCTCACAAGCATCAAAATGTTCATCATGTCTCAGTTGAATTTTTGTAGAATTAAAGCAGTTTTTAATGTGATATTACTCCAGCTCAGAGATCACAACTGCCCTGGGAATGAGCCCCAGCAGAGTGCCCTGATCATTAAAATCTCCTTTGTATCCCCCAGGCCATAAGGAGCTCCCCACCCCCCCCAGTGAATAGTTGAAATTACAGCACTCCTAAAAGAACCACCACAAAAGTCTCAAAGCAAAAAGCTGCAAATAAACATTCTTTCCTTTACTGCCCTCACTGCCCAGCTAATGATTACAGCTCAGGCCACTCCAAAGCTTAATCCATCCGGTCCTCCCTAAAAGGTTCTTCCCCCAAACAACCATCAAGGGGGAGAAGGGGGGTAGAAACCCAAGGAAAATCTCCCTCAATTGACCCAGACCTACCCATCCTCTAACTTAAGTGGAAAGCCAGGCTGAATCCACAGTGCCACACTTCAAAGCCTCTCTCAATATGCTGGGATCCATACATCCTGCTGCTGGGAGCTGCAACCCCGTGTAGGGTCTTTCTCACCCTACAAACTTTGGTCCAGACAATCCTACAACATCCTTCATGTACTCCTGCTTCAGTAGCAACTACACACACAATCCAGGCTTTGCTCTTAGATAACTCCACCTTCTGATATTCCTTGATGTCAATCAGTAAAACTGACCAGGGAAGACCATTTCTGTGGGTCCGTTTGCTGCTCCCAAGACTGTAAGATTTTCTAAAGGGCCCTACTTCCAATAAAAGCTTTAAAAAAGATGGATCATGTCCATTTCTAACTGGTAGATATGAATTGTTCAGATTCAAATTCAGTGGTGCATTTGGCCATGAAATGGTTAAGCTGGTGCAGGGATGTCTCAGCAAGGCACTTCAGAACCTCACTTTACATCTGCCCCTTAAATCCCAGGATGCCAGAGAAGTAAACTACAAGTGAGCACCACAAAGCCAGGGCTTTTATTTGCAGCTGCTGTAAACTTCCCTTCATCCCGTGAATCCCCCTATTCCACCTCCAATCTCCTGAGCTGGGTACATTAGGTTTTATTTTTACTGCTTCCTGTCTGCACCACCTGCCACTGTGCTGTTACGAGCTCTGAAGCTGCTTTATTTTTCCTTTGAGTTCTGAACTAATGGGTTAAAGTTCTTTTGGCACTTTTCGTAAGAGGAGGAATTTTTCAAAGTCTTTTGTTAAAATTTCCTTGTCTTGTTTTTAAGGCAGGGTGTGCCCTTTGCCACTTAACACAAATCAAAAGAATTTCACTGGTAGCGTGCGCATAAAGCTCATAAATCACTTTTAGAAAGCCATAAAACAAAATTATCTACAAAAATCTAGCACACCAAGGAAGCAGGCTCATGGTTATTCAATAACTATAACATCTAACACCACTTCCCTTTTGCCATAGATCCAGCCTGACAGAGGCATTTATCCGGAACGTCTGGAGAAATGAAACCCCTTTCCAGGCTGGTACAACCTGTCTGACGGGTCCTGGAGCTGCTTCCAGACAGGGCATTGGAAAAGCAATAGCCCAATATTCACATTTTGAAATAAACAGCCTTATGTTCCACTCAGGAATCCATGAACCACCCTTATCTTTTGGAAGATTCTCCAGGGTTAAGCATTTAGGACTTTGCTCCATCAGAAGCTTATTACTTTGTTTGAAAATTAGGTTTTCCTAATATATTTTTATATATATATAGATATATATATCTACATATATATCTCGAGTACAATAAATATATGAGTATAAATAACATAGATGAGTGTAAATACCTCTCTTTATCTACTCACTACTCCAAGACAAGCACTTAACAATCTACCAACTCTTACAAATACAGGATATGAAGCTGGCATGGCTGATAAAGCTGCAAACACATCCTTGGAACGCACTGCAAATATATATATAAAAATATTTACATGTATTTTCAGCATCTCGAGGTGCCTATGTGCCACACTGAATGGCTACTCAAACACACAAAGCCCAGGGGTTTTGGCCCTGCTCAGATAAATGAATGGGTAAATTGATAATCCATCCTAATTTCTGACAGAAAAAGGTAAAAGAAAAGATTCACCAGACAGCAGCAGCAGGACAAAAGGAATTGCTGCATGTTTGGGAGGGAAGATGGTACAGGACAGACCTAAACTGCTTCCCTTAAAGAGCAGACAAAAGGACAAGTTTTACTCCTCCTTCCACAACTTTCAGCAACACTGAGTAAACACCAACAGGTTAAAGCTACTCCTCCTCTCAAACCTGTGCACATCCTGCCCCAAATGGCAATTCCAGTAAAATCAAATGTCTCATGCAAACACAGGCTCTTCAACCTTCCCTAGGAGTATTTCCCAGGCCAATCCCTTCCTGATGGCACAGTCCTGACACCAGTTGTAGCAGATCTCGTTTCACCTCCCCTGCCATACGTGCAGCCCACCTACAACGTCTCCACTGAGTCCCTACTTTGATGCACAAATAATTTTTCCCTTTTCCAATATTTCTCTATTTGTTTTCTCTATCACACCTACAAAGGTTGCAGAAGGGGTAAAATATGCGTATTTTTCTTTTGAACCTCACTGGAAAAATCAAACAGATTTCTCTGCTTTCTTTGCTTATCTCCTTCTCACTAATAGGAAAAGCCCAAGTTCCATGTATCCATTATGTAAATCCTGGAAGGCTTTTATCTCCAGCACTAAAATTAGGAGGTAGCATCTTTAAAGAGACTTTAATACAACATCTTATCCATGTTGCAATAATATCATCTGCCTTATATCAGAATAACATGAAAATCTACTAGACCTTTAGCTTTGTTGGGAGGATTGATCTAATTTGATTAGGATGCAAAAAATGTCACAGGGAATGAATACCAAAGCCAGACCTGTATTACAGCCTCCAGATTACAACGTGTACCACTAGAAGAGATTTATTTGGAGACAACAATGAAAAAAAAAAAGCCTCCAGACTGTTGAAATTGAGGGGGAGAGGGAAGGGGAAGAGCAGGAGAAAAACAGCAACGCATTTGTTGTACCCGGTTTGTATCGATTTGAGCACCAGAAGCCACTCACAGCAGACCTCGTTACAGGAACACAAAGGATTTCAAAACAAAAATAGCACACTAACATTTCCAGTCTAAATGATCTGCTGTCATTAGCCAACTCGACTTTCAAAAGCTTTATCAATCAACCTGCTGAGCCCCTGCCATTTGTTTTTCAGGATCAGTTACAGCAGCAAAGGCTCTGCCAGTGTTAAAGGAGACTGCGAGTCCTGTGGCTGCTCAGAGCCCCAAACTGCCCAGGCTCATTGCAATATTCACAATTCATATTCTGCAATTCAAATTCCAGCCCTGAGAAAGCACCTACTCATGGAGGAGCTGGATTGCAGCACAGGAAGGACAAACACAAACCAGCGATGTTGATGGAGAATAAGAACAGGCTCTTAGACCTTTTTCACGCTCTCCTGACGCTTCCCTGTCTGACAAAAAGGCACCAAGAGCACCGAGTCTGCTGCTCCAAACACACAACAATGATAAAAAACAGAGTTCTCCAACACAAAGTCAATGGGCAATTTTATGCCAAGCTGCTTAAAAAATCCCTGATGAAGTTCATTAAAACCATTCTTAGTAAAGCTGCTCCTTCCCAGAGCACAGGTTGGTATTTCTTTAGCCAAAGCAAAGAGCACACGGGCTCTGACAGCCAGGATTTGTCATCCCAGGAACAAATCAGAACAGGGAAAGGAAATAGCTAAGAAAGGAGGCTTAAACTGTGGAAAAAAACCCCATTTCAGCCAACCATGGCAAAGATCAATCTCCACAGACTGGCTCACTCCCTCTTTAAATCCTTTCTCTTCTCACCTTCACAAAGCTAAACATGCATTGATAAACAAATCCCAAAGCCTCTGCAAGTCTGGTTTCAGCTGAGGACATACATCAACAAAAATGTGTCAGAATGTGAGGAACATATGGCCACAAAACCCATTCAACTCCTCCTGCCCAGTCACATCCAAAGAGCCTTTTCACCCCAATCCTAGAATCAATCCATAACATCTACTTGAAGAGAATTACTCAAGGATGAGTCCCAAATGCTGTAATCAATTCACAATATCTGCTGCACACACACCAGCTGATCCCCACCAGTGTCAACAGGTTTAAACAGATCAGAGTGAAAACATGGTGTTCAAGTAATGAAGACTTTGATTTATTTGGTGTTTTAACATCATATTCTTTAATTCAGGAGAACACAGGCCTTTGCCATTCTAAACCTTTGCCATTCGTCCTCCTCTTTCCCTACCTTTTTAATTTTCACTACATCCCAGTCTTTGCATTTCTACCTTTGTAGAAGTATTTACATCTTACATTTCCTTCAACTCCACTTAACTGAAAAGAATCATTGCTCTTAAAACTCGCAGATGGCATCATCACTGGGCAGTGATGGATAGAGGAGCCCAACTCTTAACACAGAATCCCAGAATATCCTGAGCTGGAAGGGACCCTCAGGGATGATCAGTGCAGCCCCTGGCCCTGCACAGACACCCCAACAACCCCAGCCTGGGCATCCCTGAGAGCGCTGTCCAAACGCTCCTGCAGCTCTGGCAGCCTCGGGGCCGGGCCCATTCCCTGGGGAGCCTGGGCAGTGCCCAGCAGCCTCGGGGGGAAGAACCTTTCCCTGAGCTCCATGGCCAGCCCTGACCCAGCTCCAGCCGTTCCCTGAGGTCCTGTCCCTGCTCACCCCCTCAGCAACAGCTTCTGAGCTCCCTGCAATCCTAAATTAGTTCATGGTTGAATCCAAGAAAATGCCTTTGTTCCAGTGATGTGCTGGAAGACGGAACCTGTCACCTTTTCCCTCAACCACCCCTTGCCCCAATTAAATAATGAGAGGTGCTGCCTGAAAGTCCTAAATTAGCAATTTGTTAATCAGCTTAAAAATGGAAAATAACTTCTCCAGAAAACATGCAGCTAAAAAACAGGGCAAAAATAAAAATTTTGAAGATCTGTAGATTTGAAAACAAGTCTGCAACTCAACCTGTTCTCCTATTTATTTGTCATGTTTCTGAAGACCAAAATGTCAGAAACAAAGAGCCTTCTCCTAAATTAACAGCTCCTTCCATTGTTTCCAGGGAGAACAGAGCCCACCTATTTCCCTTATTTATAAAAGCCACCTCTCTGCTCAGTGCTGGGGAACAACTCTGCAGTCACGTGCGTAGAGAAACAATGAGGAGTGATGACCCCAGTGGGTGTGAAACCAAGTTCTAGTCAGAAAAGCTGCCAGCTCCATATTCTGTGAGGAACGTGGGAATATGAGGGACAGAGGAAAAAAAAAAGCCACAGGAAGGCAGATGGCAGTCAAAGCAAACATGAGCACCTACAAAAAGACACACAGAAATGAGGGAGACCTGAGGATTTGTGAAAGACAAACCACTGGAGAGCTGCAGGGAAAAGGGAAGTGTGGAGAAAGGCTGGGTGAAGAAAGGAAGGGAAAATAAAAGGAAAAGGCAGAACTAAAACACAGCTCACCCCTCCCAGGCATGAGAGGTTCCACTTCTAAGGAATCAGCGTGGAGAAGTTCACATTTTTTGGTCAGGAGTGTAAAGGACTTTGAACCTGACTTAAGCCAACATTTAGTGCAGCTGGAGAGTTTTCTGATTCCCATCTAAAACCTCAGAAAAGCCACCAGAAGTAGAGCTACTTTCAAGCTTTTGAGGTGTTTTTGTTGCACTCAAGTCGTAGCTCTCAGTGTTTGCCAAAAAAATTGCTTTCATCAACAACATTCACCTCCCCAGCCCCTGACTGCCATTCCACTTCCCAGCCTTCTGGCTTACCCTACCCACCCAAAAAACAACTTGTGGGCAAAACATTCCCAGGTTTAGGAGTGCAGGCTGTCTTCTGTGGCTCAGTCCCATTATCTGGCTTGTTCCTCTGACCCATAAAGTGGGGTCAGAGCAATGTGGTAGGCCAAAAACCCAACCCAAAATGCTAATTATTCACAAAATGACACTGCCAGGAGAGCATCCTGAGCTGGAGTGGGGACAGAAGGAAACAGCAGACAGATGTTTGTGGGAGGGACAGGGAAAAGAGGATGGGAAACTAAATAGAATCAGGCTGTTACATGTGGTCTGCTGTCAACACACCTGGGGTAAAGGCTTGTCATTGGAGAGCTGAGGGGGTGGGAGAGCACAGGGATATGGCTCAACATTTTTAGCTTAGTTTACCTCGGTTCCCTCTTAGGGATCATAAGCAAAACATTCGTTTTTATTTTATTATTTAAGCAGTAATCAAACCCAGAAACATCCATTATTCATGTTTAACAAAACAATTTAACTGAAACTGAGGTAATATGAACACAAGTGCCCAATTCCCTGTTTTCATAACCTACAGCATGTGACCTCTGTGGTAGACTTAAAGCAAGCAATAAATCCCAAATTTTAACTTTCATATACTTGCTGGCAGTGCATCTTAAGACTTAAAATATTTAGTGTTTTCATTCTGGAAGAGCACTGAGTTTAGAACAAGGATATCTTTAACACAGCTCTAAATACTTGTGCTACACATGCAAATGTTTGTCTTGGGCTTCTAAAAATTTCATACCTATATAGTTAAATGTAATAAGCTTGCAAATTTAAAAGTAGATTTTTTAATATATTGACAACCAACACAGTGTTTACAAATCTTTATAATACCAGTGTTTTATGTTTATTTACTTCCATAAGTACATAAAATATTTTAAGTTGTTTTAATATCCTCCATGTTAAAGAAGCTACAAGTGGTACAATCTCTGCTCAGAATCTCCAGGGCCATCCACTGTCCTGCTATCACCTCCCTATGCAATTCCATTTCTGCCAAAAGCTTTCTTTTGAAGTCTGGCAGGAGCTTCCAACTCCCAGTTAAATTCTATTTATTAGACTAATAAAAAACACACACATAAACCAGTCACATAATTTAAGAGTCTTTCTGTCAGGCAGTTTCAGGCTCTGGCACAGCTCAAAACAATTAGACGACCAGAAATCAGATTCTACCTTATTTTTGAAGTGCACTTCAATGGGCATAATGAAGCCAGCGTAGCCAGACTCCTCCACCTTGTAGGGGGGCTCCTTGCACACTGAAAGAGAACAAATAAATGTGAACTTGCAATTCAGCACAACTTTCTCTGAGCCAAAAAGGAGATGCAAGAGGAGAACTGGGCCTCTGTTGATTCAGGGCACAGTTAAAATAGTGACCTTTGTGGAAAAGCCCACACAGAGTAAGATGGTGGCCACAGGCTCAGTTAATAACATGAAATCTGTTCTTAGCTCCTCCCATGGAACGGAAACATAAAACACTCCAGGCCCGAGTCTAACTGAGATCCTTCCCCTCCCGTGCAGTGAGATACAATTACATTCCTGGGCAGTCCCACAACAACGCCAACTGCCAGTTCCAAGTGCCTGGCAAGGAAAGGCCAAGACCCAAAAGGTGGAACAGCACAGAAAGGTAAAGTTTACTTTGATGCCCATATTTGTGAATAAAAACACTACCACACACAAGCAAGTGATTATTTTTGCCTTGAAATACTCCCCTGCACTCCTCAATGCTCCTAATTGGGTAACGGCCACACTCCTGGCTGCTGCTTCCCCCAGAGGTGAACAAACCTGAAGGGCAGGTGAGCACTGCTATTTATTGCACACACAAGGAAACACGAGGAGGAAGGTGAACCAGTTTGCTGCTAAGGTCAGAGCTGCTTACTGCAGAAACAGCAATTAGAAAAGTTAATTGCTTCTCAGAAATTAATCTGCATGTCCCTGCCTCAGTTCCCCCTGTCCCGCTACCTGATGCAGCTTCATGCTCCTGAATCCTTCCTATTATCCATTCCAGGATATCCAACTTGGAGGATTCCAGGATCTTTTATTTGGCCATGACGTAGCAGCACACAGCAGCTGCCAGGAGAAACATGAGACCCACACAGATATTCTCTCTCTCAGGAACCGGATGCACTTGCATATAATTTATGCACTACAATATATGTAAATAAAGTCAATTAGGTAATTAGAGGAATTCAGCGCAAATCTTTTGAGTTTCTCTTAAGAATTCCAAGTAATTAATATGATTAGGAAACAGTACATCAAACCTAAAAGCACACAAATTATTTTCCTTTAATGTAGCTGTATTATCCCCACCCAGCTCTAAGCACTTCTACCATCATTAAGGTGCTGGAAAGCAGCACTCCAAATTCAACTGTGAAAAAAGGGCATAACTAAAAATAACAAAAACCTCTAGACTTGCTTTAACTTGAATTTCATATAAGAACCCTGTCATTTAGAGGGAAAAATCCCAAACCAAAGAGCAGTGCCAATATGGCAGCAGGAATCTTAAGCCTATCTGCCAAGCAGCCTTTGTTCCTCTGCCACTCTATACTGACAAATTCCAAGGGCTCCAAGAGTGATCTGCCAGCAGCACAAGCCCACCTTCAGCACCAGGATCTGCTCCAAGAGGGGATCATCTGAAGAAACCCTTCAAACAAACCTAGGAATAGGAGGCATTTGCCACAGTATTTATGTACAACCCAGACACGCCTTGGTCAAAGGCACACTGGCATTAGGAGCAAGCTCAAGGAAGCATGGAAAAACCAGGGACTGGGAAAAAATACCTCTGTAAAGGCAGATGATACAGCAACTGACTGAGCAAAGGCCATGGTTCTACACTGACAGGGGGCAGGGCTAGATGGGATATTGGGAAGGAATTGTTCCCTGGGAGGGTGGGCACGCCCTGGCACAGGGTGCCCAGAGCGGCTGTGGCTGCCCCTGGATCCCTGGAAGTGTCCAAGGTCAGGTAGGACAGGGCTTGGAGCAGCCTGGGACAGTAGAAGGTGTCCCTGCCCATGGCAGGGGTGGCACTGGATGGGCTTTAAGGGCCCTTCCAACCCAAACCATTCCAGGATTCTGTGTACTATCCCAACACAGTTGTTTGTAATGCACCAGAAGACAAGAACTGTAACCCACAGATTGCATTTTTATTCTATAAATCAGCTTTCAGCTCAGTACTGCACCTGCTTATCAGACATCAGTTTTAGCAGACCAGTTTGAAGGACACATTATCAACACACAGACCAGAGTCACATCCTTGTGAATGCTGAGCACCTCTGAGTTCCTTTCCACCGTGGACTCCCACAAATACCCAAAGTCACAGTTTGTCCTAAGACATCCTGAGTGTCCTGCTTCCAAAGCAGTATTTCCAAGAATGCACATTACAACAGTTCTCACAGGCAGCTTGTATTTCTTAAACCACTAATGCTTGCAGCTTCAGTTACACAATCTTACACAGACGTAACTGCACTGCCCCTGAAAAGGGCAATTCCTGCTCCTCAACCTCATGAGCTCCTGCTGCCCTTTGCCAAGAATTTTGCTACATAGTCAGAAAACAAAGTCAGAAAATAACACTATATAACATCCATACTCTCCCCAACCACAAAGACTGCACAGGGCTTGCAGGGAGAATGTACAGCAAAGACACCATCACCCCTTGGCAGCATTGATTTCTGCTGGGTTAAAGCTACCTGAACTGGCACCTGAGACCAGAAATTGCAAGAATCTGCAAAACTCTACATACCCAGTACATATCTGAACCCAGTATTAGAGCATCTCTCATGTGCTTCCAGCTTTTGCTGGTGAATTCTAACAAATCAAACTCATCTTTCCCATTCTGTGACATGAATTATCTTCTGCTGTCACTTGTGTCTTGAGAACCTGCCCATACTAATGCTTAAATAAGAGGAGAAAGCAGCTCACCTCCTGCCCTTTCAGCAGAAGAAAGGTCCCATTCTCCCTGACCTTCCTCAAACACAGTGGGGAAAGGTTAAAGCTGGAGTGCACGCAATAGACATTTCGCTCCTCTTTAAGGAGATATTTCACAGAAAAGTGACAGTTCAACACAACCTCGACTTGCAAAATGCTCTTTCATAGAGATAAAACATCCCCAACCCCTCTGACCTCGCTTGGGTTTTGGGAAGCTCTCATGCAGCCGGAAGACGACGCGCTCCACGAAGTGCTGGATGTCGCACTGCTCCGGGCCCCGCACGAACACCATCCAGTCATGGGTGAACCCTTCCGTGGTCGGCTTCTTGCGCAGCTGGGCTCGGTGCCCCAGCTCCAGCTTCACTTGCACCGTGCACTGTGTGGGGGGACAGAGGTGGGACCGTAAGCAGAGACAACACAAAACCTTGCTGGAAGGTGCTAGATCCACCAGGGAACACAAGAGCTCCCATGGAGGGATCAGCCTCAGACTGCAGAGCGGTGTTATCACTGGCAAAGGTGGCACAAAAATAGCTCCCAGCACCGTATCATATCTATTTTCTTCCTAATATTAACATTGCAGAGAAAGCAGCTCTAGAAGAGGGATCGGTTTCTCTGCCTCACTTATCAGTTAAATTGTCAGCAAAGTCCTAATTGAGGAATCTTTATTTCTAGAAAGTGTCAGAGACAGAACTTGATGTTCACAGCTTACAGAATTCACAGCACTGACAGAAAACTCATCTTGAAACAGGAAAAATCAGTTCATGAATTGGTGGTTTATTATATTCTCTAGAATATATCACTCACCAGAAGAAAATTATGTTTCCTGTATGGTTCTAAATATATTTTATTATCACACTTTCAAAGACCAGGTTAACATATCTGCCTGTACAATGTCCAATACTAAACTGACCTAATTCTGATTTGCACTCCTGAATCCTACTCTGATCACTGAGTAACAGAGAAGGTGTACTCCATGTCTGGCTCAAAGCACAAAAATCCCATTAAGTGCCTTAAAAACCAAATGAAATTAATGGTGAAAATCCACGTAGTGTTGCAGACTTCACAGCCAGGAGAAAGGAAATGAATTAAACAGATGTAACAGGGAAAAGGCAAATGGGATTCAGACACAAGATAAATCAAGGAAATCTTAGGGCCACATTTGTAGACAGAGAATAACACTCAAGGTACATTACTTTTGTGCACATTTGTTACAAAAATCAGAGCAGCAGCAGTGATTCCAAACTAAACCTACCAAAATGCAGTTTCAGCACCAGAAGGCTCATAGAAAAAGGGGTTGGTTTTAGTCCCTACCTCATTCTTCACTTCAGGCTTGCTCTTCCTAGCAAGTCCCAACTACCATTGGGAGAGGCAGCATTATTTGTCATTACCTATATTACATGCTGACCTGCAGCCAAACCAAGGGCACGTCAGACAATGAGCAGGGAAAGAGAAAGCTTCCCGAGCTCCAGACAAATGTTTAGGGAAAGGATCACCCTTATTTTCCCCCCTGACAAACTGCAGCAAGGAGTGTAATCACAATTAATGCTCAAAAAATATTTTGCATCTCTCCAACCTGACTTTTTTTTTCCAGAGCACGGTGAATACTTGCTGAAAAAGCACAAGTGACTCCATCTCAGCCTTCTTGTCTTTGTAAAAAGCTCTCACAGGAGGTCTGCAGAGCACCAGGCATCAAAGCCTGACCTCCCAAATTGCAGTCCAGTTCCAATTTCAACCATAAGCCTTAACACACTCTTTCAGGCAGTTTAAATCTTTACAGCAAAATACCTTCAGCCACCCAACGCATCAATCCTACGGCTCGGGGACAAGCTCATCTAATTAATTCCTCCACCATTATTGCTACAGCATTTCTTTGGGATACCTTCCTCTGCAAGTTCTCTTGGCAAGCCATTTTTTCCTGTTCTTAAGGCTTATCTCCACCAGCTCCACCTCGCTCCTGCGCTAAGAACCAAGGCCCAGGGCCGGCTGTTCTTTCATGTCGCATTAAGGGCTGAGAAGAAAGGCAAGGTGTGCTTCACTCCGAGCACAGCAATCCCTCCAACGCTGCAAAAGCATTACGTGGAGCCAGCCTGCCGAAATCCTAAGCTCACATTGGAGTGTGCCTGCAGGCCTGCTTTATCTGGGATGCTTCCCACAGTGTTCACATCCCCTGAGCCAGTCTGTGCCGCAGCCTCACGTTATCGATTCCATAATTACCCTTTAAATCCTGCTACTGTTGCCAGTTACTACCCCTCTCCTGAGAAGTGCAAATGACTGTCAGGCTACAAAATCTGCCTTTCCGAGTTGAAACGGCTGAGAAATGGGAGCTGAGAACCAGATGGGGCTGTGTGGAAGAGACCGAAATTAAACATAAAAGAGAACTGTTTAACTGAGAGTGAAAGTTGTACTTGCTGCACTCCTCACACCCCGCTCCAATTAACAATCGCTGTGAATTAAGCCAGAAGTTGAAACACATTTGAAAATAAGATCTCCCAACATAACCAGCATCCAAAGTTGTTCCGCTGAAAATGGAGGGTTTTTCCTTTTTTTTCCAAGCGTGTCTCTCAACAAAGGGAAATCAGGATCCTATTCAAACAATTTGTAATAATACAAAGGAGCCTGCTTTCAACTTCTCAATAAACATTCTGAAGGCTGCTCTGGTTTTTGTTTGATGTGCTAATTGCCTGAAAGCCATCAGCAGCTCCCATTCCCGCTCCTCAGGGTGATTATCCGGGATAGCGGGGCTCGTTCCCAAACCCCAGCCCGAGAGGTACCTGTTACCCGCTCCCCGCACACAAAAGGCTCCTCATCCCCATCACCTCAGGTAAACTTCCCGCATCCATCCTGGAACCCCCCCGGGCCGGCAGGGACTCTCCCGGTGGCATTAACCCTTCCCGGTGGCATTAACCCTTTCCGGCACGCCTCGGGGGGGGGGGGTCGCCCCGCCGGCACCTCCCTCCCCGGCAATAATCCCAGGCAGGAATTTGCGGGAAATGCTGCTCACACCCCCCGCCGCGGGCGAGGCTGCAGCGGCCGCCCACGGAGGGGACAGGGCTAAGAACCCCCCCCCCCACAAAAGGGTGGGGGGAGGTGTCCCCCCTCAATGGGATTAGGAAGGAGGTGTAACCCCAAAATGAGGGGTGGGAAGGAGGTGTGCCCATCAAATGAGGGGTGTGACGTGCCCCCCCCAAATGGGATTGGGGAGATGATGTACCCTCTCAAAGGGGTATGGGGAGGAGGTATGTCCCCCAAAGGGGGGATGCGGAGGAGGTGTGCCCCCCCCAAATGGGATTGGGGAGGAGATGTGCCCACACAAAAGGTGCGGCAAGGAGGAGGTATGCCCCCCAAATGGGATTAAGAGTATGTGTCCCTCAAAAGGGGAGTGGGGAGAAGGCGTGCACCCTCCCCAAATGGGGGGTGGGGAGGAGATGTGACCCCCCCAAATTGGATTGAGGGGATGTGCTACCCCCGAAAGGGTGTGAGGAGGAGACATGCCCCCGAAGTGGGGAGTGTAGGGAGGAGGTGTGCCCCCACAAAGGGGTGTGAGGAGGACGTGTAGCGCCCCAATGGGATTGGAGACGTGCCCCCGCAACAGGGTGTGGGAAGGCGGAGGTGTGCCCCCCAAAAGGGGCTGGGGAGGAGGTGTGCCCCCCCCCCCCAAATGGCATGGGGAAGAGATGTGCCCCTTAGAGGGTATGGGGAGGACATGTATCCCCCAAACGAGGGGTATGGAGGACGTGTGTCCCCCCAAAGAGACTGTTAGGACGGGATATGCCCCCCCAAAGGGGGGCGATGCCCCCCGGCCCCCCCTTCCCGAGGACAGGGACCCCCCCCCCCTTTAGAGCCCCCTCCCAGGGGGTCCCTCCCCTACGTGCCCCCCTTTCTGGGGGGGGGGGGGCGGCACCGCCCCACCCCTCCGGCAGCGCGGCGCGGCCGCTCCCCTCACCTGATTGTCCATGGCTGGGCACAGCAGCGCCGCGGGCCCCGCTCGCTCGCTCCCGCCGCCGCGGCGGTTTCGCTGCCCGGTCGGCGGGGCGGGGGGGAGAGAATCTCTTCCCCCGCTCTGTCCACGAGCGAAGCCGCTCTGTCCGTCCCCCCCACCCCCCTCCCCACCGCCTCGGCCGCCGCCTGCTCGGTCGCGGCCCCTCACGGCCCCGCCGCCCGCCTCATTGTGTGTCACTCACAGGCAGCGCCAGCCCCGCGCCCGCCCCGCGGAACCGGAAACCGCCTCAGCGCCACAGCGGCCCCCGCGCGCCGCCAATGCCCGCGCGCCGCACGCCGCGGGGCGGGGCCTCGCCCTCCGCCCTGTGATGGACGGGCGCTTCCACCAATGAGCGGCGGGCGGGCTGCGGAGTGGGCGGGGCTGTGGGCGGGGTCAGCGCTGTGGGTCAGGCGGGGGGCGGGAGCGGGGTCCGGCCGCCCCCCCCAGCCCCGTGTGGGGCGATGAGGCGGCTGCGCTGCTCAGGTTGCTGTGCCGCTGATGTGCCGCTGCTGTCCCCGCTTCTGTCCCCCGGGATGTCCCTCTTAGTGCACAACCAACACCGGCACCAGGCGAGTGGGCCTCGTCGGGCGCTCCCGGCCGCGCCATCCCGCCCCTTCTCCTCCCATCCCGCCCTCGGTCCACGTTTCCCCGCCGGTGTGTTAATTCCCCACATAAATGAGCCGGGAACAAGGGGAATCGAGGGAAGCTGCAGGTCCCGATGCGGTGGGCTCGGCAGCCCGGGATGGCCGGGCAGGGCTCGCCTTGTTCCCCGTAGCCTCGCTCCTTCCTGCGCCTTTTCTCTCCCTTCTCTCCCTCACGTTCCCCTGTCTCATTTTTCCCTTCGTTGTCTTTCATTTTCCCTCAGTGCTCCCCTTTTCCCCCTGCTTATCTCTCATTTCTCCTCCGTTTCTCCCATTTGCTCTTGTTCTCCCCCGCTTTGCTTCACTCCTTTATTCTCCCTTGTTCTCCCTTATTTTTCCTTTGCTCTCTCTCGTTTCAATTGCCCTCACTCTCCCTTATTTTCTTTAAATTTCTTTCCTTTTTCTCTCAGTCTCCCTCATTTCTCCCAACTGTTTCCCACATTTTCTCTCAGTTTCCATTTTCTCCTTAGTGTCCCTCCTTTTTCTTTCTGTTTTTCTCCTTTCCCCCTCAGTTTCACTCTTTTTTTCCTTGGTCTCCCTCATTTTCTTTCAGTTTCCCTCATTCCCCCCTCATTTTCTCTCCTTTTCCCCTCAGTCTCCCTCATTTTCCCCTCAGTTTCTATTTTCCCTTCAGTATCCCATGTTTTCTCTCATTTTCTCTCTCAATCTCACTTTCTTTCAGTTTCTCTCATTTCCCCCCTCATTTTCTTTCCTTTCCCCCCTCAATCTTCCACATTTCCTCTAAAGTTTCCATTTTCCCTTTGTCTCACACATTTTCTCCCCAAGTCTCCCTAATTTCCCTCTGTTTATCTCCTTTTCCTTTTGGTCTTCCTCCTTTTATCCCCTCAGTCTCCCTAATTTTATGTTTTTCTCCTTTTCCCCTCAGTCTCCTAGATTTCCCCTCTCAGTTTCTCTCATTTCCCCCTCCGTCTTCCTTATTTCTCCTCTCAGTCTCACACATTTCCTCAGGTTCCAATTTCCCCACATTTCCCCTCATTCCGCCGATTTTTTTCCCCTCAGTCCCCTTCATTTTCCCCCTCGGTTTCTCTCCTTTTCCCCCCTCACTCTCCCATATTCCTCCTCAGTCTCCCTCATTTTCCCTCCATTCCTCTCAATTTTCCTCTCACTCTCCTTCGTTTCTCCCTCAGTTTCTCTCCTTTTTCCCCCTCGATCTCCCTCATTTTCCTCTCATTCTCCCCCTCAGTCTCCCACATTTCCTCTCGATTCCAATTTCCCCTCCACTTCCCTCGTTTCTCCCCTTTGTCCCTCATTCCCCCGCAGTTCCCTTCCCGCCTTCCTTCCCCCTCTCCCCCCTCTTTCCCCCTCCATCATTCTCCCTCCTGGGGAGAGTTTTACCCTTTTTTTTAGAGTTTTAAGTGACAAGTTATAGCTCTCAATTTTGCCAGCCCTAAAGGAACGCGGGACTTATCTTTACAAGTGCAATTGGTGACTGTTTCCGAGCAAACTCGCTCAGAATTTCTTTTCCTCCGTGCAAGTTTCTTGTTTGAAATAGTTTGTTGATCTCTGCGAGGCAGCAGAAAACCCCCGTGTTAGCCAATAACTCTGTGTGTCGCTGACTGATCGCCACAGGCAAGGATTAATCGGTTCCCAAATCGTTCTAAAGAGCCACTTTACCTCATCAACCTGATAGAGGATATTAGCGAAGCAAAATGCTTAATCGCTTCAGTTAACAACAACAACAACAAAAAAGAGCCTGATTTGGGTTCCTTTAAGTGCTCCAGTTTTAATTTTCCATGTTTCTGTCTGATGCAGTCCCAAGAGACATCTCCTTGGACAGTCCCTTTTCTTCTCTGTTGAGACAGGGCCTCTTTCTCTGGGAGTTCTCATTGATACCTTTAATTGTGAACATTATTCCCATGCACGTGACTCTCGGGTCTAAATCTTTTTATTTTCTACCTCCCCATCTTGGCTATTCACTCACAGCCTCATCAGAGTCCTCGGTGGTTACGTGCTCCCAGGGCTGAATATTTCCTGGGAATGTCTTCGTCTTTTCCAAGCTTGCTGTTGCTCTGCTGAGTTTCCACCTTGTGCAAGAGGTGTTGTTCAGACACACCAGACCATGAGCTTTTTCCTGAAAAATTGCCTGTTACTTCCTCTGAAACATCATTAGAATTTGCTTTTTGTTTTAATTTCCCTCAATGGCAATTTTCCCGTGCCTTTATTTTTGCCCAGCCTGGTGTTAATGGTTGTTTTTGTGCTCTCCCAGTGCAGGACACAGCTGCCTTCCCACTTCTGGATTGGACACAGGTCTCTTCTCCGGCTTTCAGGGGCAGGATCTGAGCAAGAGCTTGGATACTTCCAAGATAGGAAACCCAGAGCCAAGTGCCTCAGCTTCCACATGCATGCTGGCAGCCCAATAATTGGGTATTAAACCACATTTTACTGAACAATTTGGAGTGTCCCATTTGGGGTAAGCACCAGCTGGTGCTCCAAGCTCTCTCTGCTGGGACAAGCAGTTTGGAGCTGGACTTTGCTGATCCCCGTGGATCCCTTCCAACTCAGGATATTCGATGAAGTGGCGTGAATGGATTAATTTAAAATGTGCTGGGGTGGCTCTTTACATTCAACTGTGAAAACACTCAAGGAGAGAAATTCCTAGAACCAGCCTTTGCTCCGCTAGCAGTTCCCAGCCTGAACCGTTTCCAGCGCAACCACTGATCAAACCTACCCCGGTTTTCTTTTCAAGCTCCCCTCAAACAGAAAAAAAAAATCACAGCCAAGGGTAGAAAATTTGCCAGGCTCTTTGGGAGCGTGTTGGGAGTTTCGGGTGCTGGGGACGCCGGAGCCAGCAGCCATCCAGGCTTCTCCAAACTCCTAATTTTGCAGGGAGATCTCAAGCTAACGAGCTGTCAGCCGAGTGCCTTCGCACCCGAGGCAGCCGTGGGCTGAGCTCCTGGTTCTTTATACCTATTCCAGCAACTTCTGGGCTTTGCAATAAGCGTCTGCAAATCCAATTAGCGTCTTTCTTTGTGGCACTGGATGCTGGCAGAGATCCGCTGTGCTGCTGCCATCTACAGTAGGGCCAGTGCCAATGGATAAGAAACAGCTCTGATTTGCATATTCAAATATGCAAATGAGACGCGACAGCTCTCCTTCATTTTTGTTTGGGTTTTATTTTTTAATTTTTCTTTCCAGACTCTTGCCTCAAAGATCCTTGTCTTGGACTGAAAGGTGTGTGTTTAATCTGGCTTGGCCCATGGTAGGAGACCATGCCAAGGGCTGGTTCTGTCCCGTGAGAGTTGGGGATGATGGAAAATAAAGTGGAAAAAAGACTTTGCACTGCGCTTATCCCTGTCTTGGCCAGGGATGGGAAAGATTTCAGGGGTGTTTTCCCAGGTTCCAGCCCTGGGAAAGGACAACACGTTCTTTCTCTCTCCTGCCTGTGCACACCACAGATGCTTTACAGGCCGAACGTGGCTGTTCCTGGGGAGTGTGAGTAAAGGGGCGTTGAGATGAGTCCCGGTGCTCCAGTGGGGAAAGTCCGGACAGAGCAGCCCTCACTCAGGTGTCCCCAGTCACCAGACTGTCAGGAGCTGTGGCAGAGCCCACCCCGGTTCTTGGGATGATTTGAGGAGCAGGCAACTGCAGACAAAACCGCTCCTCGAGGCACCTCTTCCCTCCCCCTGGCTCCCTTTCTCTGCAGGAACACAGCACTGACCCCCCAAACACACCACACAGAGCCCCCCACCCTCCCCAGCAGCCCCTCCAGACCGTTCTCATGCAGCCTGAGATGCCTGAATTGCTCATTTTTCAGCAAAAGTTCTTTCCCGTAGGTTTAGCATCCCTCACTGCGAGGTGGGCTGTACATCAACTGCACATCGACTGCAAGTCCCTGTCATGGTTTTGTATGTCTGTGCTTGTGGCTTGCCCTTCCTGTCTCTGGAGAAACAAGTTTGTTTCACTGTTTTTCATATTCATTATTATTTTCTCATTACTAATTTAGTTGCAGCCTTCCCTGCTTCCACTCTTGCACTGAAGACCATGACTTCTGTGGTCAGTCTGGGCTCTGAGTGGCTTGGGCACCAGCCAGGGAACAAGCAAGGCTGATTCCAGCACGGAAAGAATCAGGCAATGTAGAAAAATGATCATCTTGTAATAGCTCTAAAGGATTTAAAGATTAAGACACAAACCTCACATTTGAACGGGGTTTCTCTGAGAAAATTCACTCTTCCACTTTGTGCCCATGTGCAACGTGCCTGAGTGGAAGGATTCTCAAGTTCTGGATGTCAGTGACTTCACTGCCTTCTCTTAACAGCTGCAAAGTGATTACAGTGGTCTTCACCCACTTCTGCAAAGCACATCCCATGAGCCAAGTGCTCGGTGGTGTTCTCAAGATGAACAAATCTGCAGCTGAAACCCAGAAATGGTGACATTTAGGTAAGAAGGGGCAGAGATCTTTCTCCTGGAGTGGACCAAGGCTTTGCTAACAGCACCGTCATGTCCTTGTGTGCAGCCTTGGAAAATGTCCTGAACCTGAAGCTGAGAAAGGATTTGGTTTCTCTGGGGGGGCCTGGGCACTGCTCTGATCTGTGTCTGGCACAGGGTCACCTCAGGGTGACAGGGAGAAGCTGTGAGTGAGGGGTGAGTGAGGGCTGCAGCCACGCCGGCTCCTGGTTTGTTAATCAACACTGGGATCCCTGCAGGGAATCCTGTGCCTGTTCCAATCAGCTGTTAACCCCAGCAGTGTTTATTCTTCTAAAAAATGATTTTCTTTTGCCTGTTGTCTGCCTTCTCCTTCTGCAGTTCACACTCCACACTGTAGTGTTCACAGAACATATTTAACACTGGTGTAGTGTAGCAAAAGCCCAGATTGTTAATAACCAAAAACTCTGATTGCCAAAAAGATACTCCTAGCAACTACTAGCTGCATCTGGGAAAAATTACAGACAGCTTGGAAATTCTTTAGTTCCTTATTAATGAAGGACTTTGTGAAAAAACCCAACCCACACTGTAATACAGTTTAGCTTAACTAAGTTCTTTTGTGCCCGAGGAAAATCTAAATTATAGCATGCTATAGCTACTGAAAAATGCAGAAGGATTTAAATGTACAATAACCCTCCAAACCAGAAGGAAGAGGGAAAATTTTCTTAGTAAGTGGGAACACAATGAGAATTTATTTTATTCTTTCTGGGTATTTAGTGCTGGTGAAAAGAGCCAGATGAATAGTCCCAAACACGTCACGTCCCTTGCAGATGCAACATGGGCAGCACAAGCGTCCTCGAACTGCCCCGCCAACGTGATCCAGTTCTGAATGAGCAGCACCAGCTTTCTGGGGGAGAAAGGAGCCTGTCACCATTCAGCCCCTGACCCCTCTGCTCCAGGCTGTTAATGAAGGGGCCTCATTAACACCAAAGGTGAGGTTGGCATTATAATGCACCGCTGAAGTGACACCCATCAACGCTCAGGGGCTGGCTATTGAGGTGAGGGCACCTTCCCCTTGTGCTCTGCACACAGGGGTCAGCTTTGGCCAAGTGATGTAACAGCCTGGTGGTGCCAGAGCTGGCCACACCTGCCACAGGGAGAATTTCCCTGGCTGGATTTGTCCCAGGCTGAATGCAAACTGCTGGCACGAGGACAGCTGGAGAAGATGGGCCCAGGCACTTCATGTGGCCACTGGAGCAAACACAATCGTGGGACAATAGCAGGGAGGGAGATTCACTGCTGAAATCGGTGTCTGCTCTGCACAGGGTGGCTTTTGGCTGCTGCCTAAGTCTTTGAAAGGTGCTCATCTGCATGCTCAGAGAGAGGCCACCTTGTGACTGGGGACTATCACCCTCAGCAGGGTGACCTTTAGGCCACTGAAAAATACCAGATGGGGGAAAAAATAGCTTGAAAAATAGAACATGACAGAAGGAGAACAGTAGGGAAGTCTGTCCAGCACCAAAGAGCCTGTTCTGAGTTGTGCTCTGGACTGAGGAGCCCACAAAGTGAGTAGGGATTGCTATCCCACATTACCTGGAGCAGCTGTGGCTGCCCCATCCCAAAGCCAAGTTGGACAGGGCTTGGAGCACCCTGGGATAGTGGAAGGTGTCCCTGCCCATGGCAGGGGTGGGACTGGATGGGCTTTAAGGTCCCTCCAACCCAAACCATTCCATGATTCTATGATTCTACAAGTACACTGAGATAGAAGCTTTCCCAAGGCACTCCCAGTGCTTGGAGATTCCTAGGGCTCTAATGTGGCACTCCAGTGGCTGCACACTCATGCTTACCCTGGTTCTGAGCATTCTGAGCTCTTCTCCTGTTGTGTGGAGCCTTCTCTTCTTGCATCTGGTGGTCCTGCCTATTTCCAACCCCAGTAATTCAGCCTGGTGGCTTTGAGAGCACCTGGCCTTTTCCAAGAGCAGTGGATCCCCAGCTCGGTGGTGTGTGATGCTCTCTGCACTCAGAGCACATTGTGAGACAAAACCAGAGCTCCTGGAGCTGTTTTTCAGAGCCTGTAGCATTCCCAGGCTCAGCCTGGAGAAAAGGAGGCTCAGGGGGGACCTTCTGGTTCTGCACAACTCCCTGACAGGCGGGTGCTCTGCTCCCAGGGAACAGGGACAGGACAAAAAAAAGAGCTTCACGTTGGTCCAGGGGAGGTTTATGTTGGATACTGGGAAAATCTCTTCACAGAAAGGGTTGTGAAGCACTGGAATGGGCTGCCCAGGGCAGTGGTGGAATCACCACTGCTGGAAGTGTTCAAAAAACTTGTGGATGTGGCCCCTGGGAACATGGTTTAAGTGGTGGTGCTGCTGGGTTGGTGGTTGGACTTAATGATCTGAACCATTGTGATTGATTCTCTGATTGTATGAAACTATTAAGAATTTCTGATTTTTTTGTGGATTCTGGGTCAGCTGCTCCCATGACAGATTCCACTAAACTATTTCTCTGGAATGATGTAAAAAGAGCTTTCACCTGTCTGCACAGCAACTGCAGGAGGGGTTGCCACATATGCAAATGTATGCAAACCACCCCTGCTCTACCTGGTTCAGGTATGATACCAGCTGAGATAGTGCCCCACGCTGCAGTGGGGGCTATGCCAACGTGCTGTGACTCAGGGCGTTTGGCTGGCCCTACCATGCTGAAATTCAGCCCACTGAAACTTCAGCTTTATCACTGCCATCATTACCTGTGAGACAGGAGTGCCCCTGATTGCAGCAAAACCATTTTTTAGCAGCGTGGCACATCTCGAACACCCTGGAGCTGGATTTTGTTGCATAAAAGCACAGCCAGTGCAGTTCCAAGGGAGTCAGGCTGGAATATAAAGTGACAAACACATGTGACAAACGTTGTTTTGACCAACACAGGGAGGACTGAGAGTTGTCGCTGTGGAGGCAGAGCTGTAACAAATTCTTTCTCTTTGTTACTCAGCCATCAAATAAGCCAGGTAATACCCTCTGATGAGTGATTCCACTGCACTTATAAACTTATAAACCATCAATATTTGAGCTGGATGGAGGATACAATCAATTTGGGCACATTTCATGCAATTTTGGTAAACATTGCAGGTGCAGGCCACTTGGTTTGGGTGCCTGGGCATTTTTATAGGCCAGATCTATTTTAAATACGTGTGAAATGTGTCACGAAACATCTGACATATGTGGGAAACATATTCCTGCACCGTCTGGGCAGCGTGTGAGGTCGCTGGGGAACAGCTTGAAAACAGCAATCATTTGCATATGGATATAGAGTTATTTATTTGGTGACACCGTCCCCAGGGAAGAGGGGCACGGCCCAGGTCTCTGTAGGTCACGGGCAATGTCAGGGATGTCGGACTCGTGAGGAGTAAAATTGTGAGAGCAAATACAAATGGCTGAAGTGTTTGTGCCTGGAAATTTTTATTTGATCCTCATAACAAAGTTTTGTGGAGGGTAAGAGGCAACAAGAGGAAAATAATGTTATTTTTGACCCTTTGCTCTGTAATATTTTAATCATTAAGAGTCATAGAATCACAGAATATCCCAAATTGGAAGAGACCCACAAGGATCATCAGTCCTGCACAGACACCCCAGCAATCCCACCCTGCGCATCCCTGAGAGCGTTTGAGTTGGAAGGGACCTTAAAGATCATCTGATTCCAAATCTTAATTAGAATTAATCTATATCTGTGTCTGCCTGTAAGGATGGTAAATGTTATTTAATGTTACATGGGTAAACCGTGAAGCCTGATAGGATGATTCATGATGAACAACACATGCAACTTGTTGCCATTTTTACTCTATTTCACAGATTTGGGTTTGATTTCACTTGTCAGTGCTCTGGTGGATGTTAATACTTGGCAATATTAGGATAGCAAACAGCAAAATCTCACATATATTAATTCTTGCATTTTCACACGACAGATCTTCATTGATTAATTTTTAAATTGGTCCCAGAAAGCACTTAGTGAGATATTGCAATTTGCACTTTATTGGCATTACATGGCACTATTCCTGGCTCCAGCTCAGCAAAATATATTCTTAAGTGTAAGTAAGTGCCATTGATATCGATGGAATTATTCATATTCTTAAAATTAAACATATGCTTAAACATTTCAGTGAGCTGAGACAGCTGGTCTCTTGTTGAAGGCCTATCTAAATAAATGCAGCATCTACTGCAGATGGTGAAATTTATAACCCCATGCACAACTTAATGTTGAATATTTCAGCATTTCGGGTAAAACTTCATCGTTTGTTAAGTACTTGTGCCGGTGAAGCAAAGTGTGACATTTCAGGACAGTCCAGTTTTACGTTTGAACACATCTGTGAAGAACCACTGCAGAACTGAGCTCATGAACAGGGGCAGGAGCGACTGAATGTTCACAGAAAGTGAGCAAAAAAAAAAGTGGAGACTGACCCTAATTGAAACCACGTTTTGAGCTGTAATGGGAAGGCACAGAAAAATTAATCCTTCCATTTTAGGTATTTTGATAGCAGCCATTAGTAGAGAGTTGAAGTTATTCGAACCACTTTGCCAGACAGAAGGGAGCTGCTTGTTTTTCTTCTGCCAGCAGCAGTGGGAATGTCTTCCCAAGTGGAACCAAACCATGGGGGTTTATAGAAACAGCCAAAGAGATTATTTGATCTTTTGATTAAAACCTCATTTTTTGGTCAACTGGTTTATTTGCCCAGGTAATGGTTGTGCTTTTCCTTCCCCACATCTCTGTGATCCCTGGTCAAACCCAGCCCTGGCTGTGGGTGCAGCTCAGACAGAAGGACACAGGCAGGGACCTCGACACCCTGCAAAAACAGTGACAGAGTATTCCTTGGAATATAGTGACAGTATTCCCTGTCAGCTAGTCAGGACCTGAAGCTTCCGCCTTTCCAGAACAGCCACCAATATCTGGGAAATCCTGGCATTTATGGTTAATTTTGTCTTCTAAGAAAAGTGGCCAGCAAGGATGTAGGGAAAACACTGGGGGGCAGGAAAATAAAGGAATATCTTTCCTAGCAGTTCTGAAGTGGCTGGGACAGGAGTGCTGGATTCAGAGTTGGAAATCCTGTGTTAAACCTCAAAAGTTACACTCAGAGTTGAAAGGACAAGACTTTTAAAAGGAATAATTCTTGGAGCTTATCTCTTTCCTTCCTGGGTTTCTCAGCCCTTTGTGTTCATGGTTTCAAACTTTTGACTGCAGACACAGGAGATTAAAACTAAACATAAAATCAAAGCTGAATCAATGTTGGTTTCACATGACTCCAGCAGAAGGTTCCTTAAATCAGTCCTGAAGATTGCCAGGCTGTCACCAAAATCCCAGGACTTTGAAACATTCCCTGTTTCAAAACTACCCCATCCTTTCTCTCTGAGACACTTAACAAATAAAGATCTTTTCCAAAAGGCGTAAGTGACACTCCGGTGAAGCAATTTCTTTTCCTGGCATTGCTAAGAGCAGGGACCGAGTTATTATTAATTACTTTTGCATTATTTATGCAGGTCCATGAATGTGCAATATCTTTTACAGATAAATCACTCTGCCTTGAAAAGTTTCCAGTCTGCGAGCCAAATCCTGGGAATCTGAAACAGCGGGAGGCAACTGGTGCAGCAGAACAGGTAAATGTTAATCCCTGATGCTGCAGGACTGGTGCCTTATCAAGGTTTTTCTTTCATTTGTGTTGCAATTGCACCAAATAGACTCAACTGATGCTGTTGTTTCCCAACCTCTTTAATCTGACATCAGCTGACAGGAGCAGCCTTCATCCTCTTCCTCATTCCCGCTCCTCCTCTTGCCTCTCTTTTTTGTGGTTTATGCAGCCACATGGAGAACCAAAGCAGGGGAACGATGTGGCAAAAATAAGGAGAGGTTTCTTTCTGGCCAGTCCAGCCCAGCCCCCTGAGCACCGGGGTTTGCAGGCCCTCCTGCCTTGCCTTGTTTTCCAGTGCTGAGCTGGTGTCACACCCGTCACACCCACACGGCCGCGGGTCCCGGGGCACAGGGAACCCTCACAACTCCCCAGGGTGTCGAGAAGGGGCCACTGCTGCCTCTCACCCTCTGAGGACTCCCCCATTCCCTGTTCTGGCCATCCTTGCAGGACCCCTGGCAGTTTCTAGTGGTGTTTCTCAGCTCTGCCCCACAAGCTGCAGCCGTGGTTCCCCGGCAGGAAGGACAGAGCATCCCCAGCAGCTCGGGGACCTTTTGGAGGTGCAGACCCAGCCTCAGATAACCCTGTGCAGCCCTGGGGATTTCCAGACCACCGTCACATGCTGGTTTCAGGGCTGCTTTGCTTTCTCAGGCTGCAGCTTGGAGCAGGAGGCCCTGCCTCGGGCGCTGCCGCCCTTTTAAAGCTGCTTTGTGGGTTTCTTTTCTTCTCTCTCTCTCTCTTTCTTTTTTTTTTTTTTCCCCCAGGTTCCCAGGGCTGGGGATTCAGCTTCTGGCCTCATCCAGAAATCCCCGAGGGTTTCAGATCCCCACGAGGCCTCTCAATGTCTTGATCTGCTTGAATAGGCATTTTTAACGCGGCCCCGGCTGTCATCGGGGCCTGTTACAGTCACTCAACTGCAGCAACATTGTTCTCCAGGCAGCAGCGCCGGGGACACCTCCCTTATTTCCATACTGCACGGGGGGATTTGGCCACTGGGCCGAGCATCCCACCGGGGTTCGGTGGCCGGAGGTGGCCAATTAGCCCCGCTCGCCCACGGCCCGGCCCTTCATCCCCTCGGCCGCTCTCAGCATCTCCGGCCTGCGGGGCTGCTGGCGCCTGTCCATCTCGGCGGGTCCTGCCGGAGGTGAAGGTGACCCCCTTTTCCTGTGCCAGGGGCTCCCTGGCAACGCCGCCTTTTCTTTGGAAGCGGCCTCCTCCACCCCCTGACGGGGCTCGGGGCTGTGAAAGCCCCGCTGCACTTTTGAACTTGCTGCCGGCGCGTTCAGTGGCTGCGCGGGGCAGCGGCGGCGGCGGGGCCGGGCCCAGCGGGGACCCGGTGCAATTGCCCAGAAGTTATTAATAGGCTGAGGAAGAATGTGATGGGCCGGGGAAAGGGTGAGGAGGGGGGAGAGCGACAGGGAGGGTCAGCGAAAGGGAGACGGGGTGATGAGGGGAGAGGTGGGAGTGGGGGCACGAAGGGGAGACAAAGAGGCAGAGAGACGAGGTGGGCACCAGCACGGGAGACTGGAGCATGCACAGGCTGGAGATGCGAGTTCCCAGTGCCCTGCACCTTGTGCAGCTGTCTCATGGGTGGCCGTGCTGCAGGAGAGGTGTCTGAGCCCGGTGCTGGGGGATGGAGAGGACAGAGGGACCAGGCCTGGGAGTCCAGTCCTTGGCAAGGCATCCCTCTCCCAGGATGAAATATTGCTCGGGGTTCATGAGCCAAATTTGCCATCTAGTGGCCCCGGGGACCATTGCAAGAGGGAGCGATGAGGCAGCTGCGGCCGTGGGAGAAAGCACTGCCCATCACCTTCTCCTCAGAGACAAACCCCTGAGTGCTCCTGCTTTTGCTTTGCTCGCAGGGGCCCAAAAGTGGTCCCTGGAGTGACATTACTCTGGTGTGCCTGCGTTGCAGGGAGCCAACCTCAGCCACCCTGCCAGACTTGGTGCTCCCCACAGACAGTCCCTGCCGGCTGGGCCAGGACTCAGACCCACCAAAAGGCTCATCTTGTCACGGTGAGCAGCAAGGTTTAGGGAGCAGGAGAGTGTCCCATAGCTGTGAGAGCAATTGTGGAGACAGCCTGGAAAGCACAGCAGTGGTTTTTTCTGAGGCTCCTGCAAAGGTAACAGCATTTCTATTTAATGTCACAGAATCCTAGAATCCCAGAACATCCTGAGCTGGAAGGGACCCTCAGGGATGATCAGTGCAGCCCCTGGCCCTGCACAGACACCCCAACAACCCCAGCCTGGGCATCCCTGAGAGCGCTGTCCAAACGCTCCTGCAGCTCTGGCAGCCTCGGGGCCGGGCCCATTCCCTGGGGAGCCTGGGCAGTGCCCAGCAGCCTCGGGGGGAAGAACCTTTCCCTGAGCTCCATGGCCAGCCCTGACCCAGCTCCAGCCGTTCCCTGGGCTCCTGTCCCTGTCCCAGAGCAGAGCTCAGCCCCTGCCCCTCCGCCTCCCCTCGGGAGGAGCTGCAGCCCCCAGGAGCCTCCCCTCAGTCTCCTCTGCTGCAGCTGAACGAGCCAAGTGCCCTCAGCCACTCCTCAGACCTTCCCCAGCTCCGTGTCCCTCCTTTGGACACTCTCCAACAGCTTTGGACTCTTCTGATCTTGTGGTGCCCAGAGTGCCCCCAGCACTGGAGGTGAGGCTGCCCCAGTGCAGAGCAGAGCAGGACAATCCCCTCCTTCAGCCAGCTTTGACCATCCTGGCTCCTTACCTCATCTTGCCCCCAGACAGCCCTTCCAGAAAGCAGAGGAGTCTCCAAGTTACCTTTGTGGCCTTTGGAGACCATCAGAGCCGGGGAGGAACAAGGGTCACTGGGGGTTGAGGAGGAGGAAGAGCGTGGGGCAGAGCACCCCCAGCCCTGGGCTAGCAGAGCCTCTTTTGGGCTGTCACCCAGGATTTCTCTTTATAAACAGCTCTCCCTAAGTCAGAGAGCTTTGGCCACCCTGTCTGTGGGAGTGACTGGCAGATGAGAGGATGTGGTGCAGTCAGAGGAAAAAAAAGCTTCCATATAAGTCAGTGTCCATAGCTTTAATGCACAGCTCTCCTGAGCAAGACCACATATATCAATAAATAGAGTTAATAATAATAATTAGAGCAGCCCCAACAAACCCAGCTGTCACCAGTTTGGCTTCAGTGTTCTCCTCTGTGCCCTTGTCAGCAAGGGGTGCTGGTGCTTGACTAACACAGAGGACACAGAAGCAGCACCGTGTCCCTCCCTTCCTCGTGGGGATCTGCTGGAGGAAAATCTCCAGCTCCTTGAACACCAGTCTGGGCAGAGCCTTCCAAGGCACCTGTGGGCTCCCACTCTGCTTCATGCCCAGCATCACGAGGCCTCAGCTGCTCCCTGCCCTCTCTGCTACCACGCTGCCCCTGCCCGAGGAACAGGAACGCAGCCGAGATATTCCCCGTGTGAGCATCACACACCCCGCGCCCCAGGGAGGCCTGAGGGCACCCAGCTCTAGCACTGCTTGTGGGGCTCCTCCAGGGTGACGTAGGGCACCACGACAGGCCACGAGTCGCTGGGCCAGTATTCCAGCTTCGGCTTGAACGAGGGCATCTCGTAGCTGACGTTGAAGTAGATGACCAGCGGGCAGCAGTACAGCAGGGACATGGCTATCAGCACGTGCCTGCCAAGGAAACCAAAAAGCTGTGTTGGACAGGGGGAGCTTTGCCTGCTGCCATGGTCACCCTGAGGCTGCAGCCTCCAAAGGTCCCATGAGGGCTGCAGGGAGCGTGGGTGCTGCAGGGTTTGTGCCTACAGGGAAATCCAGGCAGAGCTCCGTGAGCTGGGCTGGGGACAATTCCTGGTGCAGAGGGGCTGAGGTGACATAGGGGACTCACTCCAACCATTCCCTGTTTCCTGGCTGAGTTGTCTGTCCCAGCCATCCCAGTGCTTTTTGAGGATGGATCTGAGTGTGCAGCACTTGGACAGGCCCAAACAAAGCCCTGCCTTTCAGTTTGGCTGTTAAAATATCCCAAGGCCATTGCACTTCACACAGCGCCCTGGGAGCAGCCACGGCCCTTTGAGGCCCAGCTGCCCATCTGGGGGGACTCCTGGAACAATTTCCCTTGCAAAACAGTGCTTGGCTGGTGTGGAGGAGGAGAGGGACATGAAACAGTGGTTAGGGCTGAATCCTTGAGCCAGGAGCAGCACCAATAGTGACAGGAAAGGGGCAGACGGTGGGGAAATAATGCAGCTGAGTGTTTCATCTCAGCTGCTGTTCCTCTGCCCCGGACATTTCAGCCCTGGAAATGTTTGGGCTGGGGTTCCTGGAGCCCTTACCAGAAGCTGTGGAAGTAGGGGAAGTTGATGGCCTGCCAGAGCCAGCAGAGCCACCGGTCACTGATCCAGCTGGTGATGGCCAGTGCCCACCACATCACCATGACCGCGGCCATCCGGTGAACCCGCTTGTCATTGCACCTGGAAGACACAGCAAGGGACAAGGAGCAGAGTAATCGTGTTGGAAGGAAATGGAGTTTTAAAGAGGGCTGGTTCCTGCCTGCACATGCAGCAGCGCAAACCCCAGCAAGTTCCTTCGGGAGAGGATTCCTCAGAATTCCACAGGAACGGGGCAAGTGAGGCTCTGGGTGTGAGGATGATGCTGGGAAATGCCAGTGCACTCTTGTCTTTGTCTCCAGATCCTGGTTGGTTCTCCCAGCCCCACACTAGTTCCCAAATGCCCCACAAAGGAGAAGGAGCTGCAGAGATGGCAGCTGAGGGGGAGAATCATGGAATTATAGAACTGTAAAGGTTGGAAGAGACCTTTAAGATCGTCACATCCAACTGTTAACCCAGCACCACCACCATGTTCAGCACTAAGCCCTGTCCTCAAGTGCCACATCCACAGGCTTTTTGGAAACTTCCAGGGATGATGCCTCCACCATGGTCCCATGGATTGTCCCCACTCTGGGGCCAGGTGCCTTTCTTGTACCCCACTGCCCACAGTCCTGCCTGGGCCTCTGCCTGGTCCCTCCCCAGTACACGTGGCTGCTGAAGACTCAGGCTCAATTCACTGTTGTGGACAGAGTCACTGCCCAACAGGAGCACAGCTGGCCCTGCAGGTAACCCCTGAGCCCCCTCCTTACTTCTTGAGCTCCTGCCAGGTCAGGTAGAGCAGGTGGAAGGCGATGCAGTTGAGCACGTAGGCATTGAGGGTCGGCTTGACGAACGACATCAAGGTGCTGATCACGGTGGTGGTACCAGTCAGCCAGAAGAAATGCCTCCTAAGGGGAATTGGGGTGAGTGTCAGTGCCCCCAGGGCTCACAGGATGGGAGGGTAAGGATGGGAAAGATCCTGCTCCTGCCCTGAGAGGGGAAAAACTTCTCCAGCACCTCCTGTCTGTTTGCACTAGGCTGACCTCAGTGTCTATGGGGTCCTGGCAGGAAGGCTGAGGCAGCAGCCCCCAGTGGGTCCGTGACAGACCCGAAGCACAGCCCAGAAGGCGGCTCCTGCACTTCCATGCTGATGCCAGGGCTGAGGGAAAGGCTCTACACAGGCAAGGGCTGCCAGACAGGACTGTGCAAACACACCGATTTGGGCTCGATGAGCAACAATAGGGCTCAGAGGGGCCTTTCACATGCAAATCCCTTCTCAAGACCCTTCCCTCTCCCCCTGCCACGTCTCCACGGTGAACTCCTGGTGACCTCCTGTTCGGCATGGGAAGAGCAGATTTGGAGCAGGTCTTTGCAAGGCTTCTAACCCGGCTGGCTCCAGCCAGGAGGGGACATCCTCTGAGTAAAGCCCTGCTGGGTTCCCATTTCTGCTGGTCCATGCTCTCCCAGTGTCCCCATCCTTTCTGCTGAGCTCCTCCAGCCCAGCCAGCCCTCCTTGAAATGAGGGGTGTAACCAGCTTGTCCTAAGAGAAACCCCCTCAGCCTTCAGGGAAAGCTCTCTGCGGATGGCAGAGGATGCTGGAACAGACTGACAACACGAGTGATTGAATGGTAATGTTCAGGAACATTTCATTTCCTAATTGATTTTGAAATTCTCCATGCAAAGCTTCCTCTGCAGTGACACAAACACAAACATCTCCAGCTGAGAGGAGCCCAGCACAGGAGGGTTTTGACTTTTCCTCTGTCAGCACCAAAAGAAGGAGGACCTGGTCCTAAAGCCCTTCAGTGACCTCAGAGCTGACTCCTTGCAGGGGAATCGGGGGATCTATGGGTCACACACCTCAGTGTCAGTGACCCATCCTTCCCCGCAGAGCCTGCACTGTGTCCCTCTGGCTCATACCTGGTCTTGATGCACTTGGGGAAGTAACACTGTGGGTACCAGAAGGAATAAGCCACAGCCAGCGTCCAGAGGATGGAGAGCTCATCCAAGAGCTGTCCCACATAGCTCAGGGTCATGTGGAAGTACATGGAGAAGAGACCTGCAAGGAGCAAGGACACCTTGAGATGGCAAAGCTCCATCCAACTTGAGATGGCAAAGTTCCACCCTCCCACAAGCCCTGGGAGGTTCTTGGGGGCCATTTCTGAAGATACACCATTCCTGAAGAGCAGGGCATGGATTTTGGTGTTCAAGGAGGCCAGACTGAGTCAGTCCACTCACACTGTGGGGATTTACAGGGCTGGAAGCTGCATATCCACAGCTGGCAGGAACCATGGGCTGCAGGCTTCAAACAGACCTGACTGCTTGGTTGCCCACCCACAGGTTTTCCCTGTGCTTTGGTCACTGAGACCCTCCAAAGGTCTCATGTTGGGTACTTTGGCAACCTGTCTGATCTTCCCACAGCCCTGGCACCCACCTACGAGGAGGAGCAGCCCTGAGACGAAGTAGAGGGGCACGGCCCTCTTCTGGCAGTACTGCCGGTTCAGGTACAGCAGCGCAGGAGACAGGATGAAGAAGCTCACATTGCTGATCTGGAAAACAAGAGGCGCACTCAGCTCCTTGCACAGTCCTGGGCAAGCCCCATCCCACCTCGTGCCTCAGTGTCTCGGTGTGTGAGGATCCTGATCGCCAGCGGAGAGCCTCGTGTGGAAGCAGGGGTTGCTCCTGGCACAGGGAGAGGGCAGAGGGGTTTCTCCAGAAGCCAGGCTGGAGCTGGCAGGGAGGCTCTTGCTGTGACAGCAGTGGCTGCAGACACCTCTGCTCTCGCTCTGGGGCCAGCAAGCCCAGGCTGAGCTGCTGTGTCCCTTTTGGGTGATGCTGGTTTATCTTCAGCTGCCCAGTGCCTCCAAGCAACTCCTCTGTTTGCAGCCATCTCCCTCTCCTGTCAACCCAGACCCTCCAGGAGCTGCCTGGATGGCTCCTGACCCTTCCAGCCAGCAGTGATTCCCCTGAGAGGGCTTGGAAGGGTGTGAGGAGCTCAGCCAGCACAGCAAGGCATGGTCAGCAAAACATCCTGAACTGGAAGTGGGTGTGGTGGAGAGCAGCAGGACATCAGGAGGTGGGAACAGGCAGGAGCGAGGTGACATCCTGTGGTGTCAGGTGTGAAGCCACCTGGCCCGGGGAAGGGAGGTGTTCTGGACACTGGTAATTACATGAGGTCATAAACGTCCTCTGAACACACCTGGCAAATGAACACAGAGGAATTATTCTGCTCTGGTTTCCAACGCTGCAAAATTCCTTCTCTGATGGACTTGGATTTGTCTGGGGTGGAGGGGATGGCTCTGGGGCTCAACCTCTTGCTGGACTGGCTGAAGGTGACAGTGCTTCAGGGAGAGGAGATGCTGATGGGCCAAATGTGGGAGCTGGAGAGGACCAGCGGGTGCCCTAACCTGGACTTGTCTGCTGGGCCAGACCCCCTCCCCCCTGCAGCACGGGGGAGGGAAACCTGAACTAATTTAATTGCCCTCTGTGGCTTCTTACCCTCCCTTTTTCACCTGACTTTGCAAGCTCAGGGAAGGGATATCACCGGGGAACGCGGCCTCCCCAGGGAAAATCGTTCTTGCTTATGAAAGGTTGGGATTGTGGTGCTGCATTTACCTGCCAGAAAGCTCTTTGGGGCTCTGGAGCCATCTGCTGAGTGCCATTTGGCAAACCACCAGGGTGACTTTTATCTCAGCCTCACAATCCTTTTCCTTTCATCTCCCAGCTCGATGCTGACCCAGACCCCACGCCTGGAATTTGGCATCCACAGCTGGAGCCTCCCCCCCTCAGCAGCACCAGGTAAACGGCAAAATCAGCGCTGGGCTTGTGGTGTCCCCTGGGATCCCTGTTTATGGTAACAGGGCTGCAAATCACTGGGATGTTGTCATCTCTCTGGAACACACCCTCTGGTATTCCAGAGGGAAACACAATTCACGCCTAATGTGAGGTCTCTATTCCCTTAAACACCGCAGATTCATCTTGATTTTCACTAAGGCCTCCATGAGACAAGTTGATGCTCCCATTAGCAGCAGTTCTCAGGCCGAATGGATCGGTTTTCCATAGGTGCTTAGAGCCAAATCCAGGCCTATTCCCACTCCAGCCATGAAAAGAGAAGTGCTGCTCCCACTTGCACCCTCGAGGTCAAATTGTTCAGAAACGACCGAGAAATCAAACCATGTGTTCAAGCGACGACTACGCTTCAAACATTTCTTTTCCCGTGAAATGATTAAGGAGGCTTTTGGAAGGCAGGCAGGGATAGCAAGGAGAGGGAAAACACTTGGGGAAAAGGCAGGAGAGTGCAAGTGCCAGCACGCACGGCAGTGAGGAAACTGCGGGAGAGCTCCGGATCCCTGAGCACCGGGCATTGCAACAGTGCCATTAATTACATGATAGCTGCGTTATCACTTCATTAATTCAGGACGAGATGTGCAAGATCAGATAGCAGAGGGGAGGGATAGCCGGGGGAACCGTGCCAACAGGGTCAGGAAGATAACAGGGATTCCTTGCAGAGCAGCCAAGCTGGGAGCTTAGGGGACAGCTCCCACCCCCGTGGGGGACACGGGGTTTTCATCACTCGTCGGTTCCAAGCCCTGATTTGTAAACGCTGACTTTCTGTCTTCCCTCTGGGATGTGGCAAGCTCCGTCTCAGATGTGGGTAGGAGGGTTTTGCTCCCAGTACACCCATTAGCAGTTTTTCTGGAGTTTCTGCTCAGGCTGGGACCCTCTAGCAGAGGTTCTATTTAAACCTCTCTGGTCACGCTGGCCAGGAGGCAGCAGCTCCCTCTGCCCGGGGCGTCGGGGAGATAAGGGAGTGGTGATGGACCCAAGGTGTGACAGGACGTGTGAGAACCCCTCTGCCTGAGCTCCCAGTCTGTCCCACTCCTCAGCAAGTGTGAGTTATTGCTCCAGGTGCCTCAGCTGAGCCCAACTATTTGCTTTTACCAGGAGAGAAGTGAGACTGGGATCAGCAACACAGCTCTAATCCTGATAGGATCACCCAGAAGAGCCCAACTTGTGCAACTCCAGCCCGGGGCGGAGGGACAGAACCTTCACCTGTGACAGGTGAGACCAGCCTCTGATATGGATTGAGGCAGGAGATGCTGCTTTGAGCACAGCAGCAGAGGCCTGGGCTGCTCCTCACTCCAGCCAGGCACTTTCTGCACTGGAAGGAGATTCCTGCAGGGCTCACAGCAGAGAGTTCATTCTCACTCAAAGTGAACAAGCTTTAGCTGAAAGAGGAGCCCACAGGGCCAGAGAGAGAGTGAACACCTCTGAGGCTCTCCAGACCTGTGCAGCAAGTTCCTAAAGCCAGGTCTGTGTTACAGGGGACGAGGCTGCAGGTCCTGACATCACAGTGCCAGTGCTTTGGGGCAGGAAGCAGCAGTTTGGGGAGCGTTTGCAGCGTGCTGGGCTGGCCTCCTGAGCACAGCCTTCTGGGCAGGTAAGAGAGCCAAGGGATTAGTTAGAGTGTGAGAGGGCCAGGACACCCCATACAGCCCTGCCACTGC
Organism: Coloeus monedula; assembly: GCF_965178545.1. Taxonomy (NCBI): domain Eukaryota; kingdom Metazoa; phylum Chordata; class Aves; order Passeriformes; family Corvidae; genus Coloeus; species Coloeus monedula. The sequence goes on along the minus strand of NC_138807.1, from coordinate 3,049,382 downwards.
CACTGAGCCCTGCTCTGGTGGATCTGCACCCTTTGTTTCACCACTTGAAGCATCCAGGAGCTCTGGTGTGCAGCAGTGTCAGAGCTGCTGCAGAGACACTGCTGAGGTGTGGGTGTCATTACCAGCACCCTGGATCAGTCATTTCAGCAAAGAAACGAGGGTAGAAAGACAAGTCCCTGACTGATGACCCTCCTGGAGCACAATTCTGCTCTCCCCCGAGCAGCCAGAAGACAATAAATTTCTGGGTCACTGAGTCACTATAAATAGAGCTTTGTTGCTGAACTGCATCCAGCCATGAGCCACCATGTATTATTAGGTACTTAAAGGTACTGTTTACATTCTTTTCTCATACCCCTGGTGCTTATTTCTAATAAAAAGCATCCAAGCCAAGCAGGCCTGAGAGAGTGTGGCTGGCACAGAGCAATCCCCAGCAGCACATTTGCTTCTGCTGGCACACAGCTGCTCCGCTCCAGCCCTGGGCAGGGCTGGGGAGAAGACATTGAGGAGGATGCTCTGTGAGGAAACCCTGCTGATTTAGTGATCCAGGAGGCTTGGGAAGGAGCTGGCTGGCTTCCCAGCTAGTCTAAAACTCTGGAAAATTGACACTGAGGTAAATATTGGTATAATGAATTCAGGGCGGGCCCGTAAAACTTGCTGCAGAGAAGCAGCAATCTGAATATGGGGAACAAATTAATGGGGAGAAGATGCAGGCTGTTAAATTCACACCTGGGATAGTGCCCTGAACCCCAGCTGGATCTGCAGGATGCAGCCAGCAGGGACAGCTACAGATCTCAGCCTGGTCAGATTTCTATAATCCCCCCTTTAGGGCACATCACAAAGAACCTGATCCTGGGGTAGATCCCAGAGCAGGAAGGGGAGTCCCTGCTCTGCTGCAGGGGGTGAGAGCCAGGCAGTGCCAGCCGAGGATGGGACCCAGGCAGTGCCAGCCAGGCTGTGCAGGCTGAGGAAGGGGTGATGCCCATGTCAGTGAGGCTCTTGCCCACTTCTGGTGGCAAGGTCTGGCCCTGAGCACACTGCAGTCTCGGGGCTGTTGTCAGATGCTCAGACAAGGGCAGGTTTTAGGAGGGTTTGCTCCTCTGCCACCCCTTGTCTGGACAGGAGGTCACCTGCCAGCCCAAGGCAGGCAGCTGGCATGGCAGGGTTAGATTCCTGCTGCTCAGGAATCACATCCTAAGACACAGGCTGCAGAATTGTTTCCCTCCCTTCCTGCACAGGCACTCTGCTGATCTCCTGAGCCTGGCAAAAAGGACATGATGAGAAGCTTTTTCTCTGCTGAGGAAGAGGTTTCCAGTGTTACATAGAGGAGACAAGGGAAAGTCCAACCACTGGAAAAAAATCCTGCAGGGTTTGCTTGTCCACATCCCTCTGTCCCTCCGTGTCGCACTCATTTTTATCTGCATGGACTCATCCATTGGAGAGGTTTTCCTCTCCTGGAGGAAAGCTGTGCCTGAGTCCCACACTGTGAGAATTTATCCCAACAAGCCCAGTGGTGTGGTATGGAAACCTGGGAGGTGGCTGTGGCTCCTCCATCCAGGGCTGGGCACCTGGGTAAGATTTTCAGGAATAGCCACAGAATTTAGAAAGCTGTGCCACAAAACGGCCCAGGCAGCTGAGAGTTAATGTTTTATGGGAATTAAGAGGGCCTACAAGAGTTAGTCCTGCACCTGGCCACACCAATGGGTGTCCAGCAGAGGAGTTGGACACAGAAGTGCTCTTGAAAGCTCCTGAGATAGCTGTTGGTGTGATAAGGATTCTGAGCTCTTTGCCAGTCTGGGTGTAAACGGTGTCTCAGCTCCAAAGACATTTAAAAAATGCTGCCTGAGGTACCAAACTTATGAGGCAAATTTATCTCCTAGAAGGAATTCAGACCAAAACCAAAACTTTCGCTTTCAGGCTTTGTGCTCTTGGTGGAACTCAGCCCCTCTCCAGTGTTAGCACAGAGGCTTTGGGCACTTCCAGCTGCATTTAGAATGGTTTGGGTTGGAAGGGACCTTAAAGATCATCTCCTTCCACCCCTTGCCATGTGCAGGGGTATGTTCCACTCAACCAGGTTGCTCCAAGCCCTGAGGTCTGAGATGCTGATGTGAGCATTGAGTGATTTCTGTATCTCCTTGCTCATTATGCCCTGCTCTGCACCTCTGAGCCCATGCAGCAGCAGCAGTAAACAGCAAACAGCACAAAACACACAGCTGGATGCCACAGGGAAGCAGGATTTGGGCTGGACTGGCAGATCTTTCTTTGTTGAGTTCCTCAAAGAGCAGTGACTACACACAGCCCCCTCCTCTGACACCCTGGCTGGGCAATTAGAGCCTGCAGGACTCAGGCTGGGGAATTATCGTTATTAGAGGTAATTTATTAAAAGCAGGAAATGCTTTAAAAAAAGAGGAAGAGCCATTTCCATGAGAACAAGAACTTCTAGTGTTAGACAGTAATTGCCAAAAGTTGTAAACAGGGCCTGTGGAAGGCTGTAAATCCACATGCCTCACACCCCTGAGAGCCTTTAATTGCTCCGAGGGAGCAGGACATGCTTCAAGAGGCCGCTTATCTCACAGTGCTCTGCAGGCAGATATGGATGCTCCAGCCATGGCACTGGCACTGGATGCAGCCTGGGTGATAAAGGATCACGGGAGGTGAAACTGGCTCATGCACCAGCTTCCCTCTGCGCTGAGTTCCGGATTCCCAACCTGCCTGACACGGTTCATGGAAGTGCTGCCTCTCGTTTTGCCACTCCTGTACATTTAGCTCGAGTATATGAGCCCTGTGTGGGACTTACCCCGCTTGGCAGCAGAGCTGCAGGACTGGTATAACAGGATCTCACAGATCTGGGCTGCGAAGGAGCTCTGCCAGAGTTTTCTCACTGGGAATCAACCCCACAGACACACCAGAAGCACAGCACGTTTTGGGGAGAGACAGCTGTAAGTTGTAAGTTTTCAGTTGTAAGTCCCGTGATTTACCTGAAGCTCAGAACACGCTCCCCATATCAGCACCCTCCAGCACCAGGAAGTTCAAAGGAGTGAGGAGAAGGAAAGGAAACAGGGATATCCCATCCTATGTGGATCCCAAAAGCATCTCCTGGGTGCCTGGAGCCGGCCCCAGCCTCCCTCAGCCACTCACGGTGTTGTAGTACTCGGCAATCACCGCCGAGCGCACGAAGTTGCTCTCACACCAATCCACCTCAGCACTCTGGTAGGAAAATATGCTCGGCATCGTCGGGCACCTTGGGGAAAGGAGAGGAGCAGGTCAGTGGTGTGCACGGGGAGGGGAAGGGAAGGCTGCACACCCAGAGGGGACCCCGCTCCTCACGCGTGTGGCGCCAGCCAGCCCAGCACAGCCTTACCCAGCTACCAAGGACTCATCCTCTTCCCAACACACATCCTATTGCAGAACAGTTCTTCTCTCCCCTCGATGCAGGAGTTGCAAATCGCCCCAGAAAATGCTCTCAGACTCTGAGGGTGGTCACTGAGCCATGGCATGAACACCTCTCGTCAGGTGCCGTTGCTGCCACGCGGCGCTTCCCCATTTCAGCCCAGTCCTTGTCACCCCGTCTTCTCCCTTCTCCTCACTTTCTTTATGACTCAGACCTTCCTGCCAGGAGGACTTCCCTGTGCTCTGAGTTACCTCTGGGGAGTGGACAACCCTACAGAGGTTGGTGCTCATTGGCTCTGTTCTCCGCAGTCGTTCCTCAGCATCTTCCCGAGGGCTGGAACTCAGCGCATGGGAGCTCAGCCCAGGAGCACCAGCACAGACCCTGGGCATTACTGGAGTCCTGGGGCACTGGGAGCACTGGGAGGTGCCTCTTCACTCTGGACTGGATTTCACTTGAAGTGCACTCCCCAGCAATCTCCATCCTGATTTCCCAGTGGCAGGGATCACAGTTTGACACCTCCAGCGTGTTCTCCTCTGCCAGACCTGGCCTCTGGTAGTGGCAGAAGCTGCAGCTACAAATGGAATTCCAAAAAATAAAGATAGTCTAACCTTCTGCCTGGTTTTCTTCCCCCTGTTAAAGACTTCCCTGTCCTCATTGCTTCTCAGCACTCTTTCATTAATTTGAAAAATCAGAAGTTCTGATCCTATTTTGATCAGAAGTTTCCTATTTGGTGGGGTTTTTTTTCAGATCCTTGAGACTTTAGAGCTGCTTTTGAAGATGGGCGCCAACTTTAGAGGCATCTGGAAGCACGACCAAACCCACAGTAGCTGGATTTTTGGTACAAAACAGAGACAGAAATTCCCTGGAGCTGAGCAGTTCTGCCCCTGGATGTGGACCCGTCCATGCTGCTCCAGCTCTGCAGAGTGAGCAGGTTTGGGGTGACACCAGGCAGGTGCTGAGGTGACACCGCTTCAGTGGCATCTCTGAGCTCCCAAGGCACTGGTGGCAAACAGCTTTCTTTGCTTCTCTTTGAAAGTCTTTTCAGCTCTAATGCAGGGAAGGGAGGTTTATCCCAAACCCACTCATCAGCTGATGTTCTTGAGGAGAAATTCCCTATTTGCAGCGGGGCGAGATGAGCCAGCACCGTGCCCAGCAGTCCCCGTGGGTGTGCAGCAGGGTGAGGCTCCCACAGCTTCCTCTGCCTCCCTTCCCGAGCAGTTCAAAGGGAGAAAACACAGGAGGGTGACACCAATGAGCTCTTCTGCAGCTCCTGCTCCGACCAGACAAACCGACTCGGGGGTGAACCTCTGCTGTGCCTTAAGAACTGCAAGTTAACGATGGCATCTCCTTAATCCCAGCTGGCTGCTTCCCAGAGGAGCTGAGATCACAGCTACAGCAGGCAAATAAAATCGGCGGCAGGCAGAAGGGTTTGAAGGCTGACTCTTGGTGCTGCGTTTCCATGTGCTCCTTCACACCACAGGGACTCTCTCCTCATCCCTCATCGCTTCTACAGCGAGGCAAGGTGAAAAAAGAATCGGACCCAGGATGGCAAATCCCACCTCATGGCTGAAGAGATGCCAGTTGAGAGATGGTGAAGGGATGGGGAGACAGAAGAAGGAGCAGAGAAATGGAAGCAGTGATGGAGCGCCCAGCACTGGCTGCTCGTGTCTCCTCCCAGCCTGGCTTACCTGTGATCCCTGGATGGACCAGCACTGCTTCCACACGCTCCAGGAGCTCCAAGGTTTCCAGCAAAGCTGGAGCAGCAACCTGCCCTGCTGCTCTAGCTCCGAAGGAGTGCCCACAGTGTGAGCTCACTGCCAGCAGCCGCCAGAAAATCCCCTCGCTCCGTCCCTAGGGAAAGCTTTGGGATGGGACAGGAGCCATGTGCACCCTCCAGGCAAAGCTGGGCCCCCACAGGAAACATATTGGCTGGAGGGGTTTATATCCATGCCCCTGAATGGGCAGGGGCAAGGAGGCAGGGCAGGGAAGTGTGAGCTGGAAGGGTTGGAAGAGCGGGGTGGAAATGCAGCCTGAAATCATCGGTGTGCCCCTGGGCAGGTTCTCGGCGCAGGCGCACGCACCTGGTGCTGCCCCTGCTTCTCCCAGGGGAGGGAGCATCCACACAAACTCCCTTGCACTTGGAGAACACCCAACACGATGCTTTTCACCAAAAAGTGCGGAGCAAGGTGATGCTGCCTCTTTCAGGATTTAAATTCAAGCCACTTCTCAACTTTTTTCCCAATGTTTTATTGTCAAAAAGAACGTTGTTATCAAATCTCACTCCTTCTAGCCTTTCTTTTTTCTGGTATTTAGTTAAAGAACTTTCTGAACAGGACACCTTTGGGTGACTGCTTTGCAAATATTTTCCTCCTGGACCTCATTCAGGCGTTCAAGAAATTTGGCAGCAATTAAACTTTTCCCCCCAAAACAACATTTTTTCCCTCCGTGTAGAGTTCAGAGAAATATGTTGTTTTCTTAAACATGAAAATTATTATTTGGCCAGTGCTTCCTGGTGGAGCAGGGGAGACACCACAGGCAGGGTGAGACCAAGCTCCAAGGTGTCCCTGTCCGTGTCCCTGTCCCTGTGCTTCCTGAACAGTAGGGATCACACAACAGCCTTTGCCATGGGGAGAAGCTCTTTGGGAAGCTCAGCCATTTATTTTGCTACTCCTATGAAAAGGAACATCCCTGGGAGACCTGGGCTGTGCCAGGGCTTACAAAAGCCCCACAAATCCACCTGGATTTGGAAATGAGGGTAATTAACCACTGAAGCTGATGTTGCACCATGGTGGAGCCTCCGTTACGTGGCACTAAGTCCAGGCTGGGGATCCTTCTAGGACAGACCTGGAGCAGAGGATCTGAGGGGATCCCAGAGAGCTGCTCCCACCCCTGGATGGTGAGGGAGTCCAGGGTGGATTTGCTTTTTATTCACTTTGAACTCTTGATGTCTTGAGAGGCCACCTAAAAACAAAGACTGGACAAGAATAAGGGAATAAAGGTAGGTAGTTATTTGAAGGGCCTTCAAAGGTACATCCTGGGGAGTCCAGTGTACTCTGCAAGCAGGACACCGAGCTCCCAGGCTGGAAGGAGCTCCCCAGTTCCACAGGGAATCTCAGAGAAACAAGCGGTGACTTGCCCATCCCGGTGGGAAGAGAGGCAGGGAAGGTGGCAGAGATGGATTTGGGAAGAACCCACACAGGTGATGCCTGGTCTGTGTGAACATTCAAAAAGAATGAGTTTGCCCACCCCAAAACTTCCAGCATCCTTGGGGTGAGCCAAGTGTCCAAGCATCCCAGATACATCCTGTGCCACGCAGCGGGGACATAACTGGGGAGGGTGTCACGGGTCTGCATCTGCTCTGATTCACCAATAAGTAGGTCATAAAGAGAGCTTGGTTTCCTGCTGAGTCCTCCTTCCCAGCTCCTGCTGGTGTTTACATCCTCCTGCCTGTGGTCAGCAGGGCCTGGGAGGCTGGGCATGCTGGGGATGTTGACGTGGGGCTGGGCTGGGGACAGGAGGGTGCCCAGGGAGCACAGGGTGAAGCTTCTGGGCCTCATGTGGGAGTAACACAGAGACCCCCCCAGTGCTGGGCACTGCTGAGGCCCCAACTCCAGTTCTGGGGGCAGGTTTGGGCTCCTTGTGACCAGAAGGACAGTGAAGGGCTAGAGCCAGGGATGGGAACAGAGCTGGGGAAGGGGCTGGAGCCCCAGGAGAGGCTGAGGGAGCTGGGAAAGGGGCTCAGCCTGGAGCAAAGGAGGCTCAGGGGGGACCTTGTGGCTCTGCACAAGTCCCTGACAGGAGGGGGCAGCCGGGGGGGGGGGGGGGGTCGGGCTCTGCTCGAAGGGAACAGGGACAGGACAAAAGGAAACAGCCTCAAGTTGCTCCAGGGGAGGTTTAGATTGGATTAAAAAATTAGAGACTTCTTTTTTCCCACAGAAATGGTTGTAAAGCATTGGAATGGGCTGCCCAGGGCAGTGGTGGAGTCACCACCCCGGAGGTGCTCAAAAACAGTGTGGATGTGGCACTTGGGGACAGGGGCCAGTGATGAACACTGTGGCAGTGCTGGTTGATTTTTAGACTTGATGATCTTAAAGGTCTCTTCCAGCCTTAAGGACTCTGTGATCCCAATCCTCCCTGTATTTGAAACTTCTTTCTCTCAAAGCTTCCCCCTCAGTCCTCACCTCCTTGCTGAGCCCTGCTGCCTCCTCTCCACCTGTCTCCTCACAGCAGACACCTCGGCGCAGCTCTGTGAAGGTCGGTGACACGTGGCATTCCTCAGGGACTGTCCTGTCCCCTTGGCTGGTCCCTTCCTGCTCCCTGGGACTGATGCCCTCTTGCAAGACCCCAGATCCCAGGCAATGTCCCAGGCTTTGTGACACGGGACAGGGTTTAACCTGGAAAGCCTCGTCCCGGCTCCTGTGCTGCTCTGTCACCCCTGGGGCAGGCAGTGGGCACCGAGGGTCTCACTGGGACTGCTGAGAGCAGGCAGTGCAATCACAGAATCCCAGTTGGTTTGGGGTGGGAGGGACCTTAAACCCATCCAGTGCCACCCTCTGCCATGGGCAGGGACACCTTCCACTGTCCCAGGTAGTCCCAAGCCTCCTCCAAGCTGGGGGATGGAGCAGGGGCTTCACAGGAGCCGACACTTTCCACAGCTGCCAGGGTTTCATTGCTGTGTGCCCACGAGCCATGCTGGGCAGGCACTTCTGCTGCCGATGCCACCAAAACCAGGGAACAGGGGACTCTGGCAGGCAAATCTTGGAGAATCCAGTTGCTTCACTCGAGGCTGGTCCTGCCTCCTTTGTCCTGTGGCACCTCGGATGGAGATTTCCACCCGAACTGCTGCTGGTGAGGGATTTTTTTTTTAAGAGATACCAATTGCAGCAGCTGCGGTTCAGGGCCACGTGTGTTTATTTACTGCTTTGGCTGCTGTGGGCAGAGGGGCAGCAGCAGCAGGGCAGGGAGGATGAGATGGGAGTGCTGGCATCCCACATTCCCACTGCTGTTAGCTCAGCACGGGTGAGTCAGAGCCCCGGCGTGGATGGAGACAAATGACTTCGCTCAGTTCTCACATCGAGCACAGGGCGAGTCAGGAAGGCAAAGGAGGCATTTTGGCTCATTATTGCCCTGCTGATCACTCTGTCCATGCCCAGAAAGGCCCCGGAGCTGCCTGGACAGGCTCCATCCCACTGCCATCCTCAGCTTTTGGTACTTCAGCTCCAGGACTGCAATTTCCTGCTTCCAGGTATAAAAACACAGGCGAGTGACCTGGGAACCTTGCTAATGCTGAACAGTCAGATAATCCCCCTCATTCCTGGCTCCACAGGGCAGGAATCTGCCCTCTGCCTGGCTGGGAAGCTGTTTCGCAAATTGTGGTGGGGAAGAAATAACAAGAGCAGCAGGAGATGTGCTAATGCTGGATGTGCCTTGCCCAGCATTTGCCTCCATCGCTGCCTCGGAGCCCCTCAGGAGCAATGTCCCCACTCCTGTTCCCATCTGCAGAGCTGGAAATATCTCAGTGTTTCCTCACCAGGCAGGGCAGGGGCTCCAGGCAATCAAAAACCAGCACCAGCAGCAGCAGCAAAGCCAGGAGCGCCCCACACGAGGTGTGGCTTTGGAGCCTCCAGTGCCTGAAACTCCTGCTCTGTGCAACACCTTGTGCAAGTCAGCCTCCACAGGGCCACGGCACAAGCCTTGTCAGGCCCCACAGGGCTGGTCTCGGGGTCCAGGAGAGATTCCCCACCAATCCCTCAGCACTGAGCAATCTCCCAGGCACCCCGTGATCTCCGCTCCAGGCAGGATGCCATTCCGGGCAGCCCAGGAGGCTTTGTCAATCTGACCACCCCGGGCTTGTTTTGAAATCCTGACAGGTTTAAAGCCAATGCCATAATTGCTGATGGCGACAGCGAGAACAGGAGTAATTAAAGGACATTCTCCCAGCGCTGTCATCTGTCACATGTGCCTCCAACACAGCGATGTGTGCGGAGAGGCTCTGCCTTGTGTAACTCCCAGGGAGCTGCTGCAGCTGCAGGGGCTGAGCAGGGACTTGCCCCGTTCTCCCCTTCTTGTAGACGAAAACATCTAAACCAGGAGGGAGAAGAATCACCTCATTCTCAGCCGTGCACAGCACAGCCAGGCCTTTCTCAGCCACAGGGCTGCCTGGAGTCCTGGGAGGTTTTGGGTTTAGCAGCCACAGAGCAGGGAGGAGGCTCTCGCCAAACCAAACCCCTGCACCCAGCAACTTGTCACCTTTATTTCATAAAATCCTAGAAGGGTTTGAGTTGGAGGAACCTTAAAGCCCATCTCATTCTACCCCTGCCATGGGCAGGGACGCTTTCCATGAGACCAGGTTGCTCCTGGCCTTGAACACTTCCAGGATGGCACATTTGCCTGAATGTTGACTCTGAAGAGATGTGAAAATGGAAGGGGACAAAAAGAAAGTTCCTTTTTGCTGGGGCTGAGCCTGCAGCTCCCCATCCCCTCTGGCAGGGCCTTGGCAGCAGCTCAGAGCCAGGGAGCTGTGTTATCCCACGCCGCAATCCTGCCCCGAGTGGCGCAAAGCTTTGGCAGGAGACCCCGGAGGTTTGTGCAAGTCCTGGGAGAGATTTGATAGCAGAGTCTGCAACCAGCCCTGGGAACCAGAGACTTCTCCATGCAGGGCTGGCTCTGAGGTCTCAACGAGGAGACCCCCGGCCTCTCTGTGCTCCCTGCTCCCCACTGGGCAGAGAGCAGGAGCTGCTGCCTCTGCTTCAGGAAGGGGAATTGGAGCCTTAGGAAGTTCCTAACAGGGCAGAGCACAGCTTTGCCTCCTGCCCCATCTTCTGGTGGTCAGTGATTTAATACTTCCATAGCTGGAGGTCCTGGGCCATCCTGTTTAACCAGTCACAACAGGCCAGTCCTGCCCATGTTTATCTGAGCCTTTTGAAGGTTATTTTTGTGGTCATATTCTACAGCAGCAATGTTCTGTTTAGTTAGTGCTGGCTGGAAAAGCACCTCCTCTTAGAATCCCAGAATGGTTTGGGTTGGAAAGGACCCTAAAAAGCATCCAGTGCCACCTCTGCCATGGCAGGGACACCTCCCACTGTCCCAGGCTGCTCCAAGCCCCAATGTCCAGCCTGGCCTTGGGCACTGCCAGGGATCCAGGGGCAGCCCCAGCTGCTCTGGGCACCCTGTGCCAGGGCCTGCCCACCCTCCCAGGGAACAATTAATTCCCAAGATCCCATCCAGCCCTGCCCTCTGGCACTGTCCCCTTGCCCTCCTGCTGCCTGATGGCTCCACTGGGAGCCCTTCACTTCTGGAATGGGAAATCCCAAGCAGTTGTTCCCTGTTCCGCTCCTCCAATGCATCCCCTGCTGCCTCCCCATCCCACCCTGCTAGTTCCCAGTGCTCATCCCTGTGCCTTGGGGATTTTCCCATCTCTATTTAAAGAAGCACATCCCATCCCAGCAGCTTTCAAGCTCTGTCTGCCTACAAAAATGAAGGGAGATGGGTGTTTGGCACAGTCTCCCCTTTGAAAACAGAAGTTTGGTGCGAGTGCTCCGAGGGCACAGAGGGACTGCAGGAACAGGGACATGGTGACACTTTGGAGAGCCACTGGAAAAACCTCTTGGGAGAGTTTGTCACCTGAACTGGCAAAGCCTGAGAAGGGCACAGAGGTGCAGGAGTGTCCCTGGACATTCCCCCTCTGTGCACGCTCCATGGGAAGATTCTGATGCCATCTCCAGGGCTGTGCCAGTGCTGATCTATTGGCAAACTTGTCCCCATCTCCCAGGGCTGCTGCCCCAGGCACACTGGGAATCACCAAACACGGAATCACAGAATCCCTGGGCTTGGAACAGCCCTCTGAGGCCATCAAGTCCAACCATCACCCCAGCACTGGCAAGGCCACCGTCAAACCTTGTCCCCAAGTGCCACATTCACAGGGTTTTTGAACACTTTCAGCCACAGCGACTCAACCTCTTCCCAGGACAACCTGTTCCAATGCCTGAACTCCCTTTCCACGAAGGAATTTTTCCTAATAGCCAACGTGAACCTTCCCTGGTACAATTTGATGGGCAACCAGGGGTCTGATGGGCTAAATTCTGTGGAGAAGATGTTTGGGGACACTCCTTTTATTGAACATCCACCCTGGCCCTCGTCAGCCCTCGCCTGCAGAGACATTTCCTTTCTTCATCTAATAACTTCCTGATTCTCCACTGTGTTGTTTCTTTTAATTCCTGCCTCTCCCTGCAGGGACTAAAACCCATCTCCAACTAATAAAACCAACTAATCCCAAGACTCTGAGTCTTCAGGCAACTCCGAGGCGAAGCTGAAGGGCCCAAAATAACCCCTGGCTGCTGCAACTGCTTCAACTTCCTGTTTGCATCAGGATGGAGTTTGGCATCAAAACAGCTCCGGGCTGTCAAATCAGCCCTGAGGAGGATCTGGCCACCCCATGCCAGCTCTGGAGGCACACAGGGGTGTGAGGGGTTGGGATGGGGGAGACTGGGGAGGGTGACACTGGCACGGGGTGCAGGAGGAGCCTGGGGACTCTCCCGTGCTCCTGGAGCCGTTTCCCAAGCCCGGCTGGACCCCGAGCAGCTCCTGCCTGCCAGGGATTCTCCCACACCCTCGGAGAGAGGGCCAGAGGCTTGCACAAGGCTGGTGACAGAGGAGGAGGCTGCTCTGGCCTCCAAGCTAAGCCCGTGCCTATCTCCCCTGTTGTTGAGACTGGGAAACTGGAATGGGAACTGGGAGAGGGATCCATCCCACCCACAGTGAGCCTCTCCCTGTGGCACTCTTGCCCAAAGAGGGATGGTTCCCAAATCTTATTGTTGCGTCCTGAAATCTCCCTGCAGGGCAGGAGCAGAGCACAGAGGCCCCTTGTGCTCTGGGACCACGGAGGTGAGGAGGAGCAGCTCCAGCTTGTCCAGGGATGCTCTCACTCCAGTGTTTCTCCTGCAAAAACCCAGGATATTAGCACAAACCATGTGAATTAGGGGCAGGAGCAGCTCTGACTGAGCAGCTCTGTGGGAGCAAACAGAGAAATCCTGAGGTTTTCCTACCTGTTCACAGAAATTCTCCAGACAAGTGTAAGCCCAGGCCAGGGAAGGGAAAGACCTCAGGGTTCACCTGTCCATGGCCACGCTGAGCAGAAGTGTCATGAGCTGGCTGAGACCTGATGCACTTGAAGCACAATTGAGGTGGCAGCAAAGTGGTGCAGGGACAGGACACGGTGACATTCCAAGGAGGATGCAAGTGCTGCTTCAAGCCCTCATTGGTGAGCTGTAAACCCCAAAGTGGTGACATTTGAGGATCCTACACACAGACCTCCTGCCTGTTTGCTTGCATGTGTCGTAACCCTGGGCTGAAGTGCCCTTTGGTGCTCCTGGGGTCCCTGGAAATGCCATCCCAGCAGATGCAGCATTATTTAACCCTAACCAGGGGTGCACCTTTGGGCCTGAGGCACCTGGAGTCCATTTCCCACCTGACTCCATGCCTGTGTAAGCTCTGGGTTTCTCTGTAGCCTCTCTGGGTGTTGGTTCCTGTACAGGTGATTCTGAATCCCTCGGCAGGGCCAAGCAGGAATTGCCATCGTGGTTGTTCCTGGTGTTCCTGCTTGGTCTGGCTGAGCTGTCATTGCAGGGCTGGTGAAATCAGGAATTAATTTTTACCAAGTCTTGCAAACAGCCTGGGAGGTGCTGGGGCAGCTGGAGGTGACAACTCCATGTGCAGGTGAGGTGGGGACAGCACCCAAAGGCAGCCCTGGCTCCCCAACTCCCACCCCAGGCACATCCCTGCTGTCTCTCCCTGGGGCTGTAGCCAGAGCCATTCCCACCCTCTCTTTCCAAGGCCATGGATGTGATGCTGAACTGCCTGGGAGCAGCTGGGCCCGGGCTCTGTGCAGGGATGATGGATCAACACCTTCCCTGCATGGCTCAGCCTCCCTATCGGAGAGATCGGGCAGGGATCTGCCAGGTGCCTCCAGATCGGCTCTGAGATAGGGGCCGGGTGCTGTTTCATGGTTACACGGCAGAGGGATGCCAGAATCCACCGCTAATTACTGCAGAGCTGAGCTAATTACTGCAGGGCACAGAGGCAGCAGCTGAACAGGAGCTGGCGTGTGCCCAGGGGAGCAGGAAGGCCACTGGCACCAGGTTTGGATAAGAAGGAGTGTGGCCAGCAGGCCCAGGGCAGTGACTGTCCCCTGTGCTGGCACTGCTGAGGCTCCTCAGGTCCTGGGGACAGCTTGGACATTGACGGGCTGGAGCGTGTCCAGAGAAGGGAACGGAGCTGGGGAAGGGGCTGGAGCCCCAGGAGAGGCTGAGGGAACTGGGAAGGGGCTCAGCCTGGAGCAAAGGAGGCTCAGGGGGGACCTTGTGGCTCTGCACAAGTCCCTGACAGGAGGGGGCAGCCGGGGGGGTCGGGCTCTGCTCCCAGGGAACAGGGACAGGAGGAGAGGGAACGGCCTCAGGCTGGGCCAGGGGAGGTTCAGATTGGAAATCGGGAGAAATTCCTTCACGGGAAGGGCGTTCGGGCGCTGGCACAGCTGCCAGGGCAGGAGTCCCCATCCCCGGAGGTGCTCACGAGCAGCGTGGATGTGGCCCCTGGGGACCGTGGCGTTGCTGGGTTAATGGTGGCACTCAACAGCTCCCGCTTCAGACCCTTCTGCCGAGTGCCCGGAGGGACCCTGGTGCCACCCAAACCCTCGGGGCGCCTCCGCCTCGTCCCGAATCCCAAAAAGCCTCCTAGAGGTCGCACATCCCAGATCGGCAGCCCCCGCCGGGTTGGGAGCAGCCGCGTTATCCCAGAGCCGCGTTATCCCAAACCCGCGTTATCCCAGACTATCCCAGACCCACGTTATCCCAAACCCTCATTATCCCAAACCCGCGTTATCCCAAACCCGCGTTATCCCAGACTATCCCAGAGCCGCGTTATCCCAAACCCGCGTTATCCCAGACTCGCGTTATCCCAGACTATCCCAACCCCGCGTTATCCCGGACCCGCGTTATCCCAAACCAGGACACCGTGCCCGTGGTCACCTCGGGCCCCAGCCGTGCTCACCCCCTCCTGTTCCCCTGCTCCCCCCGCCCCATCCCCGAGGTCCCCCCGGACCCTCCGGGCCCCACCACGTCCCGGACCCCCCCGTGGCCGTGCCGGTGCTGCCCCCTGCGGGTAACGGGGCTGCGGTGCAGCCGGAGAGCGGGAAAGGGGAACCGGGGTACGGGGAAAGGGGGATCGGGATATGGGGGAAAGGGGGGAAAACGAGGGGAAAAGGGGGAAAGGGATATGGGAGAAAGGGGGGGAAAGAGGGGATCGGGATATGGGGGAAAGGGGGGATCGGGATATGGGGGAAAGGGGGGATTGGGATATGGGGGAAAGGGGGATCGGGATATGGGGGAAAGGGAGGGAAAGGGGGATCGGGATATGGGGGAAAGGGGGGAAAACGGGGGGAAAGGGGGGATCGGGATATGGGGGAAAGGGGGGATTGGGATATGGGGGAAAGGGGGGGAAAGGGGGGATCGGGATATGGGGGAAAGGGGGGATCGGGATATGGGGGAAAGGGAGGGAAAGGGGGATCGGGATATGGGGGAAAGGGAGGGAAAGGGGGATCGGGATATGGGGGAAAGGGGGGATCGGGATATGGGGGAAAGGGGGGATTGGGATATGGGGGAAAGGGGGATCGGGATATGGGGGAAGGGGGGGGAAAGGGGATCGGGATATGGGGGAAAGGGGGGAAAACGGGGGGAAAGGGGGGATCGGGATATGGGGGAAAGGGGGGATTGGGATATGGGGGAAAGGGGGGGAAAGGGGGGATCGGGATATGGGGGAAAGGGGGGATCGGGATATGGGGGAAAGGGAGGATTGGAGTACGGGAGGAAAGGGGGGATTGGGGTAAAGGAGGAGAGAAGGGTTTGGGGTAGAGGGAGAGAGGAGGGATTGGGGTACGGAGGGAGAGTGGGGGCCGGGGTGCATGGGGAGAGGGGGATCAGGGTACAGGGAGAAAGGGGGGATTCGGTTGCAGGGGGAAAGGGGAGTTTGGGGTACAGAGGGAGAGGGAGGATGGTGGTTTGGGGAGAGAGGTGAGATTGGGGTACATGGAAATAGGGGGGATCGGGGGACAGGGGGGATTGGACTGTGGGGGTGAAAGGGGGGATTGGGGTATGGGGGAGAGGGGGATTGGGGTGCTGGGAAAGGGAGGATTGGAGTACAGGGGGAGAGGGGGATTGGGGGTACAGGGGGAGAGGGGGTTCGGGATATGGGGGAAGAGGGATTGGGGTATGTGGGAGAGGGGAGACCCAGGGTTCAGGGAGAGGAGAGGAGATCAAGGTACAGCAGGAGATGGAGGACCTGGGGTGGGATACGGGGGAAGGGAGCACCCAGGGCAGGGGGAGACGGCAGATTGGGACCCAGGGGCAGAAGGATAATTGGGGTATGGAGGAAAGGGGGATTAATGGGATACAGGAGAGAATGAGGGGCCCAGGGTACCCTGAGAGTTTTAGATCCCTGATTTCCACCAGAGAAACGAACAAAACAAAACTCCTGGGGGTTGTGACTAAATGATCTTTAAGGTCCCTTCCACTCCAAACTGGTCCACAGTTCTACCAATTTCTTCTAAGGGATACCAGGGCCTGCATGAACCTCTTTTGCCTCCTCCTTGGGGGCGGTTGGGGTTCACATGGGGACTGTTTCGGGTTTTTTTGGTATCCCAGATAACAGAAGCAGATTCCCTATTGGCTTGTAAATCTTCACTGAAGTTGATGCCATCCTCCTGCTCTGCACATCCACTGCACACTCCCAAAGTGCCCTGAGGGTCTCTGGATCGAGTTGTCTTATCACAGAATCATGGAATGGTTTGGATTGGAAAGGGACCTTAAAGCCCACCCAGTGCCACCCCTGCCATGGGCAGGGACACCTCCCACTGTCCCAGGCTGCTCCCAGCCCCAATGTCCAGCCTGGCCTTGGGCACTGCCAGGGATGCAGGGGCAGCCCCAGCTGCTCTGGGCACCCTGTGCCAGGGCCTGCCCACCCTCCCAGGGAACAATTCCTGCCCAATCTCCCATCCAGCCCTGCCCTCTGGCACTGGGAAGCCATTCCCTGGCTCCTGGCCCTCCAGGCCTTGTCCCCAGTCCCTCTGCAGCTCTCCTGGAGCCCCTTTAGGCCCTGCAAGGGGCTCGGAGCTCTCCCTGGAGCCTTCTCCTCTCCAGCTGAGCACCCCCAGCTCTCCTGGCTGCTGGGGATCTACATCCACCAGGATATCTGGGGGATCCTTGTGCCTGTTTTGAGGACGGGACAGCCGCGGTGAGCAGCTCCTTGTGGCACAGCCAGGGCTCCCCAGTGACTCTGGGGAGGCACCGGGCCGGGACCGAAGCAGTTAAAGCGCTGTAAAACCCGGGCCGATGATGTTGTGTTGTATAACACACAGATAATGCGGTTTTCTTCTCGGCATCCGTGCTCCAGCTTGCCTGAAAAGCTGCAGACCTGAATTTCAGCCCCTGTCAGCAGTTCCAGTCCAGCTCCCGGCGCTGTCACCCGCACAGCAGCGAATTACCGGCTCCGCGTTCGTCTGCAGAGAACCGAGATCCCTGCGAATGCATCTCCCAGACAGACACCCGCTGCAAGGCGCAGCTCGGGAATCAGCCCGGGGGAAGCGGAGCGGGGCTTTTATTGGAAGGCAAACACAAAGCTCAGCCCCCGGGGGAGCGCGGCCCAGGGGAGGGGACACAAAGCCACCCCGGCCGGGAGGGGGGACGGGCCATTGTTCGCTACAAAGGACAGGAAACGAGCCTCAAAGGGGACGTGAAAGAACCTTGAAACAAATGCAGATCAGCGAGCGGGGATCGCCCCGAGCATCTCCAGCCTGCGCTGCCGGGGGCGGGGGGCTCGGAGCGGGGACCCGGGGACCCCTCGGGATCTGCCTTTTCCCCCGAGAGCGGGGCTTGGCGGAGCCGAAAAGGGCCAGAGGAACCTGGGATCACCCCGAACCACCCGGTTGTGACCGGGCTCGGTGGTTGTAGGATCATCAAATGAAGGAATGGTTTGGGTTGGATGGGATCTTAAAGCTCATCCCATCCACCCCCTGCAGCGGGTACGGACACCTTCCACTGTCCCAGGCTGCTCCAAACCCCGCTCAGCCTGGCCTTGGACCTAATGGTTGGACTGGATGATCTTAAACATCTTTTCCAACCTAAAAAATCCCGTGATTCAAAACCCCCTTCCCTGCATGACCCGCGGGGATGTGACTGAGCCGGGCAGGGCAGTCAGAGCTTGTCCTTACTCCAGCCCTGGGCTGCTCTCCTGCTCCTTCAGTGCCCCCAAAACTCATCCTCCATCGCCTCTGCCCGACTCCACACAGCCCCAGAACTGGGTGTTTTGGGGTGTCTCCTTAGGTCCACCCCAAGGAGGGGGAACTGATGTGGTGCCCCACTGGCTGGGAGCTCTCTGGCTGGAGAAACCGAGCTGTGTTCGGCGAGAGAAGTCACAGAGGTGCCAAAACCGCATTAAAGCCAATTTTTCTACATGGAGATAGCCCTTATCTGCTCTGAAAAAGAGTGGGCTTGGTCCCTTTGGAGCTGGAGCCCCTCTCATTCTGCTCCTCCCGGTAAAAGCAGGCTGGTGTTGGAGCCGAGTGACAGAAATGACCCCCAGTGGCCCACAAAGCCATTTCCTGCCATACAAGGCAGGCTGGTGGCCCTCTGCCAGAGGGGACAATGAGGGATGGTGGGGCCTGGCCTGTGAGCCCTCATGTTCCTGTTTACTTGGAGCCTTGGTCGTGGATCAGAGAGATTTCCCTGGCTCCTTTTTCAGCAGTTTTGACTGCAGGGGCAGCAGCAGTGCTCACATCCCACAGGAATTTTCCTCCTGTGTGGGGTCCCTGGCATCGGTGGCCCCGTGTCGTGGTGGGGACCTTGCCCAGCCCTGCGGGGAGTCCCAGCAGCTCTGGCATCCCCTGGAAGGGCAGCTGTGCCCAGGGTCACCTCCAGTGACCGCCCCGCTGGCCCTGTGACGCCAGCAGCATTCCAGGCTCTGGAGCTCGTGGCCGGCCAGGACGAGCCCAGGGCTCTGCGTGCTCCTGTCACATGAGAGGAGGGACAAACATCACCCCAGCCCCGCAGCGACGGGGAGTTCCCGCTGTTATCTCGTCCTTCCTTCAGCCCAGAGCCCGGCCAACACCCTGCCTTTATCAGCCTGGCCCGCGGGCCAGCAGGGCCTGGGATGGGCTGGGACAGGGGCCTGGCAGGGGGACAGCAGTGTGGCACCGGGGACGGGAACATGGCACTGGGGACAGGAAAGTGGCACTGGGGACAGAAAAGTGGCACCGGGGATGGGAAAGTGGCACTGGGGACAGGAACACGGCACTGGGGACAGAAAAGTGGCACTGGGGACAGGAACATGGCACTGGGGACGGGAACATGGCACTGGGGACAGGAAAGTGGCACTGGGGATGGGAAAGCAGCACTGGGGACAGGAATGTGGCGCTTGGGACAGGAACATGGCATTGGGGACAAGAAAGGGCACTGGGGACAGAAAAGTGGTACTGGGGATGGGAACGTGGCACTGGGGACAAGAACATGGCACTGGGGGCAGGAGTGTGGCATTAGGGATGGGAATGTGGCACTGGGGATGGGAACATGGAATCAGAGAACTGTTGAGGTTGGGAAAGCCCTCTGAGGTCATAGAGTCCAACCATTAACCCAGCCAAGGTCACCACTAAGGCCTGTCCCCAAGTGCCACAGGCACACGTTGTGTGAGCACTCCCAGAGAGGTGACTCCAGCACTGCCCTGGGCAGCTGTGCCAGTGCCTGTGCCAGTCAGGAATTTCTCCTGACCTCCAATCTAAACCTCTCCTGGAGCAGCTTGAGGCCATTTCTTCTTGTCCTGTGCCTTGGATTCGGGAGAAGAGCCTGACCCCCAGCTGGCTCCACTGTCAGGAGTCGGGAAGTTGTCAGAAGCACCTGGGGATGGGAGCGTGGGGCTGGAGGAGGGATTGTGGTGCCTGCGGATGGGAACATGGTGCTGGAGACTGGAACACGGTGCCTGGGGAAGGGAATGTGGCTCTGGGGACTGGAACACAATGCCTGGGGATGGGAACAAGGTACTTGAGGATGGGAACACGGCTCTGGAGATGGAACCATGGTACCTGGGGAAGGGAATGTGGCTCCGGAGAAGGAACACTGGTGCTTGAGGATGGGAACATGGTCCTGGAGACTGGGACACAGTGTCTGGGGATGGGAATGTGGCTCTGGAGACAGGAACAAACTGCTGGAGACTGGAACACAACGCCTGGGGGTGGGACATGGTGCTTGAGGACAGGAACGTGCCACTGGAGATGGAAACACGGTGCCTGGGGATGGGAACACTGTCCTTGAAGATGGCAACATGGCTCTGGAGACGGGAACATGGTGCTGGAGAAGGAACCATGGTACCTGGGGGTGGGAATGTGGCTCCGGAGAAGGAACACTGGTGCTTGAGGATGGGAACACACTGCTGGAGACTGGAACACAGCGCCTCGGGATGGGAATGTGGCTCTGGAGGTGGGAACACGGTGCCTGGGGACAGAAACGTGTCTGGGGACAGAAACGTGTCTGGGGACAGAAACGTGTCTGCGGAACGCGGCGCCTGAGCCCCGCGCGGGGAGGGCGGCGGCGCCGGGACTCGAACCCGCGGCCGCGGGCGGTGCCGTGGCGGGGCGGGGCGGGGCGGTGCCGCCAGGGGGCGCTGCCGCGCGCCGCCTTTGTTGCCGTTGGCGCCTCTTCCTGCCCGGGCGGCGGCGGCGCGCGCGGGCGGGGGCGGGAGCGCGGCGGGGCCGGGAGCGGCGGCGGCACCGGGAGCGGCACCGGGAGCGCAGCGCGGCTCGGGCTCGGCGCGGCGGCGGAGCGGCGGGAGCATGGAGATGGAGAAGCGCTTGACGCTGGAGCTGCGCAACAAGAAGCCGAGCGAGGTGCGGCGGCGGGGAGCGGGCGGGCGGCACGTGCTGCGGGGAGGGGGGAGGGGGTGGTGGTGGGTGGGAGAGCGGCCCGCGGGGGTCCCGCACGGCGGGGACCGGGCGGGTTTGGCGGCGCGGGGATGGGGAGGTTGTGGCGGGCGCGGAGCGCGGCGGCGGCGACGGCGGGAGCGCTCCCGCCCGGCCCGCAGCCCCGGCATGGCGGCGCGCACGTGCGCGGCGGGGCCCGCCCGCCCCGGGGCCGCGCTGGAGGCTGTGAAGGGACCCGGCCCGGCCCGGCTCGGCCCGCGGAGGGGCGCGGGGGGCAGCGGGGAGCGAACGGGCCGGGCCGGGCCGGGCCCCGCCGCGCCGGAGTCAGCGGGCCCGGCCGGGGCGGCCCCGCGCGGCCATGGCGGCTCGGCCATGTTAGCGGGGCCCGGCCGGGCCGGAGCGGCTCCCGCGGGTCCCCCCGCCCCGGGAAGGGGTCAGGGGCTGCGGGGATGAACCTTTAAGGTGCCGCTGGGGCCGCCCGTTCTCCTCTGCTGGCGGCCGCGGGGCCGGGCCCAGCGCTGTGCGCTCACTCCGGGGCCGCCTCATCCCCGGCTCTCCCGTTCCCCGCGTCTTCCCTTACCCCAGATCTTCCCTTCCCCCGGCCACCCCTTCCCTGGATTTTCCCCTTGCTTGGATCTCCCCGCTTCCCTTTCCCTGGATCTCCCGGCTTCCCTTTCCCTGGATCTCCCCGCTCCCTTTCCCTGGATCTCCCTTTCCCCGGCTCTCCCCATCCCGGGCCGCCCCGCTGGGCCGTGGCCGGTCCCTCCCTGGCCCCGGGGACACTCGGTGTCGTGGCAGCTGCGGGCCGTGGCCCCCGAGCACGGTGGGAACGAGTGGTGAGCGGGGCTTTGGGTGGAGATTAAAGCGGCTTCGTGCATGGCGAGGGGATTTGCAGGACCAGAGCGGCTGGGCAGGAGGAGCTGCGAGCGCCTGGTCCCCGTGGAGTGACGCCAGGAATTGCAGAGCCAGCGGGGTCAGGCCTGGGTGTCCTGGGCTGTCCCGGGACCTGCTCTGTGTGACTGCAGCACGTCCTGGGCCATCAGAAAGGGCCCGGTCTGCGGCAAAGCTGGGCTTGGCTGGGTTAGTTCATTGCTCCAGGGAGGCCCTGGCACAGGGTGCCCAGAGCAGCTGGGGCTCCCCTGGATCCCTGGCAGTGCCCAAGGCCAGGCTGGACATTGGGGCTTGGAGCAGCCTGGGACAGTGGGAGGTGTCCCTGCCCATGGCAGGGGTGGGACTGGAAGGGCTTTAAGGTTCCTTCCACCCCAAACCTTTCCAGGATTCCATGATAACCTGGTGGAGTTCAGGCTCACCTCTGTGCCCACACAGCACAGCAGCAGCCACCCAGGTCTGGCCTTTACCACCTTCACATCCGCCACGGTGGCAGCCTCCGCTTGGTTGGAGCCTTTTCTGAGGTGTTGGGAGCAAAACACACTCGGCTCCAAAACTTCTGGCAGAGCCTTGACTCAGAGCCCTGAGCAGCGATGCCGCTGGAGGAGTTTGAAGCGATAATTCATTCAGAGCTTGTGCTGTGAAGGTGGCAAAGATGGCACAGCAGCCCCCAGACTCTCCCGCTGGGAAGGCAGGGTGGTTTTAAAATGACTCCCTAACAGTTGGCTGATGTGAGCAGGAGAGGTAAAATGGGAGCGCTGCGAAGGAGGAATTTGGAGAGCGCCACGAGCCTTCTGGCCAAGGCTCATTTTTGCATCTTGCTGTCAAGAATGTGTGGGGTGAAAGCAGGGTTTGGAAGTGGCTTGGGAGAGCTGGGGCTGTGTCGGGGGCCTGGGAGGGATGGAGATGTTTCCCTCCAGGTGTTTGCGGGGAGCAGTTCTGTGCTGGTACTTTGTGGTCCTGATTCCTGTGCTGAATTCCTGGCTAGTGAAGGTTCCTGTGTGTGGAATCTGTGCTGGGTACGATGTTTGATGCCGTCAGTGGTCCTGTGTCACCAGCCTGAGGTTGAGCTCGTGTGCTGAGCCCTGCCCAGTGTCACTTCACTGGACACTGTCACAGGGAGGCCAATCTTCTGGGGATGGGTTTTCCGGCACCCCAGTGGTGTGGGGGACAAAGTGGAAGGGGACAAACCCAGCTGACCTCGTTTGGCCTCTCGTTAGCGGAGCCTGGAGCGTGACTCTGAAAGCTTTATTGATGCCTTGTGTGTGTGGAACGTGGGGATGTGACCTCGTGGTTCCAAACCCCTGCGTGCTGCTTCCTGCAGGATGGGGACCTTGGTGGGGACAGCAGGAGTGTGTTGGTGGCTTGTGCTTAAAGGGTGAAACCCCAACCACACTGGGGGCCTGCCACCAAAAGTTATTTGGCTTTAAGGTCTTAAATTTGAGTGAGGAGGAACTCGAGGCGCAGCCGCGCTCTGGATGTGTCGGCGATGTCGCCTTGAGAGTGTCAGTGTGGCAGGCGTGGTGACAGCTGTGGTGTCTCCGTGCAGGTGAAGGAGCTGGTGCTGGACAACTGCCGCTCAGAGGATGGCAAAGTGGTCGGTCTCTCCTCAGACTTCGAGAACCTGGAGTTCCTCAGCATGATCAACATCAACTTGCTGTCCGTGTCCAACCTCCCCAAGCTCAACAAGCTCCGGAAGGTGAGGCAGGGCTCTGGTCCCGTCCCCAGCAGCCCTGGTCCTTGTGCTGCCCCTGGTGGCTGCTGCTTTTCCTGTATTTGCCAGAAAAAGGCCGTTGAATTTTGCTCTTTCCTCTCTCTCTGAGCAAGTGAGAGGGGTCGGTTTTAGCGTGCAACCAAACCCTTCTGAGCTCTTCAGGTGTTTAGTGCCCTTCCTCTCCTGCTTTTGCTCTTGTGCTGCTGGCAGAAGCTTCGTGACATCACCAATATTTTGGATTTTGGAGCACTGACGAGCATGGGGGTGGCTGGCAGGGCTGTGTCCCTGCGGGAAAGGGGTTTGAAGGGAAAACTTGACCTGTTGTTCTGTGTCCTGGAATTTGGGTGCCCACTGTAGCCCGGTTCTCCGGGTAATTTCCTTCCCTGCATCACG
The DNA here is from genome assembly GCF_965178545.1 of Coloeus monedula. NCBI lineage: Eukaryota > Metazoa > Chordata > Aves > Passeriformes > Corvidae > Coloeus > Coloeus monedula. Next base: position 3,026,045 of record NC_138807.1, on the reverse strand, counting down.
AGCTGAAACACTTGGTGACCATGTGATATTCCCTCCCTTCAGCTGGAGCTGAGTGATAATAGGATTTCTGGTGGCCTTGAAGTTCTAGCAGAGAAAACTCCCAACCTGACACACTTGAATCTAAGCGGCAACAAGATCAAAGACATCAACACCCTGGAACCCTTGGTGAGTGGAGGCTGTGCTGGAATCCCAGGGATGGCGTTTCCTTTGGGGAATGGGTCTGTGCAGCAGGAATCCAACGTCTTGGTAACTGTTCCAACAGCACTTCGTGGTTCTGATGGGAACAGATTTGATCCCAGTTTGAGGCTTGGCCAGTAGTTAATGGCTCCTCAGTCTGGAAAAGCAGCAGCCAGTTGCTAAAAGAAGCGTGAAATGGGGCTGGATGAGTAAAACTGTGGATGCTCAGTGCCCATCTGAGAAGGGACCGGGAAAGGGTCGGAGGCAGCTGGAGGTAGGTGGCACCTGGGGTGTCATGGAATGAGGTAACTGGACACCAATGAGGGCATCTGTCACATCAGCCCAAAGATTCTGCTGTCACAGCACTGCAGGGCCCCATTCCCAGAGCCACAGGATCAGGGAGGTTGGAAAAGGCCTCTGAGGCTCTGTCTGAGCTGCCCCAGGAAGGCTCTTGCTGTGAGGGACACCTGAAAGGTCTGATGCAGGGCATTTGTCTCGTTGGCTGTTTCATCCATCCATTCTCTCCAGAAGGAATTTGGGATTGTTTTGCTCCTCCTTTCCTTGGCGTGGTGCCCGGTGTGATGGGCTGTGCCAAGGGCACCCGGGCTGCAGCTCTCCCTGAGCTCTGCCTTGGTGTTCTGCCTGATATTTTGGGCAGGATAAGCCCAGCTCAGTGACTCCTGAGCTTTCTGGGCCTGTTCAGAAGAAAGAGAAAGATTTGCAAATACACAGAGAGTTTGTTCCAGAAGGGGAAGCCAGGACAGAGGAGCTGCACAGAAATTTCCAGTGCTAGCAGTGAGCAGGGGCAGTGACTCCTCTCCATCCGAGGCACACATGGGGCAGAGCCACTTCAGTGCTGGCCCTGGGCAGTGCCCCAGCCACCCAGCCTTGGCTGCCTGATCTTCAGACAGTGCTGTAAATAACCCTAACAAACTGATTTTTGCAGAAAAAGTTGCCAAACCTCCACAGCCTGGATCTATTCAACTGCGAGGTGACAATGCTCATCAACTACCGGGAGAGCGTGTTCGCCCTCCTGCCCCAGCTCACCTACCTGGATGGCTTCGATGCTGACGAGCAGGAAGCCCCTGACTCAGACCCTGAAGCAGATGGGGATGCACTGGAAGATGACTATGAGAACGGGGAAGGTGAGGATTTTCTCTCCTCCTGGTTTTCCTGCTGGGGAACCACCCCTTTTCCACTTCTGGGTGGGCTCCGTAAATGGGCATTGGCACTGGAATAGGGGCCGTGTGGGTGCCCCCACCCCCTTCTCCATAGGGCTGGGGAGGGCTGGCACTTGCCTGGGAGGTGACAGGGCTTGGTGCTGTCCCTCCTCATCCTCTGTGAGCCCTGCCTGCTGCTCACACTGCACTGAGGGGTGAGGGGTGTCTGGATTTGGGAACTGGGGCACTTCCCTCCCTTCCCCTTTTGGTAGAAGGTGAGGAGGAGGAGGATGATGAGGAGGAAGACGATTTGGATGAAGAAGTCATTGATGATGAGGAAGATGAAGACGATGATCTGGAAGGTGAAGAGGAGGAGGATGGAGTGGATGATGAGGTGAGGCTGTCACTGGTTCAGCACCAGGTCATGCATTTGTCCCTTTTGTGGTGACCCACAGGAGCCTCTCTGGGGGCAGATCTGAGAAGTTTGCAGCCCTGTCCGTGGGGATGTGAGGAGCTCTTGGAGAACCAACAGCTTCTCCTGCCACCCTGAGGCTTCAGTGGGGTGGGAGAAGGGAAGGAAAACTGGGATTACTGCTCAGGGAATTGTGGTTCTTGCAACAAAGCCTCTTGTTTGAACTCCAGGAGGAAGATGAGGAGGAAGATGGTGAGGAGGATGAAGAAGATGAAGCTGATGAGGGTGAGTTGAGTCCTAACAAACCAATTTCTTGCAGAGCTGCCTCAACAGTCAAATATTTGATGTTTATGGAGCTTCCCCAGCCTCAGCGCAGGGCTGGTGTTGCTGCAGCTTTTTTTGCCCAAGCTGGGACCGAGCAGTGTCACCATCAGGGGTCACACAGGGAGGGGAGAGGGGCTTCAGGACCTCCAGATTCCAGCCATGCTGGATAATTCTGGGACATGTGAGAGGTCAGTGGCTTAGAAAAGCAGCTCTGGGAACTGATGGGCTGTGCAGGAGCAGGGTTCTGTCTCAGGAGTGAGTGAGGGAATCTCTTGGGGACACGTTCTCCTCTCCCCAGCTTAGACCTGAGCTTGGGGCCAGACTCCTCTGGTTGTGACAGACACCAACACCCAGATGAGTGTTAACAGAGTCTTGTGGCTGGAGTGAATTCAAACAATCTTGGATGAAGATTTAAGGTTGGGAAATCCCTCTGAGTCCAACACCACCACATTCACCACTAAGCCCTGTCCCCAAGTGCCACAGCCACACGTTTTTGAACGCTTCTGGGGATGGTGACTCCAGCACTGCCCTGGGCAGCCCCTTCCAGTGCCTGACCACCTTGTCCTTGAAGGGATTTTTCCCAATATCCAATCTAAACCTCACCTGGCACAGCTTGAGGCCGTTTCCTCTTGTCCTGTCACTCGTCACCTGGGACAACACTGAGCCCCCCCCGGCTGCCCCCTCCTGTCAGGGAGTTGTGCAGAGCCACAAGGTCCCCCCTGAGCCTCCTTTGCTCCAGGCTCAGCCCCTTTCCCAGCTCCCTCAGCCTCTCCTGGTGTTCCAGCCCCTTCCCCAGCTCCGTTCCCTTCTCTGGACATGCTCCAGCCCCTCCATGTCCTTTTTGTGAGGGGCCCAAAACTGTCCCCAGGGTTTGACGCCTCAGCAGTGTCAGCAGAGGGGCCATGAGCTTGGTCAGGAGTGCCTGAATTCTGCAGATGCTGCGTTTTTGAGGGTGCTCAACAAATACCTCCCCTTTTCAGCTGTTGAAATGCAGGATGCTTGTAGGGCATGGAAAGTTTTGGTGTCTCCTGCCAGCCCATGCTTTTCCACGAGGAGCAGGGCAGGGTGGATCTGCTCCCAGATGGTGCCAGTCTACCCCATGCTTCCTCCCAGCTCCACAGCTCAGCTGCTGCTCCCTGGGCTGGGCTGAAAGGTGAATCCTCCCCTCTCTTTGCAGACCATCCATGTGGGGAGAAGAGAAAACGAAGTCTAGAGGATGAAGGAGAGGAAGATGCAGAGGATGAAGAGGACGATGAGGATGACTGATCCCAGCGAGCCAATCAGTTTTACAGACTCTGACTGTGCTTGTCTTAAACCTCCCCGTTGTGTCTGTGTGAGACTGTAAATCCCCGTCTCCCACTCCTCCTGCTCCTCCCCCTTTGTATGGCTGCAGCGTCCACAATATATTTTTTTAAGATTTAGAATACTGTAGGCATTCAGGGGAATCTTCCATACAAGGCTCACTTCTTTCTCACAAGTATCTCATGACCAAAGGCTTCTCCGTTCGGTGGTTTGTGCAGCAGCTTGCAAAAAAAAAAAAAAAAATCACAAAAAAGAGAAAAAAAAAAAAAAAATCTCCTCCTTAGGGTATCTTTGTGTCCGAAATCAGCTGTACCACACTGGACCCAGAGCTCCAGCTCGCACCTTGCCAGCACAGAAGGCCTTTGCCACCCTCGTGCCCTCAGCCCAGGGCTCTGAAGACGCTTTTTGAGCCATCTCGGGTGCAAAATCTGGTTCATCTGCATGGACTCGGAACGATCCCTGAGGGTGTCTCAGCTCTGAAATCATGGTGATGTGATCTCTGGACATGCTTGAAGATGCTTTTAGTGCTGGGGATGGGGGGTGCCTGGGGTTTTGGGGGGAGGAAGGGAGGGAGGGGGCTGCTTGCATGACCTGGTCCCTCTGCGATGCACCTTGCAGTAGCCCTGCACTTGCTTTCCTATTTTTGTTATAAACTGGAACATTTTTCCCAGTGGCCGCCTGAAACCCATCCCTTGGGACGTCCCGAGGGAGTGGGGATTTCGTGGCCGTGTCTGTGCTGTGGGGAGGCTCCCGGTGCCCCCACAGCACCTTTGGGAAGGGATAGGGAACGCAGGTGTGGGGATACTGCTCCTCCATCCGTGTCACACTGCACAGCCCCGCTCAGCCACGATCACTGTGATGCTCCTGCAGACCGTGTTAGCCTGTAAATTCTCAGGGTCCTTCTGCCAGCCAGTGCCAGCTCTGCACAGGCCCTCGGTGCCAGCCTGGCCTGGGCATCCTCCTCCTCCTCCTTTCCCAGCATGGAGCAGAAATCCAGCTCCCCCCTCGTGTCCCTGCTGCGGGGGTGCTGCTGATGCCACCCCGAGGTGGCTGCAGGGAGGATTTGGGGAATCCAGCCAGGTGCAGCATTCCCAACCCCATTCCCACCTTCCCTCAGAGGTGTCTGGCCAGCACATCCGTCGGGAGAATGACCCTGGGGTGGGGGGGATGGGGACACCCCAGGGGTGCAGACAAGCACTGGCACTTTGTGGCATTCCCGCTGGGTGCTCCGGGCACTCTGCGGGCCCCCGAGGCTCCAGCCCTGCCCTCCGAGGGGGGTTTGGGGTGTGTTTGCAGCACAGCCCCGTTCCCGGGGTTTGTGGGGTGTGTTTGCAGCACAGCCCCGTTCCCGTCGCTTCGTTCTCGCTGGTGTCTCTCGCATTGTACAGTCGCTGTGACCATTCGGAGAAGAACTAATCCTGTAAAATGCAAAACTGAGTAACTTATAAATGTTTAAGGATTTTTAAAAAAAAAAAAAAAAAAGAAATGTCAGAGCAGCAGTTACTTCTAATTTTTTTTCCCTGCATTTTTAGCAGATTGTATGGATTTTATATTAGCCTAGTAACTGTCAGGTTTTGATTGGTCAGACTAGTCCCAGAAATAAGGATCTCCAGCCCTTTTGTATCTTTTGTTACAAAATTTGGATAAAATTTTAATAAAGACTTCAGTTTTTAAAAATGCATTGCAATGGAGCTTAGCTTGGCTGCCTCTGCCTTGGGAACAGCCAGGAATGCTCTGACTGGGAGCCTTGGGGCAGGTTCGGGTCTCTCCTGGGAGCAGGGGCTGTCCCCGGGAGGGCTGGGTTCGGCTCAGCCTGGGCTGGGGGGGACGGAGTGGGGGCTCTGCTGTGCGGTGGGGTCTGCAGGGCCCCCAGGGGCCAGTGCTGCCCTTGGAGGTGGCTGGAGCCGGTTCCAGGGTCAGGCACAGCTTGGGAAGGGTCTCCCTCCTGCCTTTCGGGGTGGGCACTCACCAGGTGAGTGTTCGGTGGGCTGGGGGCCAGGGCTGTGCCAGCTGGGGATGGGGGCTGAGCTGGGCCCCCTGCCCCCCTTGGGGGGTTCTGTGACCCCGTGCTGGCTCTGTGATGAGCTGGCACTCTGTCTGGTCTCAGCAGCTCAGGGACACTTCAGGGTGTCCAATCCCCCTGCTCAGGGCCCGAGGGGACCGGGCTGGACTGAGGAGGGCACGGTCCCAGCTCAGCGGGGCCGCAGGAGCGAGCCGGGGCAGGGATGGCAGCAGGAGGGAGGGGTGCCCACCCCGCCTAGGTGGCCACTGGGCCTTTCTGAGCCCCATGCCGGTGTTTGTGTCCCCGGCCGGGGCTGGCAGCAGCAGGGCAGGGGGTGCCGGTGCTCCCATCGCTCCCATCCCTCGCTCCCAGCCAGCGCTGGCGTAGGCACCAGCAGGTCCCAGCACGCTTCCCCTCAAACCAGTTTGCAGCAAACTTTTCACCCCGCTGGGCTGGGACCGGCAGAGCGGGACTGGGGCAGCCCCAGGGTGCTCCCACGGGGGGGTGCAGGGGGTGCAGCCCCCCCGGGCTGGGCACCAGGGGCCCTGCCCCTCCCAACGGCTCTCCCGTGCCATTCCATGCCCTCTTCGGGCACCTCTGCCTGCGGCAGGGCTGGGACAGGCACTGCGGCTTGAGGTCCCACCCTGCTTTGGGTGCTGGGCTGCAGCTGGCAGAGGCTCCAGCCCTGCTGCTCAGGAGCCCTGCATGCTCTGGGATGTGCTGGCAGGGGGAGGAGGGAGCGTCCCTTCCCCTTCCTCAGACCTTCCCCTCCCCCAAACACTTCCCTTTCTCCTTCCCCAAAGCAGCCCCTGGCAGGGCCAGCCCGGGAGCAGAGGGTCACACCCCCCTGCACTCACCATGTCCCCTCCTTTGGTTTTGGGGGGGCTCCGTAGTGCCAGCGCCGCTCCCCCATCACCCCCAGCCCCCACGGGACTGACAGAGCCTCTCCCGGCCGCCACTCCTGTACAATTCCCATTTATTATTCCGAGATCTCATTCCAGAGAAGTCCACTAACCCCTGAGAACCTACCGGGCTCCCCCCAGAGCCCCCGGGGCTGAAGCAACAGAACCTTTAGGGGAGGGAGATGCAGGGGTTCCGGGTGCTGGAGAGTTTCCGAAAATAAAAAGGAAGGGGAGAAACTCCGGGGCAAACATCCGCCCCTGTGGCACCGCGGGCTGGGCTGGGGGTGCTCCTGTCCCCAGGGAGGGGTCCCTGTCCCAGCACGGTGGCAGGGGCTGTGCTGTGCCCCCTGCCCGGCTCAGGGGAGGGATGGGGAGGCGCAGGAGAGTCCCGTGGGAGCCGAGGGCATCAAAGCTGGGAGTACAGGGAGTTCTCCATCTCCGGCGGCAGCTTGGCGTGGAACGGGGCGAGGCCCACCCCGAAATCTGCAGGGAGAGGGGAGAGAACTGTCAGCACGTCGGGGAGGGGCACATGGACCCCCGGGGGCATCACAGGGCCTGGGGGGCACATGGAGGGCACTGGGAGGGGACACAGACACCCCCAGGGCACAGCAGGGGCTGGGGACACAGGGAGGGCAGGCACACGGACCCCTCCAGGGCACAGCAGGGGCCGGGGGACACGGGGAGGGCACTGAGGGGCACACAGACCCCCAGGGTACTGCACAGGCTGGGGGGCACAGGGAGGGCACACAGACACCGCCCAGGACATTGCAGGGACTGGGGGCACAGGGAGGGCACACAAACCCTTCCAGGGCACTGCTGCAGGCTGGGGAACCACGGACTGGAGCCTGGCCAGCCCCTGCCAGGCCAGAGCGAGCGGGATGTGCCTTATCCCAGCGGGGCAGGGAGCCCATCCCCGTGACATCCCAGCAGCCGGGGCGGTCCCCACGGGTCCCTTCCGTACCCATCTCGGCCTCCAGGCGCCCGGGCGGGGGGTTCTTGCGGTGGTCCTCGGTGTGCAGGGTCATCTCGTCGCGGGAGGCGGTGGAGAAGGGGCACTGCGTGCAGCTGTAGCGGCCCCGCGTGTGCTCCCACACGATGCGGCTGTTGGAGGAGTGCCCTGCAAGGACGGGCGGGCAGGGAAGCACAGGGATCGCCCCGGGATCACCGCCGGGACCGCCCGGAGCCGCCTGGTGCCGCGGGGCTACGGGGGCTGGAGCCCCCCCGCTCCGAGCCCCACACGCTCAGGGGTTCCCTTCCCACGGGAAGGACCCCGACTCTGGGAGCAGGGAGCCAGGGGTCCAGCCTGGGCTCATACTGGGGGCACTGGGGGCACTGGAGCCCGGGCAGCTGCTGCTGCTGCTGCTCCTCCTCCTGCTGCTTCTGCCCTCGGGGCCAGCCTGGGGGCTTTGGGGGGGGTGCAGCCGGAACCCCCCTGCCTCCGAGCCCACCTGGGCCGCATCCCCTCTCCGCGGGGCTCCCGAAAAGGAGGGAGCCCTCCCTCCCCCTCTGCTCCCCGGGGAGCACCGCAGTGCCCCTGGGGCCTCTCCCGTCCCCTGTGGCCCCCCCCGCCGCCCCCCAAACCCCCCCGTGACAGAAAGCAGCCCCCACCCAGTAGGTGCCAAACTAACCTGGAGTCACTCCTGAGCCAAAGCATGGGAGGAGTGGGCTGACACTCACACCTGCGGAGGGAATCGAGGGGCAAGACAAGCATTAGGTCTTCCCCTCCCTGGGGGGGACACGTGGGAGGGCAGGCCTGGCCCGGCCCCCCCGCCTCGCACCCCCAGCACGCCGGGGAGCAACAGGGCCGGGAGAATTTGGAGGCCTTTTTTTTTGGCGGTCGCCGGTGCTTTGCCCAATCGAACATCACAGAGGGGCTGGCACAGGTGGCACGGGGCTTTGTGAGGGGGCTTTTGGGATGGAGGGGGAGGAGGGGGCCGGATCCTCGGCTGGGCGGCGGCGGGTCCTCCTCGGGAGCTGCTGCTGGTCAAGGCGGGAGCAGAAGAAGGTTTGTCCCGCCCGGCTCTGTGCGCTCACCTTGGCTTTTCTTCCAGACGGCGTTGGAGACGCTGGGGGGGCCGTGGCCCGGCAGGAAGGGCCGCAGGCGGTGCTGAGCCGGGGGCTGCGCCAGGCCGTAGGGCGAGGGGGGCACGTAGGACAGGAACGGCCCCGGCACCGAGGACGGGGGTGGCCCCGAGAACCGAGTCAAGGACGACGGCCCGAACAGGCCGGGCTCCAGCAGCGGGAAGGGGTGGGGGGCCGGTGACACCAGCGGCAGCGGCTCCAGCGAGCCGGGCAGCTCGGGCAGCCCCGTGGGCAGCGCCGCCGGGGCAGTGTCCGCGCCCGCCACGATGGCTTCTTTCTCCAAGGGCCGGAGAGCGCTCGGGAGCTTGGGCAACCCCTCGGGTGGCTTGGCCGGGGGCTCCTTCTCCGGGGCGGAGGTAGCGGGGGGCAGGACGGGCCTGTCGGCCCTGGGGGGCGGCGCGGGGCCGCTGGCGCTGTCGGAGCAGACGTGCAGGTGCTTGAAGAGCGAGCGGTGTGTCCGGAAGCGCAGCAGGCAGTTCTCACACCTGGGCGGTCGGGAAAGCACCGTCAGTGCTGACGCTCCCCTCGGCATCGCCCCCAGCCCAGCCCGCTGCAAGGGGGGCTCGGGGATGCCCGGGAGCTGCCAGGTGTCCCCAGAGGGGACGGGATGGGGACAGGGAGCAGCGGGACTCACTTGAAGTAGCGGTTTGGCTTGTAGTGCACCTTCATGTGGGCCATTAGGTCCTGCATGCTGGGGAAGGTCTCGGTGCAGCCCAGGGTGGGGCAGTGGAAGGTTTTGCCTGAGCAGAGAAATTCAGAGAGAGATTCAGCACCAGCCCGGCTTGGGACAGCCCCACTGCTGGGTCCCCAGCACCTCCCACGCTCCCCCCACTCCCATCTCCTGGAGCACCACCACGGGCCCTGCCTCAGCTCTGAGCCCTGCTCTGCTCTCTCCCACCCAAAAAAAGGGCACGTGGGGTGTCCTGGCCTTACCCTCGAGGGACTGCGTGGGTCTGTAGTGGACCTTCAGGTGGTCCATCAGCTCCTGCATGCTGGGGAAGGCCAGTTTGCAGCCGTAGCTCGAGCACTGGTAGTGTTTCCCTGCAAGGACACAGATCCGTCGGGCTCGTCCGTGCCCCGGCTGTCGCTGTCCCCTCCCCGGGGCGGGGCTGGGCTCACCTGGGACAGGTCTGCGCTTCAGCGGCCGCAGCTCCGGGACCGGGGTCCCTGCGCTCCCCGGCATCGGGGCACTGGGCAGGCCTGGGTCACTGCAGCCTGCGGGGAGAGGGTGTGAGGCTCAGCCCTGCCAAACCACCCCTCTGCCCTCCCCATCCCTTAAAAACAGCGGAACGGGGCCCGGGGGGTCTGGCTGGAGAGGGCTGGAGCCCTCCAGGGTGTGAGAGCTGGGAGGGGCTTTGCTCTAGGAAAAGCTGAGGTGGGAGGGTGAAGCCTGATGGTGCCTGTAACACGCTGGGTGATGCCACCTGCACACCCAGGCACACCCAGGCACACCCAGGCACATCCTGGCACAGCTGAGCACATCC